>NC_140023.1:629166-669127 GCF_964263955.1 Coregonus lavaretus | reverse complement strand
CTCTCTGAACGATGTGGGCCAGCGCATGGACAGCCTCTGTAGTGGACTGCATTTTATAGACCGGACCTGTTCTGAAGGAGAGCTGATGTAAAACCCGAACCACCCATCACGGACCGGAAGTCCAAGGCACTCAATGGCAAAGCAGCCACACTCCCACATCAGGCCTCAAACCTTCCTTCCTTCCCCACGCACACACACACCCACACACACCCTCACTTCGTCCCCTCGTTCACCAACAACTACAAATACCTCAACCCCGAACACTGCCTCCAACCTCCCTCTACCGGCGTCCCTCCTCCTCCTCCTCCTCCTCCTCCTCCTCCCAGCTCCAACCTCCTCCTCCTCTTCCTCCATTTCTCTCGCTCCTCTACCTCGGCCAGTCTGCAGTGTTCTGAGCTGGGGAGCTACGCTTCTCACCTCCACATCGCCAAATCCTCCAGCGCCCTGATGGGGGCCAGCGAGCCTCCCCTGGGGGGAGCAGAGGACCTCCTGGGGGATGATGAGGTGTTCGAGGTCCCCCAGGGAAGGACCGGGGCTTGGACAGGGGCTGGAGTCCCAGGAAGAGGTGCTGGCAGCGGGGTAGCAGCTCTCCTCGGAGAAGCCCCCATCTGCTACATGGACGAAGACAGCGATCTGGACCGGTTTTCGTTTCGGGACCAGTGTTCGTCACCCACCCACTCAGAGAAAACAGGGCCGCTCACGCCAGGCCCACTCTCTCCCTATTCATTGTCCGGAGACTGCTGCAGGTGGGTGATTCCTGGATTGTCACCCCGTGCTGTTATGTGGTAGAGTCCCATAGAATGCCATGGCTGGATCCTGCCCACCTCTCCTGTGACGTGACATAGGAGAGTCCTGCCCACCTCTCCTGTGACGTGACATAGGAGAGTCCTGCCCACCTCTCCTGTGACGTGACATAGGAGAGTCCTGCCCACCTCTCCTGTGACGTGACATAGGAGAGTCCTGCCCAACCCATCCTGTGAAGTGGTAGAGCCTGAACACCCCTGTGACGTGACATGGCAGTAGAGTCCTTTGGTCCACCCCCTCGCAACCTTGTGGTGGTAGATTCCTGTGGTCCACCCCCTTTCAACTTTGTGGTGGTAGATTCCTGTGGTCCACCCCCTTTCAACCTTGTGGTGGTAGATTCCTGTGGTCCACCCCCCTTCAACCTTGTGGTGGTAGATTCCTGTGGTCCACCCCCTTTCAACTTTGTGGTGGTAGATTCCTGTGGTCCACCCCCTTTCAACCTTGTGGTGGTAGATTCCTGTGGTCCACCCCCCTTCAACCTTGTGGTGGTAGATTCCTGTGGTCCACCCCCCTTCAACCTTGTGGTGGTAGATTCCTGTGGTCCACCCCCTTCAACCTTGTGGTGGTAGATTCCTGTGGTCCACCCCCTTCAACCTTGTGGTGGTAGATTCCTGTGGTCCACCCCCTTCAACCTTGTGGTGGTAGATTCCTGTGGTCCACCCCCCTTCAACCTCACTAGCTTAATGTCCTCACGTGTGACGATCAGTCACACTGTGGTCTACTCTCCAACCACGCACACCTGCACCCAAGCATGCCACACACATGCACGCCCTCCCTGCCCCAGATCAGATAAGGTAGTTGTCCTGGGAGAGAGGGACACATGAGCTCTCTGGGAGTGGGTGAAGGCTAAGGATCAACAGGCAGATTATTGGCTTCAAATAGCCTCATAAGGTCTGACTCACACACACACACACTTTGTGTCAAGCCAAGGTCGCGTGGCTCATGACCTGACCCGTGTCGGGAGGCGAGTGTAGGTGTGTGAGTGTGAGGCTACTTGCAAAATAGGATTTCAATTATTAACTCTGGCAATCCACAGGGACAGCAGGCATAGTGGGGGTGAGTGAGTGAGTGAGTGAGTGAGTGAGTGAGTGAGTGAGTGAGTGAGTGAGTGAGTGAGTGAGTGAGTGATGAGTTCAGGGGAGAGGTAGGGATAGAGACGCATCAAGTGCTTTGGCCAGAGGATGACGGTGTTGTGACTTGTTACTCCCTATAGAGACCAGACCAAGACAATTATAGAAGCTTAAGGAGCTTTAATTGCACCCTGTTCCCTTTATATGGGCCAATGCGCCCTGGCCAAAAGTAGTGCACTATGAAGGGTAATAGGGTGTCATTTGGGATGCACACATGGACTGAGATCACCACTGATCCTTCCTGTTCGCTCTGCTCTACTCTGTCCTGGCTGCTAGCCTAATGAGACAGTCTTTCTGACACTCCCTGGTTCAGGTGCTCTCCCCGGTTCAGGTCCAATCTGAACTAGAGGAAATGATCAGAAATCGAGCCAGCAAAAAATGTGTTGCAGTTTTAAAGTGCCAATGGAAACAAGATATTATAGATCAATGCAGACTTTTACGGGCATACCACTCAGAGCAGAGAAAACGGGGACGGGGTTTCCATTGAAATATTTTATACTATTTAACACGGAGAGGAGAGGAGAGGAGAGGAGAGAAAGTGTTTTAATTGCTTATTGTATGGTGACTGTGTGATCAGGGTGATTGAGGGAGGAAGAGGAGGAACAGAGGAGAGCTTTAGATGTGACTGACATCAGGGGCCTCATGCCCTAAAACATGCACGCTCCAGTTTCCACTCAAAAGTTGGCATTTATAAAAACTTAAATTGACGTGAGAATGTGCTTATCCTCCCGCAAACATTAGATCATGCGTACAAACAGTTTCTAGGGGTTGAAGTGTTGCATTGCAAGAAGGCAAAAGTAGGCTAGTAGTAGCCTTGTGCAAATGGTGAATATATACTGAGTGCACAAAACATTAGGAACACCTTCCTAATATTGAATTGAATCCCCCCCCCCCCCCCCCCCTTTGCCCTCAGAACAGCCTCAATTCGTCGGGTCATTTACAAGGTGTCGAAAGCGTTCCACAGGGATGTTGGCCCATGTTGACTCCAATGCTTCCCACAGTTGTGTCAAGTTGGTTGGCCATTCTTGATACAAACGGGAAACTGTTGAGAGTGAAAAACCCAGCAGCGTTGAAGTTCTTGACACAAACCGGTGCGCCTGGCACCTACTACCACCTACTACCATACCCCGTTCAAAGGCACTTAAATATTTTGTCTTGCCCATTCACCCTCTGAATGGCACAAATACACAATCCATGTGTCAATTTTCTCAAGGCTTAAAAATCCTTCTTTAACCTGTCTCCTCCCCTTCATCTACACTGATTGAAGTGGATTTAACAAGTGATCAATAAGGGATCATAGCATTCACCTGGATTTACCTGGTCAGTCTATGTCATGGAAAGAGCAGGTGTTCTAAATGTTTTGTACACTCAGTGTATATCATAACCATTGCAGAATAAATTCCTTACGTTATCTGGCCATGATTAGTTCATATTCCGAAAGGATCCATACAACAAATGACCATGGGCATCGTACTTGTCTTTTAGAAATGGTCACAAACTGGGCAAAGATGTCAATTCAACGTCTATTCCACGTTGGTTCAATGTAATTTCATTGAAATTATGTGAAAACAACGTTAATACAACCAGTGTGTACCCAGGGGGCAGATACAGCAAATGTCCCTGCAAATTAAAACAATTCTGCAAACACCTCCAAATACATTTGATCAAGTTCGCCATTGCTACAGTATTTCCTTTAGATACTGTCTTGGCCTAATTCCAATACTTCCAAATTATACAGCAGTTATAATGCTTGTTCACGCACGCTCATTCATGACAGGACTAAATTAAAACGGGAAACATGCGCATGTATGGCGTGCGCCAAGTTAAATCCTCCCCAGATGACATTTAGAAAGACAGATATACATACAGAGAGCGGGATAAGGAATAATCATCCTGTTTACATCCTGTTTCTAACTGGCATTTAAATGCGTTCCATGTTGAGATGCTCTGGTAGCGTCCATGGCACCTGCTCAACAAGGTGTGTTCTGGCTGACGAAGCAAGGCCAATTGAATCCCTGTTTCTATCTTATTCTCAGCCAGCAGTGCAGCAAATGCTAGTCTATTTACACCAATTTTGTCCCCACTCAACAGGCGTCTGGTAAAATATAATCTCACACACTATCTGAATTCTATTATAAATCTCTCATGAATGCTTCATGAATACCGTTATGGAGTCAGTCTGGTGTGGTACATGTTTCTGTCTGGTGTGGTACATGTTTCTGTCTGGTGGTACATGTTTCTCCGTCTGGTGTGGTACATGTTTCTCAGTGATTTGCAGAGCCGCATACAAACACACAACACACACTCTCCCTCCATCCCACTCTCTCCTCTTCTCCTCCCCAGCCATAACCTCTCTCTCTCTCCCTCCATCCCACTCTCTCCTCTTCTCCTCCCCAGCCATAACCTCTCTCTCTCTCCCTCTCTCTCTCTCCCTCCATCCCACTCTCTCCTCTTCTCCTCCCCAGCCATAACCTCTCTCTCTCTCCCTCCATCCCACTCTCTCCTCTTCTCCTCCCCAGCCATAACCTCTCTCTCTCTCCCTCTCTCTCTCTCCCTCCATCCCACTCTCTCCTCTTCTCCTCCCCAGCCATAACCTCTCTCTCTCTCCCTCTCTCTCTCTCCCTCCATCCCACTCTCTCCTCTTCTCCTCCCCAGCCATAACCTCTCTCTCTCTCCCTCTCTCTCTCTCCCTCCATCCCACTCTCTCCTCTTCTCCTCCCCAGCCATAACCTCTCTCTCTCTCCCTCTCTCTCTCTCCCTCCATCCCACTCTCTCCTCTTCTCCTCCCCAGCCATAAACTCTCTCTCTCTCCCTCCATCCCACTCTCTCCTCTTCTCCTCCCCAGCCATAACCTCTCTCTCTCTCCCTCTCTCTCTCTCCCTCCATCCCACTCTCTCCTCTTCTCCTCCCCAGCCATAACCTCTCTCTCTCTCCCTCTCTCTCTCTCCCTCCATCCCACTCTCTCCTCTTCTCCTCCCCAGCCATAAACTCTCTCTCTCTCCCTCCATCCCACTCTCTCCTCTTCTCCTCCCCAGCCATAACCTCTCTCTCTCTCCCTCTCTCTCTCTCCCTCCATCCCACTCTCTCCTCTTCTCCTCCCCAGCCATAACCTCTCTCTCTCTCCCTCTCTCTCTCTCCCTCCATCCCACTCTCTCCTCTTCTCCTCCCCAGCCATAAACTCTCTCTCTCTCCCTCCATCCCACTCTCTCCTCTTCTCCTCCCCAGCCATAACCTCTCTCTCTCTCCCTCTCTCTCTCTCCCTCCATCCCACTCTCTCCTCTTCTCCTCCCCAGCCATAACCTCTCTCTCTCTCCCTCTCTCTCTCTCCCTCCATCCCACTCTCTCCTCTTCTCCTCCCCAGCCATAACCTCTCTCTCTCTCCCTCTCTCTCTCTCCCTCCATCCCACTCTCTCCTCTTCTCCTCCCCAGCCATAACCTCTCTCTCTCTCCCTCTCTCTCTCTCCCTCCATCCCACTCTCTCCTCTTCTCCTCCCCAGCCATAAACTCTCTCTCTCTCCCTCCATCCCACTCTCTCCTCTTCTCCTCCCCAGCCATAACCTCTCTCTCTCTCCCTCTCTCTCTCTCCCTCCATCCCACTCTCTCCTCTTCTCCTCCCCAGCCATAACCTCTCTCTCTCTCCCTCTCTCTCTCTCCCTCATCCCACTCTCTCCTCTTCTCCTCCCCAGCCATAAACTCTCTCTCTCTCCCTCCATCCCACTCTCTCCTCTTCTCCTCCCCAGCCATAACCTCTCTCTCTCTCCCTCTCTCTCTCTCCCTCCATCCCACTCTCTCCTCTTCTCCTCCCCAGCCATAACCTCTCTCTCTCTCCCTCTCTCTCTCTCCCTCCATCCCACTCTCTCCTCTTCTCCTCCCCAGCCATAAACTCTCTCTCTCTCCCTCCATCCCACTCTCTCCTCTTCTCCTCCCCAGCCATAACCTCTCTCTCTCTCCCTCTCTCTCTCTCTCCCTCCATCCCACTCTCTCCTCTTCTCCTCCCCAGCCATAACCTCTCTCTCTCTCCCTCTCTCTCTCTCCCTCCATCCCACTCTCTCCTCTTCTCCTCCCCAGCCATAACCTCTCTCTCTCTCCCTCTCTCTCTCTCCCTCCATCCCACTCTCTCCTCTTCTCCTCCCCAGCCATAAACTCTCTCTCTCTCCCTCCATCCCACTCTCTCCTCTTCTCCTCCCCAGCCATAACCTCTCTCTCTCTCCCTCTCTATCTCTCCCTCCATCCCACTCTCTCCTCTTCTCCTCCCCAGCCATAACCTCTCTCTCTCTCCCTCCATCCCACTCTCTCCTCTTCTCCTCCCCAGCCATAACCTCTATCTCTCCCTCCATCCCACTCTCTCCTCTTCTCCTCCCCAGCCATAACCTCTATCTCTCCCTCCATCCCACTCTCTCCTCTTCTCCTCCCCAGCCATAACCTCTCTATCTCTCCCTCCATCCCACTCTCTCCTCTTCTCCTCCCCAGCCATAACCTCTCTATCTCTCCCTCCATCCCGCCACGCCTCTCTCCTCCTCCGTCTGTTTTTGAGGAAGACATAATGCCGTTCTCTTTTCCCTCCTGCTTTGTTTATGTTGTCATTTAATCACACCTACCTGCACGACTCAACCTAGGTGTGTGTGTGTGTGTGTGTGTGTGTGTGTGTGTGTATGTATAGGGAGGGGGTGTGTGTGTGTGAGTTCTGAGAGTATTGACTTCAGGGATAATTTCAGTGCTGCCTTTACATGTTACTCTGTATTTTCAGCAGCAACTCTGATCCCACCCTCTTCTCTCCCTCTCCCTTCCCCCTCTCTTTCTCTCCCTCTCCCTTCCCCCTCTATTCTCTCTCTCTCTCCCCTCTATTCTCTCTCTCCCTCCCCTCTATTCTCTCTCTCTCTCTCCCCTCTATTCTCTCTCTCTCTCCCCCTCTCTTTCTCTCTCTCTCTTTCTCGATTTCTCTCTCTCCATCGATTTTCTCCCTCCAACTTCCTGCTTGAGAAGAGGAGCGATGTTACAGATCTGATTGATTCCCTGAAATATACCTTTCATTTATGGTGTGTGTATGATCAGAATACTCAATAGAGGTGTGTGTGTGTGTGTATATTCGTGCGCGGGTGGGTGTGTGTGTGCAGAGTCACTGTACTGATCTCATGCCCTCCAACGGTGAATGCTGCTGTGGTAAAATACCTTGAGGTTGTTCTATTTATAAGCCATACTGTAACAAACTATCTGTGTCATTCTATGTCTACTCTAATGGATGCATCCCAAATGTCACCTTGTTCCCTATATAGTGCACTACTTTAGACCAAGGCCCATTGGGTGCCATATGGGACGAAACCCATGTCCCTCAGAAAACAGCAAATTATTAATGACTGTGAAGTTGATTCAGGAATAAAGTAGCAGAAATTACATTAGTTTGTCATTATTGAGTTTCCTCTTGGGGACATAGACAGCACAGGTGGCTTGTGGCACCTTAATAGAGGAGAACGGGCTCATAGTAATGGCTGGAACGGTGTGTACTTAACATTATAGAACACATCAAACACATAGTTTGATGCCAATTCATTCCAGCCATTATTATGAGCCATCCTCCCCTCTCCAGCCTCCTGTGATAGACAGTCTCTGTGTTGTGTTATTAGTTCTGATGTGATCAGTATTTCTGTTTGATATAAACTCTGATCTCCTCTAGGGTCACTGTGGCAGAGATGATGAGAATTTGTTGATACTGTAACTCTGTATTAGTAACTGTCTGGAGGTAATAACTCTGTATTAGTAACTGTCTGGAGGTAATAACTCTGTATCAGTAACTGTCTGGAGGTAATAACTCTGTATCAGTAACTGTCTGGAGGTAATAACTCTGTATCAGTAACTGTCTGGAGGTAATAACTCTGTATCAGTAACTGTCTGGAGGTAATAACTCTGTATCAGTAACTGTCTGGAGGTAAGAACTCTGTATCAGTAACTGTCTGGAGGTAAGAACTCTGTATCAGTAACTGTCTGGAGGTAAGAACTCTGTATCAGTAACTGTCTGGAGGTAATAACTCTATCAGTAACTGTCTTGAGGTAATAACTCTGTATCAGTAACTTCTAGAGGCTGTAACACAACAAAATGTGGAGTAAGTCAATGGGTATGAATACTTTCTGAAGGCACTGTATATCTTGTGTATCTGCAGGGGTATTAATACTTTCTGAAGGCACTGTATTTTACTTTTTTGGGGGGGACATTTTAGTCATTTAGCAGACGCTCTTATCCAGAGCGACTTACAATTAGTGAGTGCATACATTTTTCATATTGGCCCCCCGTGGGAAACGAACCCACAACCCTTGCGTTGCAAGCGCCATGCTCTACCAACTGAGCTACAGGATCTGTGTATCTGCTATGGTCTACATATCTGTGTCTGTAACTGACCCTGTGTGTCTATGTCTCTCTCTGTAGGATCTGTCACTGTGAAGGAGATGATGAGAGCCCTTTGATAACACCGTGCCACTGTACGGGCAGCCTGCGCTTCGTCCACCAGGGGTGCCTGCAGCAGTGGATCAAGTCCTCGGATACACGTTGCTGTGAACTCTGCAAGTACCAGTTCATCATGCAGACAAAGCTTAAACCCCTGCGCAAGGTGAGACAGAAGGTCTCTGGGCGGTAAACTCAATAAAGTATTGAATAATTTCGCTGTGTATTTTTGGATGGAATCAAGGCATTAGAATGTACCGGAGGCCACCAAAATGGAGCTTGTTTGGCCCGGGGGATCCTGGCTGGCTACATTTTCTATTTGGCTACTCCATGTGCTTGTAGAAAACACTGTATGTATATGTACAGTTGAAGTCGGAGGTTTACATACACCTTAGCCAAACACATTTAAACTCAGTTTTTCACAATTCCTGACGTTTAATCCTAGTAAAAATTCCCTGTCTTAGGTCAGTTCGGATCACCACTTTATTTTAAGAATGTGAAATGTCAGAATAATAGTAGAGAGAATGATTTATTTCAGCTTTTATTTCTTTCACCACATTTCCAGTGAGTCAGAAGTTTACATACACTTTGGTAGCATTGCCTTTAAATTGTGTAACTTGGGTCAAACATTTTGGGTAGCCTTCCACAAGCTTCCCACAATAAGTTGGGTGAATTTTGTCCCATTCCTCCTGACAGAGCTGGTGTAACTGAGTCAGGTTTGTAGGCCTCCTTGCTCGCACACGCTTTTTCAGTTCTGCCCACAAATGTTCTATAGGATTGAGGTCAGGACTTTGTGATGGCCACTCCAATACCTTGACTTTGTTGTCCTTAAGCCATTTTGCCACAACTTTGGAAGTATGCTTGGGGTCATTGTACATTTGGAAGACCCATTTGCGACCAAGCTTTAACTTCCTGACTGATGTCTTGAGATGTTGCTTCAATATATCCACATCATTTTCCTTCCTCATAATGCCATCTATTTTGTGAAGTGCACCAGTCCCTCCTGCAGCAAAGCACCCCCACAGCATGATGCTGCCACCCCCCTGTTTCACAGTTGGGATGGTGTTCTTCAGCTTGCAAGTGACCACATTTTTCCTCCAAACATAACGATGGTCATTATGGCCAATCAGTTCTATTTTGGTTTCATCAGACCAGAGGACATTTCTCCAAAAAGTACGATCTTTGTCCCCATGTGCAGTTGCAAACCGTAGTCTGGATTTTTATGGCGGTTTTGGAGCAGTGGCTTCTTCCTTGCTGAGCGGCCTTTCAGGTTATGTCGATATAGGACTCGTTTTACTGTGGATATAGATACTTTTGAACCTGTTTCCTCCAGCATCTTCACAAGGTCCTTTGCTGTTGTTCTGGGATTGATTTGCATTTTTCGCACCAAAGTACGTTCATCTCTAGGAGACAGAACGCGTCTCCTTCCTGAGCTGTATGACGGCTGCGTGGTCCCATGGTGTTTATACTTGCGTACTATTGTTTGTACAGATGAACGTGGTACCTTCAGGCATTTGGAAATTGCTCCCAAGGATGAACCAGACTTGTGGGTGTCCCAAAAAATTTTCTGAGGTCTTGGCTGATTTCTTTTGATTTTCCTATGATGTCAAGCAAAGGGGCACTGAGTTTGAAGGTAGGCCTTGAAATACATCCACAGGTACACCTCCAATTGACTCAAATGATGTCAGTTAGCCTATCAGAAGCTTCTAAAGCCATGACATAATTTTCTGGAATTTTCCAAGCTGTTTAAAGGCACAGTCAACTTAGTGTTTGTAAACTTCTGACCCACTGGAATTGTGATACAGTGAATTATACGTGAAATAATCTGTCTGTAAACAATTGTTGGAAAAATTACTTGTGTCATGCACAAAGTAGATGTCCTAACCGACTTGCCAAAACTATAGTTTGTTAACAATACATTTGTGGAGGTGTTGAAAAAACGAGTTTTAATGACTCCAACCTAAGCGTATGTAAACTTCCGACTTCAACTGTATGTGTGTGTGTATGTCTGTGTCTGTGTCTGTGTCTGCGTGCGCGTGTGCGCGCGCGCAATACACTCATTCTATTCTAGTTCTGCACTCCCAGAGATGACTGTGACCAGAACATTCAGATGTGACCCCCACTTGAAGACACTGACATGACAGAAAGCTGTTTTAATTCACTAATATTGATAAGAGTAGCATGAAATGGGGTTTTAGGCTTTGAATAAGATTCAGGTGAGAATTTGGAGGGTGCAATTGGTTTCAAGTGGTTTTGACATGATACACTCTTATTTCAGGCATGTATCAATCTTCATTGCTTCCAGATTCAACATTTTAATACAAATTATTTCACTGTCAATTAATTGAACGAAAGCACTTAAATAAAGGTAATTCTGATAATAGTCCTGAGTCCCCGTAGAGGAGGATACACACCCAACACACACACATGAACACCATGGAAACCAGACAAAACCCTCCTCCTCCTGTCTCTTACTCGACCCCCCCCCCCCCCCCCCTCCAAGACCCTCATGGAGGAGGTTAAACACACATACACACACAGCACACATACACTACCAGTTAACAGTTTGGACACACCTACTCATTCAAGGGTTTTTCTTTATTTTTACTATTTTCTACATTTTAGAATAATAGTGAAGACATCAAAACTATGACGTAACACATATGGAATCATGTAGTAACCAAAAAAGTGGTAAACAAATCAAAATATATTTTAGATTTTACATTCTTCAAAGTAGCCACCCTTTTCCTTGATGACAGCTTTGCACACTCTTTGAATTCTCTCAACCAGCTTCATGAGGTAGTCACCTGGAATGCTTTTCCAACAGTCTTGAAGAAGTTCCCACATATGCTGAGCACTTGTTGGCTGCTTTTCTTTCACTCTGCGGTCCAACTCATCCCAAACCATCTCAATTGGGTTGAGGTCAGATTATTGTGGAGGCCAGGTCATCTGATGCAGCACTCAATCACTCTCCTTCCTGGTCAATTAGCCCTTACACAGCCTGGAGGCGTGTATTGGGTCATTGTCCTTTTGAAAAATAAATGATAGTCCCACTAAGTGTAAACCAGATGGGATGGCGTATCGCTGCAGAATGCTGTGGTAGCCATGCTGGTTAAGTGTGCCTTGAATTCTAAATAAATCATCAACAGTGTCACCAGCAAAGCACCCCCACACCATCACACCTCCTCCTCCATGCTTCATGGTGGGAACCACACATTCGGAGATCATCCATTCACCTACACTGCGTCTCACAAAGACACGGCGGTTGGAACCATAAATCTCAAATTTGGACTCCAGAGCAAAGGACACATTTCCACCGGTCTACTGTCCATTGCTCGTGTTTCTTGGCCCAAGCAAGTCTCTTCTTATTATTGGTGTCCTTTTGTAGTGGTTTCTTTGCAGCAATTCGACCATGAAGGCTTGATTCACGCAGTCTCCTCTAAACAGTTGATATTGAGATGTGTCTGTTACTTGAACTCTGTGAAGCATTTATTTGGGCTGCAATCTGAGGTGCAGTTAATTGCCGATTTCTGAGGCTGGTAACTCTAATGAACTTATCCTCTGCAGCAGAGGTAACTCTGGGTCTTCCTTTCCTGTGGCGGTCCTCAAGAGAGCCAGTTTCATCATAGCGCTTGATGGTTTTTGCAACTGCAAATTGAAAATTTCCGGATTGACTGACCTTCATGTCTTAAAGTAATGATGGACTGTTGTTTCTCTTTGCTTATTTGAGCTGTCCTTGCCATAATATGGACTTGGTCTTTTACCAAATAGGGCAATTTTCTGTATACCACCCCTACCTTGTCACAACACAACTGATTGGCTCAAACGCATTAAGAAGGAAAGAAATTCCACAAATTAACTTTTAACATGGCACACCTGTTAATTGAAATGCATTCCAGGTGACTACCTCATGATGCTGGTTGAGAGTGTGCAAAGCTGTCATCAAGGCAAAGGGTGGCTACTTGGAAGAATCTCAAATATAACATATATTTTGATTTGTTTTAACACTTTTTTTTGTTACTATGTGAGTTATTTAATAGTTTCTACAATGTAGAAAATAGTAAAAATAAAGAAAAACCCTTGAGTGAGTAGGTGTGTCAAGGTACTGTAGATGCAGGGTAAATTCAGGACAACACCATGGAAACCAGGCCAATTCCTCCTTTCTCCTCCACTTTTCTCCTCCTCCACCTCTCTCCTCTTCTCTCCTCCTCCTCTCTCCTCCTCTCTTGTCCTCCTGACTCCTCCTCCCTATCCTCTCTCTTCCTCTTCTCTCCTCCTCTTCTCTCCTCCTCCTCTCTCTCCTCTTCTCTCCTCCTCCTCTCTCTCCTCCTCTTTCTCCTCCTCTCTCCTCTTCTCTCCTCCTCCTCTCTCCTCCTCTCTTGTCCTCCTAACTACTCCTCCCTATCCTCTCTCTTCCTCTTCTCTCCTCCTCCTATCTCCTCTTCTCTCCTCCTCCTCTCTCCTCTTCTCTCCTCCTCCTTCTCCCTTCCCTTCTCTCCTCCTCCATCCTCCTTATCCATTCTCTCCATCAGGGTAAAGTGTATTTATTATCTGTCCGCTGTTCTATAAAATGTTGCATTATTCAGGTAGAACTAGCCAGTGTGCCAGGGTATTGGTTAACAGGACTGGCACACAGATCTATAGACGGGGTGGGTTGTTTAGCAACAAAACCGATGTGTGCGCAAACGTGGAGAAAAACAGGTGGGGTTGGTTTAGAATCAAAGGATTGTTGACATGTAAACTATATTTCCTCTCCAAATCTATATAGAAAACATTTCTACATTTGCACAATTAGCTCTTGTTGTCTCTCAAATACATTGTTACAGTTGTTAGCTAGCTAGCAAATCTTTGCCATATTGGCATTGATGTGGGAGTCAAAACACCTAAAAACAAGACATGGTATCAATAACAAGATACAACGAGCTGAAACGAGCCATCTATGATTCCCCACATGGCAGCTTGTTGCCATTGTTGCTAGCTATCTGCCTGTCCAGAACAGCTTGTTGTCATGACAACACACAGACTTCTGCCTCAACGACACAACATTTTTGGGACGTTGCCAGGCAACCCGTCTATACATTTTATGTTTTAGTCATTTAGCAGACGCTCTTATCTTATACACCCTCTCTGCCAAAGAAGAGTGGATGGGCAGAGTGGGCCTGCTCCTCTCCCTGTTCCCCATTCTGTCATCCTCTCATTCTCCTCCACTCTCATCTCTCCCTTTCCTCATTTTTCATCAAATCAATACCAGAAATCAAAGCTGAAAAATACATTGTGGCCATTGGCCTTTCATTTCATGCTTGTTATAAAGGATTTCAAAGCATGTCGACATTTATGAAGGTTATTGAGATATTGCATCAGCTATTCAGACGTGTAATGTACCAAAACCCTTTAGCAATATGTATTTGAATTTGACCATTGATTTCAATAGGTTTCATGGATCAATAAAGAAACCCTCCTATGTGTTGGATCTATGAGAGGTCTAACGATGTGGTTGAGTGGTACTGGACAGCTGATAAATTGTTAACCAGCATCAGTGTGTAACTGAATGATTCACATCACACTGACTGAGTGATGACCATCAAATATTTAGCACTCAGTTTAAGCAGCTTCTGAAGAGGGCACTTTTTGCCAGACTGCTCATAGTCCATTGATAGTCAATCGCCCAAACCCTGTCCAAAAGAACACAATGGAGTCTTTGAGTGTGTGTATGTGTGTATTTATGTGTGTGTGTGTCTTTCGTTTTTTTTCTCTCTCTCTCGCTCCTCTCTCAGTGGGAGACGCTCCAGATGACGTCTAGTGAGAGGAGGAAGATCATTTGTTCTGTGACGTTCCATGTCATCGCCATCACCTGCGTGGTGTGGTCGCTCTACGTGCTCATCGACCGCACTGCAGACGAGATCAGAGCAGGTCAGCACAGTCACCAAAAACAGCACAACACCCTTCAGCATGGACACTACACACTACATACCCTTCAATTATTTCACTGCACGCTAAAAACACCACTACACACCTTAGAACAGTCACACACTCCTCAGCATGGACAGTGCACTCCAAAAACACCACCCCTCACTGAATACAGTGACAGCATTCCGAAAACACCACAACACCCCTCACTGAATAGAGCGACGGCAAAACACAATACACAACTCTAGTACAGTACAACATGACACACACTCTCTCTCGGGTCAGGCCCGTTCACGCAGATTGACATGTTGTGTTTCTGCTCTGATCGTAATAAATAGTTAGTACCCGTCCGTAATAACAGGCCAGTATCCACTGTATATCTTTCTCTATCTCTGTCTTCTTACATCAAGTAATTTGGCAGGTAGTACTCTCAGCATGTCGCAAAGACAATTAGGACGTTTATTCTGGGTCTGTTAAGATGTTATTGTACTGCTAAGGAGAATGGGGGGAGAGGGAGAGAGAGAGAAAACCACCATCTGTTTTCACCAGTTTGACTAGGGAGTATACGGGCATGTTAAACTGAGTTATACTGTATAGTGTACATTCAATCATCTGTACTCTCTCTCTCTCTCTCTGTCTATCACTGGTAATACATTGTAATGACAATCTCTTCACCCATGCAGCCGGAAGAATCCCAGGTAAACTTTTGACCTTTGACCTTTAACCCTGTTTTATGTCATTTCCTGTGAGACTGGGCTCTGGTGTTTAGGGCTTTCTCTAATTTCAAATCAAATTTTATTTGTCACATGCTTCGTAAACAACAGGTGTAGACTAACAGTGAAATGCTTACTCACGGGTCCTTCCCAACAATACAGAGAGAAAGAAAATAGAAAAATAATAGAAAAGTAAAATTAGTAATAATAAAAGTAATAATAGATACACAATGAGTAACTATAACTTGGCTATATGCAAGGGGTACCAGTACCTAGTCGATGTGCAAGGGTATGAGGTAATTGAGGTAGATATACATATAACTAGGAACAAAGTGACAGATAGTAAACAGTAGCAGCAACGTATGTGATTAATCAAAAAAGTTAGTGCAAAAAGGGTCAATGCAGATAGTCCAGGTAGCTACAGTATTTGGTTAACTATGTAACAAACTATTTAGCAGTCTTATGGCTTGGGGGTAGAAGCTGTTCAGGGTCCTGTTGGTTCCAGACTTGGTGGCTGGAGTCTTTGACAATTTGTAGGGCCTTCTTCTGACACTGCCTGGTATAGAGGTCCAGGATGGCAGTGAGCTCGGCCACAGCGATGTACTGGGACGTCCACACTACCCTCTGTAGTGCTTTGCGTCGGATGCCAAGCAGTTGCCATTCCAAACGGTGATGCAGCCAGTCAAGATGCTCTCAGTGGTATAGCTGTAGAACTTTTTGAGGATCTGAGGGCCCATACCAAATCTTTTCAGCCTCCTGAGGGGGAAGAGGCGTTGTCGTGCCCTCTTAACGACTGTGTTAGTGTGTTTGGACCATCATAGATCCTTAGTGATGTGGACACAGAGGAACTTGAAGCTCTCGACCCGCTCCTCTACAGCCCTGTCGATGTGAATGGGGGGCGTGCACAGCATTAATTTAATGTAGTCCATGATCAGCTCCTTTGTCTTGCTGACGTTGAGGAGGAGGTTGTTGTCCTGGCACCACACTGCCAGGTCTCTGACCTCCTCCATATAGGCTGTCTCATCGTTTTCGGTGATCAGGCTTACCACAGTCGTGTCATCAGCAAACTTCATGATGGTGTTGGAATCGTGTGCGGCCACGCAGTCGTAGGTGAACAGGAGTACAAGAGGGGACTAAGCACGCACCCCTGAGGGGCCCCTGTATTGAGGGTCAGCGTGGCGGATGTGTTGTTCCCTATCCTCACCATCTGGGGGTGGCCCGTCAGGAATTCCTGGATCCAGTTAGAGAGGGAGGTGTTCAGTCCCAGTGTCCTTGGCTTAGTGATGAGCTTGGAGGGCACTATGGTGTTTAACGCTGAGCTGAAGTCAATGAACAGCATTCTCATGTAGGTGTTCCTTTTGTCCGAGTGGGAAAGGGCAGTGTGGAGTGCAATAGCAATTGCATCATCTGTGAATCTGTTGGGGCGGTAGATGAATTGGAGTGGGTTCAGGATGTCTGGGATGATGGTGTTGAAAGCATTTCATGGATACAGATGTGGGTGCTACGAGGCAGTAGTCATTCAGACAGGTTACCTTGGCGTTCTTGGGCACAGGGACTATGGTGGTCTGCTTAAAACATGTAGGTATTACAGACTGGGTCAGGGGGAGGTTGAAAATGTCAGTGAAGACACTTGCCAGCTGGTCAACGCATGCTCTGAGTATGCATCCTGGTAATCCATCTGGCCCTGCGGCCTTATGAATGTAAACCTGTTTAAAGGTCTTACTTACATCGGCCACAGAGAGCGTGATCACACAGTCGTCCAAAACAGCTGGTGCTCTCACGAATGGTTCAGTGTTGCTTGCCTCAAAGCAAAGATAGAAGGCTCGTCTGGTAGGCTTGTATCACTGGGCAGCTTGCGGCTGGGTTGCCGTTTGTAATCCATGATAGTTTGCAAGCCTTGCCACATCTGACAAGCATCAGAGCCCGTAGGATTCGATCTTAGTCCTGTATTGACGCTTTGCCTGTTGGATGGTTAGTCTGAGGGTGTAGCGAGATTTCTTATAAGCGTCCGGGTTAGTGTCCTGCTCCTTGAAAGCGGCAGCTCTAGCCGTTAGCTCAGTGCGGATGTTGCCTGTAATCCACAACTTCTGGTTGGGATATGTACGTACGGTCACTGTGGGGATGATGTCGTCGATGCACTTATTAATGAAGCAGGTGACTGTGGTAAACTCCTCAATGCCATCGGATGAGTCCCGGAACATATTCCAGTCTGTGCTAGCGAAACAGACCTGTAGCTTAGCATCTGCTTCATCGGACCACTTCCGTATTGAGCGCGTCACTGGTACTTCCTGTTTGAGTTTTTGCTTGTAAGCAGGAGGATAGAGTTATGGTCAGATTTGCTAAATGGAGGGCGAGGGAGAGATTTGTATGCGTCTCTGTGTGGAGTAAAGGTGATCTAGAGTTGTTTCACCTCTAGTTGCACAGTTGTTGTGCGGTCTTAGTGCCAGCATCGGTTTGTGGGGGTAAATAGACCGCTACGAAAAATATAGATGAAAACTCTCTTGGTAAGTATACTGAACAAAAATATAAACGCAACATGCAACAATTTCAAAGATTTTATTGAGTACAGTTCATATAAGGAAATCAGTCAATTGAAATCAATTCATTAGGCCCTAATCTATGCATTTCACATGACTGGGAATACAGATATGCATCTGTTGGTCACAGATACTTTTATTTTTTTAAGGTTGAGGCATGGATCAGAAAACCAATCAGTATCTGGTGTGACCACCATTTGTCTCATGCAGCGCGACATATCTCCTTCACATAGAGTTGATCAGGCTGTTGATTGTGGCCTGTGGAATGATGTCCCACTGGATATTGGCGGGAACTGGAACACGCTGTCGTACACGTAGATCCAGAGCATCCCAAACATGCTCAATGGGTGACATGGGTCCGTGCATTATCATGCTGAAACATGAGGTGATGGCGGCAGATGAATGGCACGACAATGGGCCTCAGGATCTCGTAACGGTATCTCTGTGCATTCAAATTGCCATCAATAAAATGCAATTGTGTTCATTGTCTGTAGCTTATGCCTGCCCATACCATAACCCCAACGCCACCATGGGCCACTCTGTTCCAACGTTGACACAGCAAACCGCTCGCCCACAGGACGCCATACATGTGGTCTGCGGTTGTGAGGTCAGTTGGACGTACTGCCACATTCTCTAAAACAACGTTGGAGGCGGTTTATGGTAGAGAAATTAACATTCAATTATCTGGCAACAGCTCTGGTGGACATTCCTGCAGTCAGCATGCCAATTGCATACTCCCTCAAAACTTGAGACATCTGTTGCATTGTGTTGTGTGATAAAACTGCACATTTTAGAGTGGTCTTTTATTGTCCCCAGCACAAGGTGCACCTGTGTAATGATCATGCTGTTTAATCAGCTTCTTGATATGCCACACCTGCCAGGTGGATGGATTATCTTTGCAAAGGAGAAATCCTCACTAACAGGGATGTAAACAAATTTGTGCACCAAATTTGAGCGAAATATGCTTTTTTTTGGGTATGTAACATTTCTGGGATCTTTTATTTCAGCTCATGAAACATGGGACCAACACTTTACATGTTGCATTTATATTTTTGTTCAGTGTAGTATGGTCTACAGCTTTTCATGAGGTATTCTAACTCAGGCGAGCGGCACCTCGAGACTTCCTTAATATTAGAGATCATGCACCAGCGGTTGTTAACAAAGAGACACACATCTCCCCCCTTGAGCTTACCCGATGTTGCCGTTCTGTCCTGCCGATGCATAGAAAAAGCAGCTAGCGTATTATACGTCCTCGTTCAGCCAAGTTTCCGAAAAACATAGGATATTACAGTTCTTTGGGTCCTGTTGATAGGAACGGAGCTCGTCCAGTTTGTTCTCCAGTGATTATACATTCGCCAATAGAACGGAGGGTAGAAGCGGATTATTTGCTCGTTGCCGTAGTTTCATCAGGGTACCCACAGTCGGACTCTATATATGACCGACCGGCTCGATTCGGTCTTATGTAGCAAAATGGTGTGTTTTACATTGGATAAAAGTAGAGACTCAGAGCTAGAAAATGGTATATCATACACTACAGTTGAGGAACAATGGGAAAGTAATTCTACTTTGAAAGTTGATAAACTTGTAGCCTCACCTTTGAGAAAATGGCCCTTGAATGTTTTGGTACCAACTGGAGAGCTCTTCTTTGTCTACACCCCATTAAGCATCATTCACACCCTCTTAAGCTTTAGGCCCACCCATCTTTTTAAGGATTCACATGTGAGGCTATGTACTAAACAACCAAAGATTTCAATACTAAAGGCTGGTTTAAACTACGGGTGTGTTCGTAAATGTAATATTGGCGTTCGTAAACTCAGAGCGTTGTCAGATTGTCCGTTTGTAAATTCAGAGCGTTTCGCTTTCGTAGCGTTCAGAGCACACACTGGACACTCTGGCCGAGGAGTAGGGTTGATCCGAGCGTTCTAACCTAACAACAGCAGTCAAGCACCCAAGCTAACTGGCTAACGTTGGCTAGCTTGCTAGCTACTTCCAGACACAAATGAGAGAACAGCTCACTGACCATTTTACTCACCCTAGCAGAGCTGGTTAGGCTGTTTTTATGTTATCCAGAGCGTTGGTGACTGCAACTGTGCGGCTGGCAACAATTTAATTACGCTTTTTTGCCAACGTTTACTGACACCGGCCATATTCAACAGGTGTTGAGCGTTCGTAAATTTGTCAGTTATTCGGCGCTCTGGCACACTCAGACGAGAGTGCACAGAAATCGGTAGATTTCCAGAGCAAATTTACCAGCTACGTCTATCGACAATTGTCGCAGTGACATCATAAACATTCTATTGAAATAGTTACTTGCATAGTGGAGTCTTTTGTTTAGACATGTAGCTATATAGCTAGCTAAACAATGAACCAGAATCCCAACTCATAATGTTACTACCCTCCATGAATCTGCAGGTAGCTAACCAACCAGGTTCAATGTTAGCTAGCTAACATTAGGCTATAACTAGCAATGTAAATGGCTCTGAGATACTAATAATATTACTACACAGATCACACACGTAACGTTAGCTAGATAGCCAGCCAGCTAACATTAGCTAGCTAGCAAACTACACTTTAACTTGAAATGAAAATGACTTTCTGACTAAATTAGAAACGTGTAATATCTGAAAATGTAGCTAGCTAGACTATCTTATACATGGATGGACGCTTCTCCCTCTCTGTCACGGATGCCATGGTTGCCCTTTGTTTGAAGATGTAATCCGGAGACAGATGTTTTATAAAACAGCCTTCTGTGTGTTCTCTTTTCGACTCTGTCTGCATGTTTGCAATCCAAATGCCAGAATTTTCTCCATCTCCTTAGCTATCATACGCTAATTCCACTGATTTCAAAACTCGGTCCTCCAGAAAGCGGAGAGCAACACTTATGCAGTTCTACTACGTGATGTCTTTCAAAAAAGCAGAGTTAGAAAGGATTACATACACATACTGACCAGCTTATGTTATAGACCGAAGCGTGCTACATGGCAGACCAATCCGAACTCATCTCTCGGCATGTCCAGCCCACTCATTATCTCAGCCAATCATGGATAGCGGGAAGGTTGCTGTCTTTTTCTGTGGCTAAACCAACTAGGCTCCTAATTTAACAATTGTATTCATATTTACAGATGGCATACAAGTTTGATATTGAGGCACATGAAAGTTCACATGTTCCAGAAGGCATTTCTGCCAAAAAACACATTTTGATAAAAAAAAAGTGAATGTTCAAATGGCGCTCCTGTGAAGTAGTGACGTGCGACATATGCGTAGTTTCCTGAAACGAGTCACATATAGCCCTCTCTTTCTCTAGCGAGTGTCGGGGATTAGGGCCTGGTCCGAAATGAGCAGTATGTCCTGTGCCGCCAACTCATTGAAGTAGAAATCTTCATCCAAATCGAGTTTAGTGATCGCTGTTCTGATGTCCAAAAAAACAAAAAACAGCATAATTGGTCAGGAGGCCGTAAAACAGTCCAGCGCCATTCTCATTTCATCTTTCCTTGTTTCCTCTCAACCTCTCTCCTCACCTATACCTCAAATAATCCCCCCACAAGGACAAAAAGAAAACCCACCCTTTCCTTTCTTGCACTTTTCTTACTAGCACTGACTTTGCTGATAGGGGCTTTATTGAGGAAAAGTTTTACTTACTATGACTGTGATATGTGGTTGTCTATACCTTGACATGAATGCACTAACTGTAAGTCGCTCTCGATAAGATTGTCTGCTAATGTCAAATGTTTTTAAAACGCATTGGAGAAGGAGGAACGTTGGACCTTCTTCTCCAATCTGTTTGGGAAGGAGGTAAGGAGATAGGACGCAAGGAATTGCGGAAAGACTAATTGAGATAGAACCCAGTTCCTGTTCCTACTTCCTACATGACCCTATCTACACCCATTTCTTGAATCTTTCACCATTCACCATCTCTTAACTTGAAATAATGATTATTATAGCATCGTCATCCTAGATAAGCACATATCTATGGCTGTGACTGTTTGCGATGTATTTTATATGTCTCTCTTCTCTCTCTCTCTTCTAACCCTAACCCCAGGTATCCTGGAGTGGCCATTCTGGACCAAGCTGGTGGTGGTGGCCATCGGCTTCACTGGCGGCCTGGTCTTCATGTACATCCAGTGTAAAGTCTACTTCCAGCTGTGGCGGAGACTCAAGGCCTACAACCGGGTGATCTACGTCCAGAACCGCCCGGAAACGTGTAAAAAGCAGATGTTGGAGAAGCCGCCCCTCATGGAGCCCAATGTGGAGCACAAGGAGGCTCTGGTCCCCACCCAGTCAGACACAAACTCCTCCCAGTACACAGAGACAGAAGACTACAGTATGGAAGTGCTCCATGTCTGACCCACATATACTGACACACAGTGACACACCATGTCTGACCCACATCAAGTGCCTTCAGAAAGTATTCACACCCCTTGACTTTTTCCACATTTTGTTGTGTTACAACCTGAATTTAAAGTTGATTAAATTGAGATTTTGTCACTGGCCTACACACAATACCCCATAACGTCAAAGTGGAAATATGCTTTAAAAAAAAAGTGAAATGAAAAGCTGAAATGTCTTGAGTCAATAAGTATTCAATCCCTTTGTTATGACGAGCCTAAATACGTTCAAGAGTAAAAATGTGCTTAACAAGTCACATAAGTTGCATGCACTCACTCTGTGTGCAATAATAGTGTTTAACATGATTTTTGAATTACTACCTCATCTCTGTATCCCACACATACAATTATCTGTAAGGTCCCTTAATCGAGCAGTACATTTCAAACACAGATTCAACCTCAAAGACCAGGGAGGTTTTCCAATGCCTCAAAAGAAGGGCACCTATTGGTACATTTAAAAAAAGCAGACATTGAATATCCCTTTGAGCATGGTGAAGTTAATAATTACACTTTGGATGGTGTATCAATACACCCAGTCACTACAAAGATACAGGCGTCCTTCCTAACTCAGTTGTCAGAGAGGAAGGAAACCACTCAGGGATTTCACCATGAGGCCAATGGTGACTTTAAAACAGTTACAGAGTTTAATGGCCGTGATAGGAGAAAACTGAGGATGGATCAACAACATTGTAGTTACTCCACAATACTAACCTAAATGACAGTGAAAAGAAAGAAGCCTGTACAGTATAACAAATATTCCAAAACATGCATCCTGTTTGCAACAAGGCACTAAAGTAATAATGCAAAAAATGTGGCAAAGCAATTAACTTTTTGTCCTGAATATAAAGTGTTATGTTTGGGGCAAATCCAATACAACACATTACTGAGTACCACTCTTCATATTTTCAAGCATAGTGGTGGCTGCATCATGTTATGGGAATGCTTGTAATCGTTAAGGACTGGGGAGTTTTACAGGATAAAAAAGAAACGGAATGGAGCTAAGCACAGGCAAAATCCTAGAGGAAAACCTGGTTCAGTCTGCTTTCCACCAGACACTGGGAGATGAATGAACCTTTCAGAAGGACAATAACCTAAAACACAAGGCCAAATCTACACTGGAGTTGCTTACCAAGAAGACAGTGAAGGCTCCTGAGTGGCTGAGTTACAGTTTAGACTTAAATCTACTTTAAAATCTATGGCAAGACCTGAAAATGGTTGTCTAGCAATGATCAACAACCAATTTGACAGAGCTTGATGAATTTTTTCAATAGAAATTGGCAAATGTTGCACAATCCAGGTGTGGAAAGCTCTTAGAGAATTACCTAGAAAGACTCACAGCTGTAATCACTGCCAAAGTTGCTTCTACAAAGTATTGACTCAGAGGTGTGAATACTTATGTAAATGTGATATTTCTGTATGTCATGTTTTCACTTTGTCTTTATGGGGTATTGTGTGTAGATGGGTTGAGAAAAAACATATATTTAATGCATTTAGAATTCAGGCTGTAACACAACAAAAAGTGGAATAAGTCAAGGGGTGTGAAAACTTTCTGAAGGCACTGTATACTAACACACAGGGACACATCATTTACATTTTAGTCATTTAGCAGACGCTCTTATCCAGAGCGACTTAGTTATTGAGTGCATACATTTTTCATACTGGCCCCCCGTGGGAATCGAACCCACAACCCTGGCGTTGCAAGCGCCATGCTCTACCAACTGAGCTACAGGAGGCCAACGTATATAAACACACACATGAGTGCCACAGGAGGTTGGTAGCACCTTAATTGGGGAAGATGGGCTCATGGTAATGGCAGGAGCAGAATCAGTGGAATGTGTCAAATACATCAAACACATGGTTTGATGCCATTCCATTCGCTCCGTTACAGCCATTATTATGAGCCGTCCTCCCCTCAGCAGCCTCCACTGATGAACGCACAGAGTGAAACACACACACAGATATACAAAATACTATAGTATGGATGTCGTCCTGAGGAGGTGTGACTGACCCACCCTGATCCCACCGTCCCCACACAGTCTGAGACAGGACTACAGTATGCAGGAGTATGGACCAACAACCCTCAGCCTCTCAGCCTCCTTCTTTCTCCCAGGACTTTCTCCACTGAGGCCCGAAGAGCCCATAGACACCTCTACACACACACACACACATCTCTAGGGGAACAGGACTGAGACAGATGAACTCACTCTGCTCCAGAGGTTTCAGTGTTTCTGTTTCGTTGTTTGTTTGTTTGTTAGCTTGTATGTTTGGTTTATTTGTTTTACTAACTGTGAGTCGTTGGCTAAAGCACCGCCGGATCTCTGGAACATTCTAGAACACTTTGGAACATTCTAGAACATTCTGGAACATTGAACATTCCAACAACTACTGCCACCATACCGCTGACGTCCGAGAGCCCGCTAAGGCCTGCATGCCCGCCTCTCTGGGTTTGGGTCTGTACTGGTCTCGACCAGATCAGACCGGATCGGACTGGATTGTACCGGATCTGACCATGCATTGAAGCACTTTTTAGTTCCCACCAACATCCCTCTCACCCCTTTTCTCTTTTAATCTGAGTCAAGTTCTTTATAGTATATCCCAGCAAACAGGGGACGTCTCTAGGACATTAAACGATGTTCCCATTAGTTCCCTTTTAGGGTTTCGGCAAGACGTTATCCATAAGGGGACATCAGTGCAGGTCCCGGTCTGGTCGCAGTGTAACGTTATAATACGTTTTTTTATGTCCACTAGGGAACTTTACAAACTTTTGACGACCATTTCGTGATGTTTCCGGGAAGTCCTAAGGACACATTTTTGTTTGCAGGATAATTGTGGGAAATTATACAGACATTTGTGGGGAAATCTTTTGTTTTACATTTGAGATTTCTGTCCCACACACAGACACATACACACCTGCCCTCCCTTGGATGACAAAAAAGGAATTGAGAATGATGGGGGGGGGGGGAGCAATGAATGATGGGGGGGGGGGGGAATTGAATTTTGCCAAAATGATCATTTCCCTTTTCGACAAGAAAAACAAACAAACACTGAAAGTCAATACTATATATGGCCTACTGGTTACTCAAGCTCTGTGGTTTTTACATCTTGTTTGGGTTGGGTTGATACAATATTGATACAACGTTGATACAACCAAAACACAACGTTGGGATAACATCAGATCTAGCCATCCACCTGACATTACCTCCCTCTACCATATGAACTCTCTAAAGGCTCTGAGAAGAATGTAACGTTTTTAAAACCATTTTCTACCAACCATTCAGTCACAGGAAATTGCTAGATAATCTCCCATGTCAGTCATCATCTTAACATGACCTTTGGAAAACCAACCAATCGGTCATCTTTTTTCTATTGTGCGAATGATACAGTACTTATGGTATTCCATGTGCAGTTTTTAATAATAATAATCTGTTGTTAATTATGTTGGTGTAATCATGGGTTTTATGATGCCTTGAGGAAGCTACAGCCTGCTATATTTAGACTGTTATCTCATCCTGTCATCCTCCTCTCTTCTCAAGGCAGTTTACAGTGGGCCTATTGACTTCTCTGATCACACTGATAATGATAATGCAGATGGGATTATTAAAATCCTCATTTACATAAGATTATATTAATTTGATCACTGGCTGTTTATTTTCATCCAATGAGCTACAGAGGCAGAAGGCATGGAGTACAGGGCCTATTATTATGAGACAACCAATCACCATCATCTACCATCCTCTGACCAGCTCCCTCTGCTCAAGCCATGAACTGACCCTCTCCATCTTCGGAGGATGCAGCTTTCAGAGACTTGTCCTCTATTGGTTGACCTGTCCTAATATATTGCTGCTTTGGTTTTCGCTCTTTGCTTTGAGAGTTGAGGAGCTGACTGGGTCACCATCTAGTGTTGGGAGTAGGAAAGTGCAGTCTGAACAGGGACGTTGTGGTTTCCTCAAGGCAACACTGTGTTTTGGGCTTACAGTCTGTTGTAAGTGCTTTTATATCTGTGGGAGAACAGCAATGCCAGGGTCCTCTCTGGCCTTATACAACCATTCCAGCAAACACACATTTTTATCAACAGTGTATTTGATACTAGTGTAAACATACACACGACAACAACAGAGGTCCAACCTTGACACTTCTAATGTACGATGACGACAAACAAAACCAAAATCAACATCTGATTTCCTGTAATGTAAAGCCCCATTGTATTCTGGGATTTGGTGTCTAATTTGTGTAAAAGTCAGGATTAGAGTTGTGGGTGGCAGGTAGCATGGTGGTTAGAGTGTTGGGCCAGAAACCGAAAGGTCACTGGTTCAAATACCCGAGCCGACAAGGTGAAAAATCTGTTGATGTGTCCTTGAGCAAGGTGCTTAACACTAATTTGTGCCAAGGACGCTGTACTACTAAATCTGACCCTGTAAATCAACACATTTCACTGCACTTATCTGGTGTATGTGACATTATTTTGTATTTGAGAAGCATGTTTGATTATAAGGGCCTCATGCTTTCTCAGAACATATTATTATTGTATTATACAGCTGTGGACTCACACAGTCCCCTGTATGGTGTACATTTTAGGACACCCTCACACAGTCCCCAAGATGCTCTTTACGATTAGACAGAAAAAGTGCAATTACCTTAGCTGACCTGGTCAATTCACTAGTACTGTCGCTCTCATCCAAGGTTGACTCTCTGGATACATTATGATTATTTCAACATTTTCTGTGTTTCAGTTTTTTTTAAGAAAAATATTTGTTTGCATCAAAAGAGACCCCTTTATGCAACTAATACTAGCAGTACCCAACTCCAGACATGAGCTAGTTGAGCTTTCCCCTGGAAACCAATTCCATCTCTGTGTGTTCTCCTCCTGTACATTACTTTCTCACACTGTCTTAGTTATTGTCGGATGCAAGACTCTTTGAAAGGGAGCAGTAATACACTGAGTCCAGGCTTAAAGTAAACCTCACTGCACTTGGCTTTTAAAGGTAATTTACTCTTAAGTCTATAGTTCTACCCCCTAAGTTATTCAGCCTGCTTTTATAACCACTGCTTTTACCTGATCAATACAATGGATCCAAATGATCAATCGTTTTGTTTTAGTCAGATAATTATTGATATTTTAAAAGATTACAATTTACATGATTGATAAATTAATTGAAATTATATGTTTGATGATGTATAGCTGGCTCCTATAATTCTCTTTTTGAGAAAACATACCTGTTGACTTGTTGATGTTGACCTTTCATGTTTGACCTCAAGACTTTTATGTACAGGGCTTTGCTTAGCTATATGATGAGAACAGTTCTTTACAGCTAAGCTCTATAATAACTTTGTAACAGCGGCATTTCTGGCAACTTTCCCCAAATTCCCATGTTTTCCAGTTGTCCCGGTTGGAATATTCACAGATTTCTGGAAAACCTGACCATTTTGGGAAAGTTACTAGAAATTGCGTACCCCTAAACCATTCTGTATAACATTGCTCTGGCAGAAGTCTGTCTGTTCATTCAAAGCCATTTAACATGTAAGAGAACACACATCTCTCCTGCAGAACATAACAACTTAAGCAGCCATTCCATAAGGTAAGCCGTTCTGTCCCCCATCATCAAAATAATAACCCTTGTGCTGAGAAAGTGTTACTTGCATAAAACTACAGTGCTTTACTACTGACTCGACTTGAGCATACCACTGTTTCCCTCCTTCATAGATCATTCCACACGTTTGTCTGTGAGTTTACCTTTGAATAGTAAAAAAATTTGGTAAGAAAAAAAGTACTTATGTTTTTAAAAATAAATATTGATGTGTTTTGATTTGTTTCATTTCCCATGTTTGAATAAAGTATGTAGATTGAAAAACCAACCAAATAAAAATGAAAACCTTTAAACGGTTTGTTAATATGAATACCGGTAAGTCTTCTTTCATTTTAGCTACTGGATGTGCGTCTCGTATACTTTCATTGTCACCAACAGTTTTACAATACTATAAGGAGAAATAGAAAAGCACATTTTTAGATCATTTTTATTTGACATTTGAAATGTACAGCAATGATGTTTCATAGCTAAATCCACATTATTTAAATGTGGGACTTTCTGTTTGTAAGAATCGCTGGCAAAAAAGTTGAATGGCATCAGTGGGTATGTGCTTATCATAGCGCAATATACATACAGCACAGGATGTAAGAAACAACACTGTGTTCACAATATATCAGACTATATAGCTATTCCCCCTCCCGCTCTCTCCCCTTCCCTCCCTCCCTCGTTCCCTCCCTAGTTCCCTCCCTCGTTCCCTTCCTCTCTCTCTCCATATCTCCTTCCCTCTCTTCCCCCCTCTCTCCATATCTCCCTCCCTCTCTCCCCCTCATCCCTCTTCCTCTCCCTTCCACCCCTCCTCACTCACTCTCCCACTCCTCCCTCCTTCTCTCCCCCTCCCCTGCTCCCTCCTTTTCACCCACACTCCCTCTCCCCTCCTCCCTCTCTCGTTCCCTCCCTCCCCCTCCCTTTCTTCCTCCCATCTCCCTCACTCCCTCTCCCCTCCTCCCTCTCTCCTCTCCACCTCCTCCCTCCCTCTCTCAGACAGCCACACTGTTAGGGATGCGGTCAGGAGAGAAGTAGTAGTAGGGTAGTTTCTTGCCTTCGTTGCGGATCTTGATGACACTGCTGACCTCTGCCAGTCTCTTCCTGAACGACTCCATGGCCTCCTTCACAGGCTTCTCTATGAAGTGCTCATCTGGGTACATCCCCAGGAACAGCTGGAGGAGAGGACACACACACACACACACACACACACACACACACACACACACACACACACACACACACACACACACACACACACACACACACACACACACACACACACACACACACACACACACACACACACACACACAGGGGTTGGAGGGCTTTCTTTAACATTCAGAACAAAAGCAGACAAACACTGTGTGTGTGTGTGTGTGTGTGTGCGTGTGAGTGTGCGTGTGCGTGTGGTGTGTGTACCTCATTCTCCTGGAACTGACTGAGGGCCCAGACGGCCCCTAGGTGCCAGCAGGACCGGCCGCGGTCAGGGAGACTCTCGATGATGAACTTCACATCTACCACCCCTTTCTGTGTGGGAGGGGGCTTACGCATGGTGGGGGGAGCGTTGGGGATCCACGAGCACCAGTCATACTGATAGACACAGAGTAGACAGACATTAACAGCTAAGGGAAGCTAGGTGGTGCTCTTGTGTCATGAGACCGTAAATAGGCATTTTAACGTCATAGATTTAACATTAACATTTTAGTAATTTAGCAGACTTACAGTTAGACCAGCAAAACAACGCTATGCAGATGTCAATCTGATTGAATCTAGCCCCAAGTCTCACCTGTCCGAAGTTGACAGCAGCGTGGTGAGCTGAGGCAGTGAAGATGATGACAGTCAGGTACTCTGTGAGATCCTCACGTGTCTTCAGGGACTTGGGAAACTCTGCAGAAAAAGTTTCCATATAATCAATCAAATGTTATTTGTCACATGCTTCATAAACAACAGGTGTAGACTAACAGTGAAATGCTTCCTTACGGGTATTTTTTCAACATTGCAGAGTTAAATATAAAGATAAAAAATAAAAACAAATTTGAAATAGTGACACGAGGAATAAAAAGCCTATAATCACCAGAGGAACTATGCTTTCCTCCTTGCCACAGAGTGCAGTGGTCAGCCCTTGCTTAATGCCAAGTTAAGGGGATGTTTAACACGTTTTGGGCGCAACACAGGATGTTTATTTTGACACTTGTTCCACCAGTGAGCCACTAAAAGTTAAGTACATGTCTGCATACAAGGATGTCTGCATAGCTAAATATTGATAATGTTACTGCATGGTCAGCTACGTCTTCCAACACAGTCCAGAGAAAGTGTGTGTTTGTATTGCAGATAACTAAAACAGCATTTTGAAGCAGGCTATGCCATTGTAGTGTTTGTTGGTTATTATGTGTTTGTACCCACCACAGCAGTCAAGGTCCTGCATCCCAAAGCTGCAGACATCTTTAACAAACGCCTGGATCTCCTCATCCTTCTGTACTGTGGCATCACTGTCGTAGTAGATACACACCACGTCCCACACAAAACTAGGGACAAACAAAAATGTAGGGTTAGGGTTGATCAATGATGTGGACATGAAGCTAGGGTTAGTGTTGATCAATGATGTGGACATGAAGCTAGGGTTAGTGTTGATCAGGGATATGGACATGAAGCTAGGGTTATGGTTGATCAGGGATATGGACATGAAGCTAGGGTTAGTGTTGATCAATGATGTGGACATGAAGCTAGGGTTAGTGTTGATCAGGGATATGGACATGAAGCTAGGGTTAGGGTTGATCAGGGATATGGACATGAAGCTAGGGTTAGTATTGATCAGGGATATGGACATGAAGCTAGGGTTAGGGTTGATCAGGGATATGGACATGAAGCTAGGGTTAGTATTGATCAGGGATATGGACATGAAGCTAGGGTTAGTGTTGATCAATGATGTGGACATGAAGCTAGGGTTAGTATTGATCAATGATGTGGACATGAAGCTAGGGTTAGGGTTGATCAATGATGTGGACATGAAGCTAGGGTTAGTATTGATCAATGATGTGGACATGAAGCTAGGGTTAGTGTTGATCAGGGATATGGACATGAAGCTAGGGTTAGTGTTGATCAATGATGTGGACATGAAGCTAGGGTTAGTGTTGATCAGGGATATGGACATGAAGCTAGGGTTAGTATTGATCAGGGATATGGACATGAAGCTAGGGTTAGTATTGATCAGGGATATGGACATGAAGCTAGGGTTAGTATTGATCAGGGATATGGACATGAAGCTAGGGTTAGTGTTGATCAGGGATATGGACATGAAGCTAGGGTTAGGGTTGATCAGGGATATGGACATGAAGCTAGGGTTAGGTTTAGTATTGATCAGGGATATGGACATGGAGCTAGGGTTAGGGTTGATCAATGATGTGGACATGAAGCTAGGGTTAGTGTTGATCAGGGATATGGACATGAAGCTAGGGTTATGGTTGATCAGGGATATGGACATGAAGCTAGGGTTAGGGTTGATCAGGGATATGGACATGAAGCTAGGGTTAGGGTTGATCAGGGATATGGACATGAAGCTAGGGTTAGGGTTGATCAGGGATATGGACATGAAGCTAGGGTTAGTGTTGATCAGGGATATGGACATGGGGCGTCAGGTAGCTTAGTGGTTAAGAGCATTGTGCCAGTAACCGAAAGGTCGCTGGTTCTAATCCCCGAGCCGACTAGGTGAAAAATCTGTCGATGTGCCCTTGAGCAAGGCACAACCCTAATTGCTCCTGTAAGTCGCTCTGGATAAGAGCGTCTGCTAAATGACTAAAATGTAAAAAATGGTTAGGGTTGATCAGGGATATGGACATGAAGCTAGGGTTAGGTTTAGTATTGATCAGGGATATGGACATGAAGCTAGGGTTAGTATTGATCAGGGATATGGACATGAAGCTAGGGTTAGTATTGATCAGGGATATGGACATGAAGCTAGGGTTAGGGTTGATCAGGGATATGGACATGAAGCTAGGGTTAGGTTTAGTATTGATCAGGGATATGGACATGAAGCTAGGGTTAGGGTTGATCAGAGATATGGACATGAAGCTAGGGTTAGTATTGATCAGGGATATGGACATGAAGCTAGGGTTAGTATTGATCAGGGATATGGGGTTAGGGTTGATCAGGGATATGGACATGAAGCTAGGGTTAGGTTTAGTATTGATCAGGGATATGGACATGAAGCTAGGGTTAGTGTTGATCAGGGATATGGACATAGGGTTAGGGTTGATCAGGGATATGGACATGAAGCTAGGGTTAGGTTTAGTATTGATCAGGGATATGGACATGAAGCTAGGGTTAGGGTTGATCAGAGATATGGACATGAAGCTAGGGTTAGTATTGATCAGGGATATGGACATGAAGCTAGGGTTAGTATTGATCAGGGATATGGACATGAAGCTAGGGTTAGGGTTGATCAGGGATATGGACATGAAGCTAGGGTTAGGGTTGATCAGGGATATGGACATGAAGCTAGGGTTAGTATTGATCAGGGATATGGACATGAAGCTAGGGTTAGGTTTAGTATTGATCAGGGATATGGACATGAAGCTAGGGTTAGGGTTGATCAGAGATATGGACATGAAGCTAGGGTTAGTATTGATCAGGGATATGGACATGAAGCTAGGGTTAGGGTTGATCAGGGATATGGACATGAAGCTAGGGTTAGGGTTGATCAGGGATATGGACATGAAGCTAGGGTTAGGGTTGATCAGGGATATGGACATGAAGCTAGGGTTAGGGTTGATCAGAGATATGGACATGAAGCTAGGGTTAGTATTGATCAGGGATATGGACATGAAGCTAGGGTTAGGGTTGATCAGGGATATGGACATGAAGCTAGTGTTAGTATTGATCAGGGATATGGACATGAAGCTAGGGTTAGTATTGATCAGGGATATGGACATGAAGCTAGGGTTAGGGTTGATCAGAGATATGGACATGAAGCTAGGGTTAGTATTGATCAGGGATATGGACATGAAGCTAGGGTTAGTATTGATCAGGGATATGGACATGAAGCTAGGGTTAGGGTTGATCAGGGATATGGACATGAAGCTAGGGTTAGTATTGATCAGAGATATGGACATGAAGCTAGGGTTAGTATTGATCAGGGATATGGACATGAAGCTAGGGTTAGTATTGATCAGGGATATGGACATGAAGCTAGGGTTAGGGTTGATCAGAGATATGGACATGAAGCTAGGGTTAGTATTGATCAGGGATATGGACATGAAGCTAGGGTTAGGGTTGATCAGGGATATGGACATGAAGCTAGGGTTAGTATTGATCAGGGATATGGACATGAAGCTAGGGTTAGGGTTGATCAGAGATATGGACATGAAGCTAGGGTTAGGGTTGATCAGGGATATGGACATGAAGCTAGGGTTAGGTTTAGTATTGATCAGGGATATGGACATGAAGCTAGGGTTAGTATTGATCAGGGATATGGACATGAAGCTAGGGTTAGGTTTAGTATTGATCAGGGATATGGACATGAAGGTAGGTTTAGTATTGATCAGGGATATGGACATGAAGCTAGGGTTAGTATTGATCAGGGATATGGACATGAAGCTAGGGTTAGGGTTGATCAGGGATATGGACATGAAGCTAGGGTTAGTATTGATCAGGGATATGGACATGAAGCTAGGGTTAGGGTTGATCAGGGATATGGACATGAAGCTAGGTTTAGTATTGATCAGGGATATGGACATGAAGCTAGGGTTAGGGTTGATCAGGGATATGGACATGAAGCTAGGGTTAGGGTTGATCAGGGATATGGACATGAAGCTAGGGTTAGGGTTGATCAAGGATATGGACATGAAGCTAGGGTTAGTATTGATCAGGGATATGGACATGAAGCTAGGGTTAGGGTTGATCAGGGATATGGACATGAAGCTAGGGTTAGGGTTGATCAGGGATATGGACATGAAGCTAGGGTTAGGGTTGATCAGGGATATGGACATGAAGCTAGGGTTAGGGTTGATCAGGGATATGGACATGAAGCTAGGGTTAGGGTTGATCAGGGATATGGACATGAAGCTAGGGTTAGGGTTGATCAGGGATATGGACATGAAGCTAGGGTTAGGGTTGATCAGGGATATGGACATGAAGCTAGGGTTAGTATTGATCAGGTTTATGGACATGAAGCTAGGGTTAGTATTGATCAGGGATCAAATCAAATCTAATCTAATTTTATTGGTCACATGCGCCGAATACAACAGGTGCAGACATTACAGTGAAATGCTTACTTACAGCCCTTAACCAACAGTGCATTTATTTTAAACAAAAAAAGTAAGAATAAAACAACAACAAAAAAAAGTGTTGAGAAAAAAAAGAGCAGAAGTAAAATAAAGTGACAGTAGGGAGGCTATATATACAGGGGGGTACCGTTGCAGAGTCAATGTGCGGGGGCACCGGCTAGTTGAGGTAATATGTACATGTGGGTAGAGTTAAAGTGACTATGCATAAATACTTAACAGAGTAGCAGCAGCGTAAAAAGGATGGGGTGGGGGGGGCAGTGCAAATAGTCCGGGTAGCCATGATTAGCTGTTCAGGAGTCTTATGGCTTGGGGGTAGAAGCTGTTGAGAAGTCTTTTGGACCTAGACTTGGCACTCCGGTACCGCTTGCCGTGCGGTAGCAGAGAGAACAGTCTATGACTAGGGTGGCTGGAGTCTTTGACAATTTTGAGGGCCTTCCTCTGACACCGCCTGGTATAGAGGTCCTGGATGGCAGGAAGCTTTGCCCCAGTGATGTACTGGGCCGTACGCACTACCCTCTGTAGTGCCTTGCGGTCGGAGGCCAAGCAGTTGCCATACCAGGCGGTGATGCAACCAGTCAGGATGCTCTCGATGGTGCAGCTGTAGAATATTTTGAGGATCTGAGGACCCATGCCAAATCTTTTTAGTCTCCTGAGGGGGAATAGGCTTTGTCGTGCCCTCTTCACGACTGTCTTGGTGTGTTTGGACCATGATAGTTCGTTGGTGATGTGGACACCAAGGAACTTGAAGCTCTCAACCTGTTCCACTACAGCCCCGTCGATGAGAATGGGGGCGTGCTCAGTCCTATTTTTTTTCCTGTAGTCCACAATCATCTCCTTTGTCTTGGTCACGTTGAGGGAGAGGTTGTTGTCCTGGCACCACACGGCCAGATCTCTGACCTCATTCCCTATAGGCTGTCTCATCGTTGTCGGTGATCAGGCCTACCACTGTTGTGTCGTCGGCAAACTTAATGATGGTGTTGGAGTCGTGCCTGGCCATGCAGTCATGGGTGAACAGAGCGTACAGGAGGGGACTGAGCACGCACCCCTGAGGGGCCCCCGTGTTGAGGATCAGTGTGGCAGATGTGTTGTTACCTACCCTTACCACCTGGGGGCGGCCCGTCAGGAAGTCCAGGATCCAGTTGCAGAGGGAGGTGTTTAGTCCCAGGATCCTTAGCTTAGTGATGAGCTTAGAGGGCACTATGGTGTTGAATGCTGAGCTGTAGTCAATGAATAGCATTCTCACGTAGGTGTTCCTCTTGTCCAGGTGGGAAAGGGCAGTGTGGAGTGCGATAGAGATTGCATCATCTGTGGATCTGTTGGGGCGGTATGCAAATTGGAGTGGGTCTAGGGTTTCTGGGATAATGCTGTTGATGTGAGCCATGACCAGCCTTTCAAAGCACTTCATGGCTACAGACGTCAGTGCTACGGGTCGGTAGTCATTTAGGCAGGTTATCTTAGAGTCCTTGGGCACGGGGACTATGGTGGTCTGCTTGAAACATGTTGGTATTACAGACTCAGTCAGGGACATGTTGAAAATGTCAGTGAAGACACTTGCCAGTTGGTCAGCACATGCTCGGAGTACACGTCCTGGTAATCCGTCTGGCCCTGCGGCCTTGTGAATGTTGACCTGCTTAAAAGTCTTACTCACATCGGCTACGGAGAGCGTGATCACATAGTCATCCGGAACAGCTGGTGCTCTCATGCATGCTTCAGTGTTGCTTGCCTCGAAGCGAGCATAGAAGTGGTTTAGCTCGTCTGGTAGGCTTGTGTCACTGGGCAGCTCGCGGCTGTGCTTCCCTTTGTAGTCTGTAATAGTTTTCAAGCCCTGCCACATCCGACGAGCGTCAGAGCCAGTGTAGTATGATTCAATCTTAGACCTGTATTGACTCTTTGCCTGTTTGATGGTTCGTCGGAGGTCATAGCGGGATTTCTTATAAGCGTCCGGGTTAGAGTCCCGTTCCTTGAAAGCGGCAGCTCTACCCTTTAGCTCAGTGCGGATGTTTCCTGTAATCCATGGCTTCTGGTTGGGGTATGTACGTACGGTCACTGTGGGGACGACATCATCGATGCACTTATTGATGAAGCCAGTGACTGATGTGGTGTACTCCTCAATGCTGTCTGAAGATATGGACATGAAGCTAGGGTTAGTATTGATCAGGGATATGGACATGAAGCTAGGGTTAGTATTGATCAGGGATATGGACATGAAGCTAGGGTTAGGGTTGATCAGGGATATGGACATGAAGCTAGGGTTAGTATTGATCAGGGATATGGACATGAAGCTAGGGTTAGGGTTGATCAGGGATATGGACATGAAGCTAGGGTTAGTATTGATCAGGGATATGGACATGAAGCTAGGGTTAGTATTGATCAGGGATATGGACATGAAGCTAGGGTTAGTTTTGATCAGGGATATGGACATGAAGCTAGGGTTAGGGTTGATCAGGGATATGGACATGAAGCTAGGGTTAGTATTGATCAGGGATATGGACATGAAGCTAGGGTTAGGGTTGATCAGGGATATGGACATGAAGCTAGGGTTAGTATTGATCAGGGATATGGACATGAAGCTAGGGTTAGGGTTGATCAGGGATGTGGACAGAAAGCTAGGGTTAGGGTTGATCAGGGATATGGACATGAAGCTAGGGTTAGTATTGATCAGGGATGTGGACATGAAGCTAGGGTTAGGGTTGATCAGGGATATGGACATGAAGCTAGGGTTAGGGTTGATCAGGGATATGGACATGAAGCTAGGGTTAGGGTTGATCAGGGATATGGACATGAAGCTAGGGTTAGTATTGATCAGGGATATGGACATGAAGCTAGGGTTAGTATTGATCAGGGATATGGACATGAAGCTAGGGTTAGGGTTGATCAGGGATATGGACATGAAGCTAGGGTTAGGGTTGATCAGGGATATGGACATGAAGCTAGGGTTATGGTAATGTCCAGGACTTTAGGGTTATGGTTATGGCTAGGGTGAGGGTTGAGCCGGTGTGTGGACATGAAGCTAGGGTTAGGGTTAGCTTTAAGGTTAGCCACCTCATGGCCATTTCATGGCATCTCTTCCTGGTGATTGGTCTGGTTCTACTCCTCCTTCAATACTGTGTCAAGGAGGACACACACACACAGACCCCCCCCCCCCACATACACACACCCCTATGACCTCTGACCTCTTGGTGGCGTCCCAGACCCTGTTCCCGTCATCTCTGTAGTAGTAGTAGGGTAGGTCCTCAGGGCTGTCCACCCCGCGGGCCTTAATGGCATCAGGGAAACACAGAGATCTGAAGGTCAGTTGCCTCATGGCCTTCTGGATCATCTCTACATGACCTCCACCTCCTGTACCGTTGGCCTGTGGAGAGACAGACACATTATCTGTACCGTTGGCCTGTGGAGAGACAGACACATTATCTGTACCGTTGGCCTGTGGAGAGACAGACACATTAACTGTCCCGTTGGCCTGTGGAGAGACAGACACATTAACTGTCCCGTTGGCCTGTGGAGAGACAGACACATTAACTGTCCCGTTGGCCTGTGAAGAGACAGACACATTAACTGTCCCGTTGGCCTGTGAAGAGACAGACACATTAACTGTCCCGTTGGCCTGTGGAGAGACAGACACATTAACTGTCCCATTGGCCTGTGGAGAGACAGACACATTAACTGTCCCGTTGGCCTGTGAAGAGACAGACACATTAACTGTCCCGTTGGCCTGTGAAGAGACAGACACATTAACTGTCCCGTTGGCCTGTGGAGAGACAGACACATTAACTGTCCCGTTGGCCTGTGGAGAGACAGACACATTAACTGTCCCGTTGGCCTGTGGAGAGACAGACACATTAACTGGCTCTGTCTATGGCTCTGTCTCTCTCGCTCGCTCTGTCAAACACACACACAAGCTCTCACCTTATCGAAGATGCCAAACTCACAGATGAGTTGCTCTCTGGCCTTGGTGTTGATGGCGATGGTGAAACGAACGTGAGGAAGGAGCAACTAGAGGAGGACAGACCATCAGTCAGTCAGTCAGTCAGTCAACCAATCGATCAATCAATCAATACATAAATAAATCAACCAATCATCTAACTAACCAATCCATGAATCAATGAATCAACCTATCAATCAATCATCGAATCAGTCACATGAGCAGGAACAAAACTCAGGCACAGACTGAAGTGTAGTTGGTGTACCTTATATGCGGGGTGTACAGAAGGCAGCTGTCTGAACATGGCCACTCCAAACACCTCCGAGACCAGGTGAGTCCTCAGCAGGTGGGTGACTGTCTGGTGGATGTGGAAGTCAGAGGAGCGGACCCAGATCTTAGCTAGCATCCAGTCATACTGACCATCACTGGGCAGGAAGATAGGGTTGTCCTCCCCTGGACTCTGACCCAGCTGGGAGATACAGAGGAGGAGGTGGAGGAGTAGAATGAGGAGGAGGAGGGGAGGAGGAGGAGGAGGAGGAGGAGAGGAGGAAGAGAGAGAGGAAGAGGAGGAACATGGCAGGAGGAGAGGAGGGGTATGTTTTATTAAATGGTGAAGAAACGTGATGTCAGCTTATGGGTCGTTCCACCAATTCGGTGCCTTTTGAGAAGTGTAATGAACTTTTGACTTCACCTAATTTGAACATTCTGTCATAAAGAGCACATGTTCAACTTGATTAAAACACATTTTCCCATCTCAAGAGGTTAAATAAAAAATAGAAAATCCTATAGTAAGTGCATATTAAGTGCCAAATAAAGTAACAGGGTTGACCGTAACAGGGTTGACGATTTGTTCTTAAGTAGCCATAAATCCCCTTTTGTTGTGTGCAACAGGAAGTAGCAATTGAATGCAAGCTTCACCCAAAAAATGAAATTGTTCAATCATTTCTAGCCTGTCTATCTATGGGTAACGGGTTGCCGTGTTATGATTGACCCACTCAGTTTTCCACCACAAAACACCAGAAAATTTGCAAAAACAGTAGAACAAGCTCACCTTTAGCAAACCTTTATTCACTTTTATTTATTTATTTTTATGCAATATTGGTGCACAATTTCTACTTAAGATATCAAAGGGACACAAAAGCCCTCATTTCGTGCAACGACCATTATAACAATTGACCAAATGACTTTACACTATTATGACACAAACAGTTGTTCAGCTGAACTATTTGGCTAATGGCTAGGGTTAACACTAGCCACCTGCTCCATAGTGTTTTTCTAAGCACCGAGTAGCCTACCTGTATGGCCAGAGGCAGGATCTTGCTCTGGCTGTTGTTGTACAGCAGACAGATAGGAGCAGCCAGATACTGCAGAGTACAGGGGTCTGTACTGTTGGGACTAATGTCTTCCATCAACTCATAGTCTGCTAGGTAGATGTTACCAGCCTGCAAACAACACGTAATACAAGGGGTGAATGTCTTAGAATAGGAGCCTAACCTCCGTGTCTGTTTGTCTTTCTGCATGTCTTGTCTGTTTGTGTGTACAATGTCACAGGTACAGTGAGTGGATGTGATGTGTGCATGCATGTGTATATGCTTGCACAAATGTGTGCATGTGACATGTGACATATGTGTGTCTCAGTCATAGAATTAGGAATTAGAATAATTGAATAGGATCTCTATGGGCTCAGTCTCTACCTTGAGCTCCTCCTCCAGAGTCATCTCTCTCTCCAGACAGTCTGCCACCATGTCGTGTGTAACGGGGAACTTCTCTGGCAGCTTGGTGCACTTCTGGATCATCACTGGGTTACAGCCGTTCAGGTACTGGTAGCCAAACATAAAATCCTCTTTCCAGTGCTGCATCACATACTCTAGGATAGGAATAGGGTAGAGGAGAGGAGAAGAGCAGAGATGAGGAGAGGAGAGGGGGAGAGGAGAGGGAGAGAAGAGAAGAGAAGAGAAGAGAAGAGAAGAGAAGAGAAGAGAAGAGAAGAGAAGAGAAGAGAAGAGAAGAGAAGAGAAGAGAAGAGAAGAGAAGAGAAGGAGAGGAGAGAGAGGAGAGGAGAGGAGAGGAGAGGAGAGGAGAGGAGAGGAGAGGAGAGGAGAGGAGAGGAGAGGAGAGGAGAGGAGAGGAGAGGAGAGGAGGAGGAGGGAGAGGGAGGAGAAGAGAAGAGAATAGAAGAGATGAGATGAGGACAGAGAGAGGATGAGAGAGGGGAGAAGAAGAATGAGATGATGAGAGGAGAAGAGAGGAGGAGGAGGAGAGGGGAGGAGAAGAGGATG
>NC_140023.1:582660-627660 GCF_964263955.1 Coregonus lavaretus | reverse complement strand
ATTCAGCTGCACAAATAAATCAGCTGCACAAATAAATCAGCTGCACAAATAATTTAGCTGCACAAATAATTCAGCTGCACAGATAAATCAGCTGCACAAATAATTCAGCTGCACAAATAAGTCAGCTGCTCAAATAATTCAGCTGCACAAATAAGTCAGCTGCTCAAATAATTCAGCTGCACAAATAATTTAGCTGCACAAATAAGTCAGCTGCACAAATAATTAAGCTGCACAAATAATTCAGCTGCACAAACAAGCCACAGTATACAGTAGCAACACAGTTAGTCATGGTGACACCAACACTTTTCAGGACTATAAATACACGGCATCCTGCTAACACCAGCCACTTCCTCTAAGACTCTATAAGGTGTAGAAAGCCTCTGAATGGCACGCATACACAATCCATGTCTTAATTGTCTCAAAGCTTAACAATCATTATTTACATGTAACCTGTCTCCTCCCCATCATCTACACTGATTTAAGTGGATTTAACAAGTGACATCAATAAGTGATCATAGACTGACGAGTTGAATGCTATGTCATGGAAAGAGCAGGTGTCTTTAATGTTTTCTACACTCATTGTATAAGCCATCTAGTAGACGCTTTTATCCAAAGCGACTTACAGTTATGTGTGTTTACATTTTACATATGGGTGATCCCGGGAATCGAACCCACTATCCTCGCATTATAAGCAACTTGCTCTACTAACTGAGCTACAGAGAACCACACAGAGGAACTATAGAGCAAAGACACACAACCCGTTTCGAAGGTTGTTATCCCTCCTAAGCAATCAAAGGAAAGTTGGACCTCATCATCACCCATATTCTCCTTATTTCCTCATTTCTTAATGTATATTAAAAGCATACAGTACGCTGATAGGTATGGACCAAAGTATTTGTCTCCTTGACACAATATGTGTTTGTGTTTAGGCCTGGTGATGTGTAGGATACATGCAAATGTCCCTGGTTACTCATAAAAGAACTCTCCAGTTCCACAGGCTTTCATACAGAGCTTTAAAACAGGTTACCTTTTAGTCACATCCACATACTACTCACCACCCACCCAGCTACTGAGCCAACAGATGATTTCTATTTCCCATTTAGCCTTTATTCAAACAAGGAAGTCCCTTTGAGAACAACAACAAAAAAACATTCTGAGGAACACCTCACTAGATGACAGCTCCATCCTGGACAACCGGACATTTAGAGCATACAGTCAATGCAATAAACAAATATTGACCCCAATAAACTGAAAATCCCCTATTATGACAAGCATGGGTCTTTTACATGGAAATCTCCACATTGGAAAGAGGTCTACTGTAGGTTAAGCACCGTAGAGAGTACAAATTAAACCGAGTGTAAATCTCCACATTGGAAAGAGGTCTACTATGATGATGATGATGATGATGATATGCCATTTAGCAGACGCTTTTATCCAAAGCGACTTACAGTCATGCGTGCATACATTTTTGTGTATGGGTGGTCCCGGGGATCGAACCCACTACCTTGGCGTTACAAGCGCCGTGCTCTACCAGCTGAGCTACAGAGGACCTGTAGCTACTATAGGTTTAGCACTGTGGAGAGTACAAATTAAATTGAGTGTAAGACTGGCTGGACAATGTTGTAAATCAAATCAAATCAAATGTTATTTGTCACATGCGCTGAATACAACTGGTGTACACTTTACCGTGAAATACTTGCTTACGAGCCCTTCCCAACGATGCAGAGTTAAAAAATAATACAATAAAATAGTAACACAAGAGGAATAAAATAAAATACACAAGAAGGGAGCTATAAACAGGGAGTACCAGTACCAGATCAATGTGGAGCTATATACAGGGAGTACCAGTACCAGATCAATGTGGAGCTATAAACAGGGAGTACCAGTACCAGATCAATGTGGAGCTATAAACAGGGACTACCAGTACCAGATCAATGTGGAGCTATAAACAGGGACTACCAGTACCAGATCAATGTGGAGCTATAAACAGGGACTACCAGTACCAGATCAATGTGGAGCTATAAACAGGGAGTACCAGTACCAGATCAATGTGGAGCTATAAACAGGGAGTACCAGTACCAGATCAATGTGGAGCTATAAACAGGGAGTACCAGTACCAGATCAATGTGGAGCTATAAACAAGGAGTACCAGTACCAGATCAATGTGGAGCTATAAACAGGGACTACCAGTACCAGATCAATGTGGAGCTATATACAGGGAGTACCAGTACCAGATCAATGTGCAGAGGTAAGAGGTATTTGAGGTAGATGTGTACATGAAGGCAGGGTAAAGTGACTAGGCATCAGGATAGATAATAATAAGATATTTGAGGTAGATATGTACATGAAGGCAGGGTAAAGTGACTAGGCATCAGGATAGATAATAATAAGGTATTTGAGGTAGATATGTACATGAAGGCAGGGTAAAGTGACTAGGCATCAGGATAGATAATAATAAGGTATTTGAGGTAGATATGTACATGAAGGCAGGGTAAAGTGACTAGGCGTCAGGATCAATGCGGAGTAAAACAAAGAACAGAGTAGCAGCAGCAAAATTATGACTGTAAAAAGTGATGAGGGGATACAGTTGTAGCAGGGTTTGAACCTGTAAAATGGATGCAGTACTTACGCCTTACTGTAGTTAAGAACGAAGTCCACTCCTTTCTCGCTGTCAAACTGGATGTCTCTGGGAAGCTCCTTGTGTGTGTTGGAATCTATACTCATAGGAAACCCAGGCTGCCACTCACTCCATCTATACACAGCAGGATATTACAGAATCACTAGCAGGTTCAGCAGCACTACTGAATTAGGACTACAGTATGTAACACTGTGTGCAGGTCTTTTACTGTTAGGCTACACGATATAAAGTCAAAGCATTGAATACTAGAAAACATTGACTAGTTCAATACTTTGAATACATGTATTTGTTTAATGCATCTTGGTGTATAATCAATATGTTATAATTGTGATGTAGATGTGTGCTACACAATAAACCCAGCTCTTGCCTGTAGGTTTTCCGTCTGCTCTCCAGCTCTTTACGTCGGTGCTGCTTCTCCAGTCTGGTCTTGTCGTCCTTTGGCAGCCGTGCTTAAAAAAATGTGAAAAACTTTAATGAGGATGATTTTAGATTGACTTCTGTGTTCCTTAAGATAAAGAGTGGGGACAGTTTATTGACAGACAGACCGACAGACCGACAGACAGAGAGACCAACAGACCGATAGACATACAGACAGACAGAGAGAGAGAGAGAGAGAGAGAGAGAGAGAGAGAGAGACAGACCGATAGACAGACAGACAGACAGACAGACAGACAGACAGACAGACAGACAGACAGACAGACAGACAGAGAGAGAGAGAGAGAGAGAGAGACAGACTGACAGACCGATAGACAGACAGACAGAGAGACCAACAGACCGATAGACATACAGACAGACAGAGAGAGAGAGAGATAGAGAGACAGACCGACAGACCGATAGACAGACAGACAGACAGACAGACAGACAGACAGACAGAGAGAGAGAGAGAGAGAGACAGACAGACAGACAGACAGACAGACAGACAGACAGACAGACAGACAGACAGACAGAGGGAGAGATAGAGAGACAGACCGACAGACCGATAGACAGACAGACAGACAGACAGACAGACAGACAGACAGACAGACAGAAAGACCGATAGACAGACAGACAAAGAGACAGACAAACAGACCAACAGTCAGACCGTCAGACAGAAAGATGTGATCGACCAACCGACAGACAGACAGACAGACAGGTACCTTTGCCATCCCTGAGGACCACCTCCTTGTCGTCCACCAGCCAGCGGAAGCAGGGGAACTCTATGTAGTCTCCAGAAGGGGTCTTCACTGTGATGTACTTACAGTACCAGTCATCCTGAACCCAGTACTTCTTCTTCTCTATCTTCACCAGCTCCATCTCTCCCAGGTTCTCCCCCACCGTCACATCATACGAGTCCACCTGAGGACGGACAACCAGGTTTAGAGACATTGAGCTTGCTCTCATCCTGTAAAGTGAACATAATGGGCCAATTCCTGGACCCAGATTCAGCCTAACCTGAGGACGGACAATAGTCATTACCAGGTTGTCATTGTTACGTAAAGTGTTTTGTTTTTTATCAATGACTTACAGTGCCTTCGGAAAGTATTCAGACCCCTTGACTTTTACACATTTTGTTACATTACAGCCTTATTCTAACATTGATAAAATATTTATTTTTCCTCAGCAATCTACACACAATACCCCATAATGACAAATGTATTAAAAATAAAAAACAGAAATAGCTTATTTACATAAGTATTCAGACCCTTTGCTATGAGACTCGAAATTGAGCTCAGGTGCGTCCTATTTCCATTGATCATCCTTGAGATGTTTCTACAACTTGATTGGAGTCCACCTGTGGTAAATTCAATTGATTGGACATGATTTGGAAAGGAACACACCTGTCTATATAAGGTCTCACAGTTGACAGTGCATGTCAGAGCAAAAACCAAGCCATGAGGTTGAAGGAATTGTCCATAGAGATCCGAGACAGGATTGTGTCGAGGCACAGATCTGGGGAAAGGTACCAAAAAAAATTCTGCAGCATTGAAGGTCCCCAAGAACACAGCGGCCTCCATCATTCTTAAATTGAAGAAGTTTGGAACCACCAAGACTCTTCCTAGAGCTGGCCGCCCGGCCAAACTGAGCAATCGGGGGAGAAGGGCCTTGGTCAGGGAGGTGACGAAGAACCCGATGGTCACTCTGACAGAGCTCTAGAGTTCCTTTGTGGAGATGGGAGAACCTTCCAGAAGGACAACCATCTCTGCAGCACTCCACCAATCAGGCCTTTATGGTAGAGTGGCCAGATGGAAGCCACTCCTCAGTAAAAGGCACATGACAGCCTGCTTGGAGTTTGCCAAAAGACACCTAAAGACTCTCAGACCATGAGAAACAAGATTCTCTTGTCTGATGAAACCAAGATTGAACTCTTTGGCCTAAATGCCAAGCGTCACGTCTGGAGGAAACCTGGCACCATCCCTACGGTGAAGCATGGTGGTGGCAGCATCATGCTATGGGGATGTTTTTCAGCGGCAGGGACTGGGAGACTAGTCAGGATCGAGGGAAAGATAAATGGAGCAAAGTACAGAGAGATCCTTGATGAAAACCTGCTCCAGAGCGCTCAGGACCTCAGACTGGGGTGAAGGTTCACCTTCCAACAGGACAACGACCCTAAGCACACAGCCATGACAATGCAGGAGTGACTTCGGGACAAGTCTCTGAATGTCCTTGAGTGGCCCAGACAGAGCCCGGACACGATCGAACATCTCTGGAGAAACCTGAAAAATAGCTGTGCAGCGACACTCCCCATCCAACCTGACAGAGCATGAGAGGATCTGTAGAGAAGAATGGGAGAAACTCCCCAAATACAGGTGTGCCAAGCTTGTAGCATCCTACCCAAGAAGATTCGAGGCTGTAATCGCTGCCAAAGGTGCTTCAACAAAGTACTGAGTAAAGGGTCTGAATACTTATGTAAATGTGATATTTCAGTGTTTTATTGTTTATACATTTGCAAAAAAAACTGTTTTTGCTTTGTCATTATGGGGTATTTTGTGCAGACTGATGAGGGGAAAAAAACAATTTAATACATTTTATAATAAGGCTGTAATGTAACATAATGTGGAAAAAGTCAAGGGGTCTGAATACTTTCTGAATGCACTGTATACCAAACAAGGTTTATTGTGTTTGTTGGGATCCCCATAGCTGTTCATTTTGCACCAGGTGCTCTTTCTGGGGTCCAGATACAAAGCCAGATAGAGACAGCATGAGGTTAATACCAGCTCATGAGTCACTGACGGTTGGTGCAATAGAGGAAGTACACAACCATTGCATCCTGAACTAAAGAGTAGAGCTGGATCTAGTGAACAAGATTCAGACACTGGCGAAGAATTTAATGCCAGAATGAGTTGACAATTTTGATCAGATAGGGAAGCTTTTTTTATTGAAGTGGTTTGTATGGGCCATAAGGTCATGAGGTCATAAGGTCTCATCAGCTATTGGTTTGTCTACATATGTTGTTATTTTGAGTGAAAGAACAGATACATTAATTTGGTAATCTGATTCCGTTAGACCACCCTCATACACAGAAACAGCCTCTAGGGCTCACCCTGCACCCAAGTGTAACCCCCTTTATCTAGTACTGTACTGTGTAGTGAATAAGGCAAGTTTCTACAAGACAATGTAAAGTGATTTGAGCGCCTTAGCAAATGCTTTATATTATTCAATCCATTGTATTCCCAAGTGACAACCAGGTAAATAGCACTGTGTAAATGGAGCTTATCACAGTCTTGTAGTCTCTTCATCTCTATGGGTTACTCCCCTTCACTCATATTGCAGCACAATTTAAGAGAATAGAGCTCATCAAGCTTATGTGTAACCTAACTGACTGACTGAGTGGTTCCTCTTTTCTCAGCTTGCAGTGTGGACCTGATGACATAGGTTCCCATAGGGCTGGGCATGATCCTGCAACACATTCTGTGGCAGATCTTACACCGGGGAACAGTAAGATACAAATATATTATATATATACAGTACCAGTCAAAAGCTTGGACACACCTACTCATTCAAGGGTTTTTCTTTATTTTTACTATTTTCTACATTGTAGAATAATAGTGAAGACATCAAAACAAAACTATGAAATAACACATATGGAATCATGTAGTAACCAAAAAGGTGTTAAACAAATCAACATATATTTTATATTTGAGATTCTTTTGTTCTTTTTTCTATTTTTTTTGTCATTTAGCAGACGCTCTTATCCAGAGCGACTTACAGTTAGTGAGTGCATACATTTACATACTAGCCCCCCGTGGGAATCGAACCCACAACCCTGGCATTGCAAATGCCATGCTCTACCAACTGAGCTACACGGGGTCATTCTTCAAATAGCAACCCTTTGCCTTTATGACAGCTTTGCACACTCGTGGCATTCTCTCAACCAGCTTCATGAGGTAGTCACCTGGAATGCATTTCAATTAACAGGTGTGCCTTCTTAAAAGTTAATTTGTGGAATTTCTTTCCTTCTTAATGCTTTTGAGCCAATCAGTTAAGATTTCCCTTCACTGGAACTCAGGGACCTAGCCCGACCATGAATAACAGCCCCAGACTATTATTCCTCCTCCACCAAACTTTACAGTTGGCACTATGCATTGGGGCAGGTAGCGTTCTCCTGGCATCCGCCAATCCCAGATTTGTCCGTTGGACTGCCAGATGGTGAAGTATGATTCATCACTCCAGAGAATGCGTTTCCACTGCTCCAGAGTCCAATGACGGCGAGCTTTACACCACTCTAGCCGACGCTTGGCATTGCACATGGTGATCTTAGGCTTGTGTGCGGGTGCTCGGCCATGGAAACCCATTTCATGAACCCATTTTGTGGTCCTCTGTAGCTCAGCTGGTAGAGCACGGCGCTTGTAACGCCAAGGTAGTGGGTTTGATCCCCGGGACCACCCATACACAAAAATGTATGCACGCATGACTGTAAGTCGCTTTGGATAAAAGCGTCTGCTAAATGGCATATTATATTATTATATTATTATGAAGCTCCTGACGAAGAGTTATTGTGCTGATGTTGCTTCCAGAGGCAATTTGGAACTCGGTAGTGAGTGTTGCAACCGAGGACAGACGATTTTTACGCACTACGCACTGCAGCACTCGGCGGTCCCTTTCTGTGAGCTTGTGTGGCCTACCACTTCGCAGCTGAGCCGTTGTTGCTCCTAGATGTTTCCACTTCACAATAACAGCACATACAGTTGACCGGGGCAGCTCTACCAGGGCACAAATTTGAAAGTCACTGAGCTCTTCAGTACGGGACATTCTACTGCCAATGTTTGTCTATGGAGATTGCATGGCGGTGTGCTCGATTTAATACACCTGTCAGCAATGGGTGTGGCTGAAATAGCTGAATCCACTAATTTGAAGGGGTGTCCACGTACTTTTGTATATATAGTGTATGTAATTGTCTACACAACTAGTAATCAGCCATCCTAGAGAACACAATCAAAGCTTTCTACAATGACACAGTCAGAGTTTTTAAATCTCCAGTCTCAAGTCTGATAGAGGTACAATATTTCCAATGATTGTCAAAAAACTAAACAAAATCACCTCTGTCTTTCAAGTAATGCACACACTGTGAAACCTTCAAGCTCACTGTAACACAAACTCTTGACTGTGAGAAAGAAAGACAAAACCCTAACCACACAAGCCACTGTAACTCAACTCACAGCCCCTCTCTCGAAGTCGTTGTAGAGTGGTTTGTCCAGTAAAGTCCTCTCACTGCATCCCTCTGTTCCCACCAGGGTGATGTATATGTAGTCATCAGTCCCTGCGAACCACTGGCTCCCTGTAGCCACCGTCACTGTGTATGATGGCATGGTGGTACACACACAGGATAGACAGGAGAGCTGATATCCACTGGTTAACTCTGCAGGCAGATATGATCACCTACTACAAGTGCGTTGGTCATTCACTTTGAGAGAGAGAGGAACAAATTAGATTTCCCCTTCCTGCTCATGAATATACGTAGACCCTCTCTCTCTCTCTCTCTGTCTCTCGCGCTCTCACTCTCTCTCTCCCTCATAAATATATCCTTATGTACTGACACCAAACATGCAATGTAAAAGCAAACTAGATGAGGCAGAGGCATTTGATAATGTTGCACGTTGGCTGGTGTACTGTTTGAGTGTTTGAATGTTTGACCCCACCCCCTTATCATGCCTGAAGGAATGGCCAGATTATCTATATAATATTTTATTCATATTCATATTCTCTCTCAATTCAATAAATGCTTTGTTGCCATGAATGGGTGGTTGCCACTGTTGCCAAAGCAATGTATATAAGGAATTACACATGAACAATATGTTTGAGCAACAATAATAATATATATATATCAACAAAAACAATTATACAGAAAATAATACACAAAACATTGAACAAACACACAACAATTGAGAAATTAAATCAACAAGGGCTCGTGTACATGACATGGTGTGAGCTATTGTCTCTCTTATATTATGATAGGCCAGGACATAACCAACTGTCTCTACGTTTTCTCCACCCAAAACATCTCCTCAACAGGTAGTTCAAGAGATCCTGCAATTCTTTCTTCAAATTTCAGGAGATAAATACCTCTGGTTGAGTCATATGTGCAGCAGTGGAGTAGGAAGAGCTGCTCATTCCCGACCCACAGTGCTTACATAGTCTTTCTTCTCTGACGTCCATGATATCTCTATGGTGTCCTGTCTCTATGGTCTGTACATTGTTAATGTCTTCCTTTGTTTGAATTATTTTATCTTATTATTATTTTTAACACATTTCCAGGTGTTAAATGTTGGTGGGGCTTTAATCCCATCATGTATATTTTAAATTGTAAAGGGGACCCCAAAATTTCGCTGCCATATAGAATGATTGGAGTCATGACAGAGTCAAATAATTTATGCCAAATTCTAATTGGTGGTTAATTTATACTGGCTCTTTCTAAATGCAAAATATGCTCTGCGTGCTTCATCTGTTAGAGACATTATGGCCATGTCAAACTGCCCAGATGGACTTCTAGTCAGACTAAGGTACGTATAGTTGATGGTGTGTTTCAGGGTTTGTTCTCCTAGGGTGAAATGGTATCTACTTGAGAATGGTATTTATACTGAACAAAAATATAAACACAACATGCAACAATTTCAACGATTTTACTGAGTTACAGTTCATATAAGGTAATCAGTCAATTGAAATAAATTAATTAGGCCTTAATCTATGGATTTCACATGACTGGGAAGGGGCGCAGCCATAGGTGGGCCTGGGAGGGCATAGGCCCAGTTTTTCTCCACAAAAGGGCTTTATTGCAGACAGAAATACTCCTCAGTTTCATCAGCTGTCCGAGTGGCTGGTCTCAGACGATCCCGCAGGTGAAGAAGCCGGAAGAGGAGGTCCTGGGCTGGCGTGGTTACACGTGGTCTGCGGTTGTGAGGCCGGTTGGACATACTGCCAAATTCTCTAAAACGACTTTGGAGGTGGCTTATGGTAGTGAAATGAACATTAAATTCTCTGGCAACAGCTCTGGTGGACATTCCTGCAGTCAGCATTCCAATTGCTTTTTGTGCGTATGGAACATTTCTGGGATCTTTTACTTCAGCTCATGAAACATGGGACCAACACTTTACATGTTGCGTTAATATTTTTGTTCAGTATGCGTTCTTCTCTCTCTTTCTCTTTGAGAAACCACAGACAGGCTTGAAGCAATATCCTGTTGATGTTGTCCTTAACCATAGATCTAGGATCAGTTTACTCTATCCCCAATCGTAACACTAAACATTAGGAGGATGAAACAATAGCTGGCAACTTCCTATTTCATAAGGCAACCTCACAATCTCTTTTAGTAAATAGTGGTCGCTGGCACCTTTGAGTATCTGAAATAATCCCCCCCCCCCCTTCATTTTTTTTGTACTAGCACTGACTTTGCTGATAGCTACTTTATTGTGGAAAAATGTACCGGAACTTACTATGACTGAGATGTGGTTGTCCCACCTAGCTCTCTTAAGATGAATGCACTAACTGTAATTCGCTCTGGATAAGAGCATCTGCTAAATGACTAAAATGCAAATATAATGGTTGCTGGCACTTTTAAGTATACAAAACATTAAGAACACCTGCTCTTTCCATGACAAAGACTAAACAGGTGAAAGCTATGATCCCTTATTGATGTCACTTATTGAATCCACTTCAATCAGTATAGATGAAGGGGAGGAGACAGGTTAAAGAAGGATATTTAAGCCTTGAGACAATTGATACATGGATTGTGTATGTGTGTAAGTGTGCCATTCAGAGGGTGAATGGGCAAGACAAAATATTGAAGTGCCTTTGAATGGGGTATGGTAGTAGGTGTCAGGCGCACCGGTTGTGTCAAGAACTGCAACGCTGCTGGGTTTTTCACGCCCAACAGTTTCCCGTGTGTATCAAGAATGGTTCACCACCCAACTTGACACAACTGTGGGAAGCATTGGAGTCAACATGTGCCAGCATCCCTGTGGAACGCTTTCGACACCTTGCAGAGTCCATGCCCCGACGAATTGAGGCTGTTCTGAGGGCAAAAGTGGGTGCAACTCAATATTAGGAAGGTGTTCCTAATGTTTTGTACACTCAGTGTATCCTAAGTATAAGTATATCATCAAGCTGTGGCCAAAGCAGAAAATTGTTGTGGCGTTATGTCCTACCCAGGACAAAGGGGACTCTGTATGTACTTATAAAAGCTTCTGAAAGTTATTAGTAAAAGGTTTTAGACATCATAAGATAACATAATCAAATCCACTTCCTCTCCCCATCTAAGTACCTACTTCTTCTGTTTGATGAAAACATCCCTGTGATGTTGGCTTCCTTACATTACATTATTTGGTTTCCAAATCATTGAGCAGCGTACACCTGTATAGGTCAGCTTACTATTCTGTGGATGCACCCACACAATCCGACACACTCACTACCACTTGGGTTCCAATGGAAACTTCCCAGATCAATATTCAACGAAATGATCAAATATCAGTATTTACACTTGACAGGGTTTCTTTTCCTAATGCTCCCAATGTACCAATACTAATGAGGGGTAGAGGGGAATAGGCCGTTTAGTATTATGTTCTAGATCCTGTAGGAGGGGGGAAACAGTGCTGAAGGAAATGCCGCTGTTTCAAAACGATTCAAGGAAACGGGTCTAATAGTGACTCCCTAAAAAAACGCCACTTCGATACAAATGACTTTTCGTAGCATTTTTGCTAACCCTAGCCCTTCTCCTAACCTGCTGCACTAATTCTCCTAACGAAAAGTCGCAGCTGTATCGAAGTGGCGTGTTTTTAGGGAGTCCCAGGTCTAACATAGCCTGGTCCCAGAACTGATTGTGCCGTCTTGCAAATACAACATTACCATAGTAAAACAGCAGATCTAAGACCAGGCTACGTTTAACATAGGAGGGCAGAGACAGTGAATACTCAGAAGGGTAGAGAGCAGGGCCCATATTCACAAAACCTTAAGAAGAAATGTCTTCTTAACTATATACTTATGAAAGTTAAGCAAAGTTGCTATTCCTCAAAAAGGTTATTGGAAATGTTCTTAATTCCAAGATAGCTAAACCCTTGTCTTAAACTCAGGGCAGTGAGAGAAAAAGCTAATGAAAGCAATTGAACATGTTTTTCATCAACAGTGAATACTCAGAAAGGTAGAGAGCAGCTCTCTAGCCAGTCATTAATAGGGCTACACATATTTACCAGTCAAATCACGAGGTGACATCAGACAACAACAGGCAGTGTAGCCTGGTTTCAAGAAAATACATGCAAATATGGATTCCAACTACTTCACTGCAGGGTACAGAATGATATACTAATATACTTCCATAGAGGAGCAGGACTGTATGTGGTTTGGTTTGGGCTCTCACTCAGGATGCAGTTGCCCTAGAACAGTGGTTCCCAAACTGTGGGAGGGGTCGGCGGGTGGGGGGCGCTCGGGTCCGGCTTTCAGTTTACTCTTGAGTAGAATGCATAGGGTGCAATTTCCAAATTGGGTAGTGCATCATCAGTTTTCTTCTTGTCATATCAGTCATTGCATACCTTAGACAGCTATTTATAACAGAAATGTCCAGTTCAACTAGCCCATGCCAGCTAACGTTTTTTAGCTAGTTCTTTTTTTACCCATAGATTTTGCTGTAATGTTTGAGTCACTCAAATATCACATGAATACACATTAGACATGACAAACTGTGTAGAATTGCAGGAAATAAGGTTTAAACATCCAACATTTTCTCTCTGGCAACAAGAGGAGTGTGAACAGTTTGTCATAAACAGTGTTTGTGCCCATAGAAATAGACGTGGGGTGCGAGATGTTCCCCAATGCTGGAAGGGGGGCTCGAGTGAAAAGGTTTGGGAACCCTGGCCCTAGACAGTCATCTAAAGTCAGTCTTGTATGGATTGGATTGGCGGATGGTAGTCTCATAAACCCATACCCTAGACTCTCTTGGTAACTTCGAAAAGGGAAATCAAATTGTTCCTGGGAGGGTCCTCTTCAACTCTCCCAATAAATTATGAGGCAGACATGCCAGAACGTTGTGATTCGAAACCAAAAGTCTGGTTTTAGTGAAGGTAGTTGATGCAAACTAGCCACTTGTGAAATGCACTCATTAAAAATAACCTCAGTGATCTCCATTTTATTAGCTACTATTTTGTGTCTGGGTGATGTGATGTGGGCAACCAGCGGATAAGGCAGTGACATAGTTCCTCTATGCCAAACTGACGTTCAATTACACACAGATGTGTTCAGCCGGAACATTGGCACATTATGGGAAACAACCCGTTTGTCTAGAGCGTACCTCAAGCCACGGAGGAATGGAGAAGCTCAATAATGTCCGGTTAACTCAGAGACGTTACGCAGCGATCTAATCTCAAAGTTACAGACAGTTGTGTGTAAAGCACAGGGCAGGACACCACCCACAGTGGTCCTACTAGGGGGAACTGTAAAGCACAGGGCAGGACACCACCCACAGCGGTCCTACTAGGGGGAACTGTAAAGCACAGGGCAGGACACCACCCACAGTGGTCCTACTAGGGGGAACTGTAAAGCACAGGGCAGGACACCACCCACAGTGGTCCTACTAGGGGGAACTGTAAAGCACAGGGCAGGACACCACCCACAGCGGTCCTACTAGGGGGAACTGTAAAGCACAGGGCAGGACACCACCCACAGCGGTCCTACTAGGGGGAACTGTAAAGCACAGGGCAGGACACCACCCACAGCGGTCCTACTAGGGGGAACTGTAAAGCACAGGGCAGGACACCACCCACAGCGGTCCTACTAGGGGGAACTGTAAAGCACAGAGCAGGACACCACCCACAGCGGTCCTACTAGGGGGAACTGTAAAGCACAGGGCAGGACACCACCCACAGCGGTCCTACTAGGGGGAACTGTAAAGCACAGGGCAGGACACCAACAGCCACAGCAGTCCTACTAGGGGGAACTGTAAAGCACAGGACAGGACACCAACACCCACAGCAGTCCTACTAGGGGGAACTGTAAAGCACAGGGCAGGACACCACCCACAGCAGTCCTACTAGGGGGAACTGTAAAGCACAGGGCAGGACACCACCCACAGCAGTCCTACTAGGGGGAACTGTAAAGCACAGGGCAGGACACCACCCACAGCAGTCCTACTAGGGGGAACTGTAAAGCACAGGGCAGGACACCACCCACAGTGGTCCTACTAGGGGGAACTGTAAAGCACAGGGCAGGACACCACCCACAGCAGTCCTACTAGGGGGAACTGTAAAGCACAGGGCAGGACACCACCCACAGCAGTCCTACTAGGGGGAACTGTAAAGCACAGGGCAGGACACCACCCACAGCAGTCCTACTAGGGGGAACTGGAGTGGAGACTGCAACATAATAACAGGTTTAGCCTACATATTCAAATGATATATTTATGTAAATTAGACCACCAAATCAGAAGTACTGTATGAGAAATAAGAGCCTTTATATTGACTCAATAAAGACAACATTTTAGTGCAATTCTGATCTTCTTTCATTTATAAAAGCAGAACAATTGACAAGAATTGATGCATAAATGACAAATGTAATTTTTTTTTCATTGTTCAGTAGTTCCCAACAAATGATTTCCCTTTCAGACAAAACCAAAATTCCTTCTCTGATATATTGTTAGAATATCATCATTACAAACATTTATCATAAATAGACAGATCTGAAGACAGGGTAGTTCTAGCCTGGTTACACCAGACATAACGCTGTACTCACCATTGTCCATACGGTAAGGTGAACACAGTGTTTAGTCTGTTTTAACCAGGCTAGGATAGTTCATGTGTAGACTACCGTCAGGTTACATTGAGCAGCAGTGAGTTGATTTGTTCTCTTCAGGCCTGAATCCTGACAAGGTTTGACTCAATTCCATTTCAATTCAGCAGGTAAACCGACATTTCAATTCCAATTATCGTCATTGCTTTCAATGAGGATAATTGGAATTGGGATTTCAGTTTACTTCCTGAATTGAAATGGAATTGACCCTAACCCTGATACATGCAAATAACTTGGACTTTTTTGTAAACCACGTAATGATGTAAATGGAGATTTACATTAACATTTGAGTTACAAGCGTAGATCTTAAGTAAGGACTTCAGCCCGTAGCGTTTCAATAGCATAGTTTAGGCCTACAGAATAAACACATTAATACATTCAACACAAACATCACAGGTGCTCCACTTATCAATGCAATCAATCTCACTCTAACTAAATACAATTACTGAGACAATCATGTCTTAAACCCATGATAGGATTCACAAAACAGTTTCAACAGGGTCACGTTCAGTAGCCACCTCAATGGGATGAAACGCTTTGAAACAAAAAAGAAGGAGATGCTACCTCAATCTGTAATTTGCATTTGACAAAATGTTTTCTCCCCCGTTTACACTGCTGAACACAACCCTGGTTTCAGTCAACTAAGCACTATTGCATAAAGTTTCCTAGCGCCAAAATAACAAATATTGTACAAAAGACCATAGAGAATAGAGTCTGAGCATCGATGAGATTGGCTTAGAGGTGTAGGCTAAGGGCTTAGCTGCCGTACCATGGGTGGGCTGGGAGAAATCATCGGTAAACCTTTCCATAGGAGAGGTTTGCATTGGGACAGAGCAGCAGTGCTCCAAAGAGAGTATGGCCTCTCTTTTATAGCACTGTAACATACATGCAAGTACTCCCTCCTGTGTTGCTTGGCATTCAACCACTAAGCTACCTGCCGGCATCCTGGGCGGCAGGTAGCTTAGTGGTTAAGAGCGTTGTGCCAGTAACCGAAAGGTCTCTGGTTCTAATCCCCGAGCCGACTAGGTGAAAAATCTGTCGATGTGCCCTTGAGCAAGGCACTTAACTCAAATTGCTCCTGTAAGTCGCTCTGGATAAGAGCGTCTGCTAAATGACTAAAATGTAAAATGTAATTCATGTATCCACCATCTTTGAAAGTTTGAGGGTGCATCTCAATAGTTTAAAAAAAAGTGGCTTACTCTCCTCAAGAGGACCACAATGGAAACAAGTCTTTCAACTTTATTGTGATTTTATCGTCGACAGTTTATGGTATGTATCTGTTGCCAGGTGTGCATTTTAAATTGTCCACTAAAACAAAATAAAATCATCTCCATTTCCTACCCTTCATCTGCACCGATCTGAAAACACAGGATGGGTGAAAGCAGTATGGAAGCTGCCTACCAGGAAGTAGCTTTTACCTATCCAGCTCGTTCAGCGCAGCTGAAGGAAAGCAGATTGGGAAAGGAAGTGAGTTTAGACTATTGAGACCAACTCTTAGATGTACATATGATTCTTATGACTTCCTACTTCCTACTTCCATCCTTTGGCTTAACAAGATAAGAACAGGGCCCATATGTATAAGGCACCCCAGCGTGGGGGTACTGAGGAATCTCTCAGAGTTACATGTCCATAGTCATCATGACAACACATGGACTGATCAGATTACAGAAATCTCTGTAGTAGTGGGTATGAAGGCTTTGTATATGGCCTCGTTATTGTTATTTTATTGTGTTACTATTTTTCCTTTAGTTTATTTAGCACATTTTTTCATACTTTTTTTAAACTCTGCATTGTTGGTTAAGGGCTTGTAAGTAGGTATTTCACGGTAAGGCCAACACCTGTTGTATTCGGCGCATGTGACAAATATATTTGTATTTGATTTTGATTCACCATGGTAATGCAAGTCCAGTTACATGCAGGGCAGGCTACAGACTGTTGTTGTGGGTAAATGTATTACGGACTCATCGCTGACACCTTGTCGCCACACAGTCACACTACACTTCCACAAATAAACAAAAGAGCCAAAGGCTCCAAAGTGCTGCTGCTTAAATTATATAGCACCTCTTACATAGGATAAATGTAATAACTTGTTTGAATTTTTATACTAGTGTCTAGATTTCAGTAGCTGACAAACTCTTTCTACACACACCTGAACACAGGAAATGTAGACTGAAAGGAAATACAACATACGTTAGAACCACCGCTGTCAGTCCATACATCACTTCATAGTCATCTCACAAGAACAATGTCAAAACCAGTCTTCTGGTAGGTAACTTTCTCAAAATTCCAACATGTTCCATTTTGATCCTGTACCTGGGATTTCTGGGAAACCTGGGCATTTTGGGAAAGTTTAATTTTGCAACCCTATTGGATACTAGTCCCTCGGACTCTCTCATAGACAAAAATCTTGATCAATTCAAAATCCTCCAGGTAGATACACACCATCATTAGAATGAGACATAACTGTTTCTGCACGCTACAACACTACATCACTGCTTTTCCTTCACTCTGTGGTCCAACTCATCCCAAACCAACTCTCCTTCTTGGTCAAATAGCCCTTACACAGCCTGGAGATGTGTTGGGTCATTGTCCTGTTGAAAAACAAATGATAGTCCCATTAAGCCCAAACCAGATGGGATGGCATATCGCTGCAGAATGCTGTGGTAGCCATGCTGGTTAAGTGTGCCTTGAATTCTAAATAAATCACAGACAGTGTTACCAGCAAAGCACCCCCACACCATCTCCTCCATGCTTCACGGTGGGAACCAAACATACAGATATCATCCGTTCACCTACTCTGCGTCTCACAAAGACAGATTTGGACTCATCAGACCAAAGGACAGATTTCCACCGGTCTAATGTCCACTGCTCGTGTTTCTTGGCCCAAGCAAGTCTCTTATTCTTATTGGTGTCCTTTAGTAGTGGTTTCTTTGCAGCAATTCAACCATGAAGGCCTGATTCACACTGTCTCCTCTGAACAGTTGATGTTGAGATGTGTCTGTTACTTGAACTCTGTGAAGCATTTATTTGGACTGCAATTTCTGAGGCTAGTAACTAATGAACTTATCCTCTACAGCAGAGGTAACTCTGGTGGCTAGTTTCATCATAGCGCTTGATGGTTTTTGCGGCTGCACTTGAAGAAACTTTCAAAGTTCTTGAAATGTTCCGGATTGACTGACCTTCATGTCTTAATGTAATGATGGACTGTCGTTTCTCTTTGCTTATTTGAGCTGTTCTTGCCATAATATGGACTTGGTATTTTACCAAATAGGGCTATCTTCTGTATACCAACCCTACCTTGTCACAACACAACTGATTGGCTCAAACGCATTAAGGAAAGAAATTCCACAAATTAACTTTTATCAAGGCACACCTGTTAATTAAAATGCATTCCAGGTGACTCCCTCATGAAGCTGGTTGAGAGAATGCCAAGAGTGTGCAAAGCTGTCATCAAGACTCTGAAATATATTTTGATTTGTTTAACACTTTTTTGGTTACTACATGATTCCATATGTGTTATTTCATAGTTTTGATGTCTTCACTATTATTCTACAATGTAGAAAATAGTAAAAATAAAGAAAAACCCTGGATAAGTAGGTGTGTCCAAACTTTTGACTGGCACTGTATATATACACTACCAGTCAGAAGTTTGGACACACCTACTCATTCAAGGGTTTTTCTTTATTTTTGCTATTTTTTACGAGCCTTGAATGCTGATTGGACAACAGCCATGGTATGACAAAACATTTATTTTTACTGCTCTAATTACGTTGGTAACCAGTTTATAGTAGCAATAAGGCACCTCTGAGGTTTGTGGTATATTGCCAATATACCACGGCTAAGGGCTGTATCCAGGCCCTCTGCGTTGCGTCGTGCATAAGAGCAGCCATTAGCCATATACCACACCCCATCGGGCCTTATTGCTTAATTATATAATACACATCATTGGTCTATTGGTTATGCAGGTAAAAGATTGGGAAAGTGCACAGAGGCACAACAGACAAACAGCAGCAGGTATACAACAACAAGGCATTTGGCTCCAAACCAAGAGGCAGACTACACACTGAAACCTGAATCTAACCTGCACCATAGACAAGAGGCAGACTACACACTGAAACCTGAATCTAACCTGCACCATAGACAAGAGGCAGACTACACACTGAAACCTGAATCTAACCTGCACCATAGACAAGAGGCAGACTACACACTGAAACCTGAATCTAACCTGCACCATAGACAAGAGGCAGACTACACACTGAAACCTGAATCTAACCTGCACCATAGACAAGAGGCAGACTACACACTGAAACCTGAATCTAACCTGCACCATAGACAAGAGGCAGACTACACACTGAAACCTGAATCTAACCTGCACCATAGACAAGAGGCAGACTACACACTGAAACCTGAATCTAACCTGCACCATAGACAAGAGGCAGACTACACACTGAAACCTGAATCTAACCTGCACCATAGACAAGAGGCAGACTACACACTGAAACCTGAATGGACGCTTTAACACACACACGCGTCAATACCAAAGACAACACTCCTACAGAGACACACCTTTTAAACTGCATTGGGTGAACAAATTAGAAAGCAAACCTGTTTCGATGTTGGACAATAAGACTTTTTGGGGGTGTATATAAAAACATTTTGATGTTCAGTTTTGAACAAACTGATATGATGTGGGATTTTATCATTGGGATTCTATTAAACAGGCTGCTCAAAAAGCACAGTTCTGTGTTCAACACAAGCTTGGGGAGAGTGTTTCTTTATTCTCATAAAATGTATGATAGTTGTCCTAGAATCGGGACTCTTATAACTGACATATTGCACATTTAAATCCTTGTCTCATTGATTTATGTGTCTAGATTTGTACTCACAACAGTGTCAGGTAGGTACATGAGGAAAAGAAGACCTCCGTTTGGATAAGCCAGATTGTCCGGTGTGACTTTCCCCTCCTTCATTGGTTGGGTGACTTCTTAGGTGCGGGTGGTGGGGTAGGATGGGGGGCAGTGTACAGAATTGGGATGCTATGGCATTACCAACAAGTGTTGTTAGGGGTTCATTGCCCATAGCCACCCATTGAAGTGGAGGAAGTCATTGTCCATAGGTATCCATGGCAATAGTTGCCGGTGTGTTGTCCAAAGCCAAGCCACAGGTTGGGCGGTTTCAGCACAACATTATAAGAGGTGGAGAGAGAGTCACAGGAGCCGGCACAGACATGGGCACTGGATTGGCACTGCCATGGGGTCCAGTGCCTAGCCTTCCTCTGCTTTCCGACTGGGGTAAAGAGCGACTAGGGTCAGCTCGGCTCCAGTGGCTGAGCCACAATGGCCTCCTCTGGTAGCAAGGGTCAATACCTCCGAATGGAAGCCGGCCTCTTTAAAACTGAAAACATTTACTAGGGCAAATCTAATAGCCAATATTCCCTTAACATTTCAGAACATATAGCCCCAGCGAACGCTCTCGGTCAGGCTGTTTTGAGATATAGACAGCTGCTAGGGATCTTTCTAAATGTTTCAGAACGTTTATCCCCAGTGAACGTGCCTCAGTCCGGCTATGCAGAGATGAAGGGTGAAGGTGGATGGGGAGGGTCAGCTAGTTGAGGTGGAGGGTTTGCTTCATCAACTCATAGGTGGTGAAGGCCACAGCCTGAGAGGGCACACAGCGGATGTAGTTGAGAGACAGGCCTCTGTACAGACCCTTCTTCACCCCATACTGACTGTATACATACTGCAGAGTCTTGGTCAGGGTACTGTAGAGGGAGATAAGTGGAAGACTAAAAAGTTATGCTTTACTTTACAGCGCTTACCAGAAAACGTATTTATCAATTACATTTTAATATGTTAATTACATAATAATAAAACATTGCTTCAACAAGATAAAAATCTGTTAAAGATGTTTGGAACAGGATATTCTGCCAGTGCCAGTCTGTTTGTGCCTTCTAAACCCCCACAACTGAGCTGGTTAATACAGACACAGACATACACACAGGCTCGGGACTGACATCATCTGACACACAAGCCCTCACTTTATGGAGTAGAACATAGAGTAAGACTGTTGAGTTACTGAGTGAGGAGTTCTGTCAGTCCCGAGTGAGGAGTTCTGTCAGTCCCGAGTGAGGAGTTCTGTCAGTCCCGAGTGAGGAGTTCTGTCAGTCCCGAGTGAGGAGTTCTGTCAGTCCCGAGTGAGGAGTTCTGTCAGTCCCGAGTGAGGAGGTTGTCTAGTAAGTCATTACGGAGTGTCAGATGGTGGAGTAATTCTACTGACACGGTGCAGCAGGGTGAACTGTGAAAGGCATGATTGGTATGCTGTAGTCGTCTGGAGGACCAAACAGGGCTTAGGACTCAATAATACCCACACTCCTATTGCCACGCGGTTTTTCTATTCAAACAGGGTCCTTTTGCCTTTCAGATCATAATACATCAGATGATATGTGCAGGGGTACCTGATCCTAGGTCAGTACATACTTTTTTTTAATACGAGCCCTGGGTTTGGAGAGGAAGGGTTAAATGGTGCCACTTACCGACATTTGTCAGATTCAGGAAGCACCACTCCTAACTGCATCCTTCTCCTGGCAACATCCAGAGGATAGCTGGGAGAGGAGCCGGAGAAGAGATGAGAAGAGATGGGGGGGAACAGGGAGAGGAGAAGAGATGGGGGGAACAGGGAGAGGAGAAGAGATGGGGGGAACAGGGAGAGGAGAAGAGATGGGGGGAACAGGGAGAGGAGAAGAGATGGGGGGAACAGGGAGAGGAGAAGAGATGGGGGGAACAGGGAGAGGAGAAGAGATGGGGGAACAGGGAGAGGAGAAGAGATGGGGGAACAGGGAGAGGAGAAGAGATGGGGGAACAGGGAGAGGAGATGGAGAAGAGATGGGGGAACAGGGAGAGGAGAAGAGATGGGGGAACAGAGAGAGGAGATGGAGAAGAGATGGGGGGGAACAGGGAGAGGAGATGGAGAAGAGATGGGGGGGAACAGGGAGAGGAGAAGAGATGGGGGGGAACAGGGAGAGGAGAAGAGATGGGGGGAACAGGGAGAGGAGAAGAGATGGGGGAACAGGGAGAGGAGATGGAGAAGAGATGGGGGGAACAGGGAGAGGAGATGGAGAAGAGATGGGGGGAACAGGGAGAGGAGAAGAGATGGGGGGAACAGGGAGAGGAGAAGAGATGGGGGAACAGGGAGAGGAGAAGAGATGGGGGAACAGGGAGAGGAGAAGAGATGGGGGAACAGGGAGAGGAGATGGAGAAGAGATGGGGGGAACAGGGAGAGGAAATGGAGAAGAGATGGGGGGAACAGGGAGAGGAGAAGAGATGGGGGGAACAGGGAGAGGAGAAGAGATGGGGGGAACAGGTAGAGGAGAAGAGATGGGGGAACAGGGAGAGGAGATGGAGAAGAGATGGGGGGAACAGGGAGAGGAGAAGAGATGGGGTTGGAGAGGACATGGAGAAGAGATGTGGGGAACAGGGAGAGGAGTTGGAAAATAGATGGGGGGAACAGGGAGAGGAGATGGAGAAGAGATGGGGGAACAGGGAGAGGAGAAGAGATGGGGGGAACAGGGAGATGGAGAAGAGATGTGGGGGACAGGGAGAGGAGTTGGAAAATAGATGGGGGGAACAGGGAGAGGAGATGGAGAAGAGATGGGGGAACAGGGAGAGGAGATGGAGAAGAGATGGGGGGAACAGGGAGAGGAGAAGAGATGGGGTAACAGGGAGATGGAGAAGAGATGGGGGGAACAGGGAGAGGAGACGGAGAAGAGATGGGGGGAACAGGGAGAGGAGACGGAGAAGAGATGGGGGGAACATGGAGAGGAGAAGAGATGGGGGGAACATGGAGAGGAGAAGAGATGGGGTGAACAGGGAGAGGAGTAGAGATGGGGGGAACAGGGAGAGGAGTAGAGATGGGGGGAACAGGGAGATGGAGAAGAGATGGGGGGAACATGGAGAGGAGACGGAGAAGAGATGGGGGAACAGGGAGAGGAGATGGAGAAGAGATGGGGGGAACAGGGAGAGGAGAAGAGATGGGGGGAACATGGAGAGGAGAAGAGATGGGGGGAACATGGAGAGGAGAAGAGATGGGGGGAACAGGGAGAGGAGTAGAGATGGGGGGAACAGGGAGATGGAGAAGAGATGGGGGGAACATGGAGAGGAGAAGAGATGGGGGGAACAGGGAGAGGAGTAGAGATGGGGGGAACAGGGAGATGGAGAAGAGATGGGGGGAACATGGAGAGGAGACGGAGAAGAGATGGGGGGAACAGGGAGATGAGAAGAGATGGGGGGAACATGGAGAGGAGAAGAGATGGGGGAACAGGGAGAGGAGAAGAGATGGGGGAACAGGGAGAGGAGAAGAGATGGGGGAACAGGGAGAGGAGAAGAGATGGGGGGAACATGGAGAGGAGACGGAGAAGAGATGGGGGAACAGGGAGAGGAGATGGAGAAGAGATGGGGGGGAACAGGGAGAGGAGAAGAGATGGGGGGAACAGGGAGAGGAGAAGAGATGGGGGGAACAGGGAGAGGAGAAGAGATGGGGGGAACAGGGAGAGGAGAAGAGATGGGGGAACAGGGAGAGGAGAAGAGATGGGGGAACAGGGAGAGGAGAAGAGATGGGGGAACAGGGAGAGGAGATGGAGAAGAGATGGGGGGAACAGGGAGAGGAGAAGAGATGGGGGGAACAGGGAGAGGAGAAGAGATGGGGGAACAGGGAGAGGAGATGGAGAAGAGATGGGGGGAACAGGGAGAGGAGATGGAGAAGAGATGGGGGGAACAGGGAGAGGAGAAGAGATGGGGTTGGAGAGGACATGGAGAAGAGATGTGGGGAACAGGGAGAGGAGTTGGAAAATAGATGGGGGGAACAGGGAGAGGAGATGGAGAAGAGATGGGGGAACAGGGAGAGGAGAAGAGATGGGGGGAACAGGGAGATGGAGAAGAGATGTGGGGAACAGGGAGAGGAGTTGGAAAATAGATGGGGGGAACAGGGAGAGGAGATGGAGAAGAGATGGGGGCACAGGGAGAGGAGATGGAGAAGAGATGGGGGGAACAGGGAGAGGAGAAGAGATGGGGGAACAGGGAGATGGAGAAGAGATGGGGGGAACAGGGAGAGGAGACAGAGAAGAGATGGGGGAACAGGGAGAGGAGACGGAGAAGAGATGGGGGGAACATGGAGAGGAGAAGAGATGGGGGGAACAGGGAGAGGAGTAGAGATGGGGGGAACAGGGAGATGGAGAAGAGATGGGGGGAACATGGAGAGGAGACGGAGAAGAGATGGGGGGGAACAGGGAGAGGAGATGGAGAAGAGATGTGGGGAACATGGAGAGGAGACGGAGAAGAGATGGGGGGAACAGGGAGAGGAGAAGAGATGGGGGGAACATGGAGAGGAGAAGAGAAGGGGGAACAGGGAGAGGAGAAGAGATGGGGGAACAGGGAGAGGAGAAGAGATGGGGGGAACATGGAGAGGAGACGGAGAAGAGATGGGGGAACAGGGAGAGGAGATGATGGAGAAGAGATGGGGGAACAGGGAGAGGAGATGGAGAAGAGATGGGGGAACAGGGAGAGGAGATGGAGAAGAGATGTGGGGAACAGGGAGAGGAGATGGAGAAGAGGGGACCATCCAATCAATCAACCAACCCTCCACAGAGCAGTTGGTCTTTAAAACCAATCAATCCATCAGTTAATCAACCTACGATATGGTCTGTGCGATAGCTCCGGCCACCCCTCCACAGAGCAGGTTGACGTGGGTCTTCAGCACCAGCACCTCTGGGTTGTCTGAGGACGGTCGTCCCAGTATCTCTGGGAAGTGGACCAGACCCAGACTCTTCAACGTGCCGAAGGTAAAGAACGAGAACCCTGGAGGGAGAGAGGGGGAGAGAGAGAGAGAGAGAGAGAGAGAGAGAGAGAGAGAGAGAGAGAGAGAGAGAGGACAAAATAAATGAGGCCCACAATGAACTCAAAGAAAGTTATTCACAACACTGTGTGTTCATGCATGCTCACCTGCATATGGAGCCATGCCTATAAGGGTTGGGATCAGTCCCTTGTAGAAGCCAGGGATGCCTCCTTCCTTTAAAAATAAAATAAAAACACCAACACTGAGCGTCAGTTAATGATAAACACAAACACAGGAGAGAAACCTGCTCACCGCTCTCAGGTAACAGGTTGAATGTGAAACTCAGAGACAAACAAAGGGACAGGTTAGAACAAATGAAATAGCATACCTTTAGGTATATGGTCTGGAAGGCATTTCCGATGCCCGTGTAGCGATGGTGTCCTTTTACCTGGTAAGCCAGACGGACTCTGATCACGTCCAGAGGGTACGTACATATCACTGCTGTCATCCCTGAGCAACACAACAACAACAACATGGTCAGATAAAATATACTCAACAACAACTGTTGTTGTTTTGTTGAAACTATTGTGGAGACTATTGTTGTGGGAAAATAACCAGGAGTGAGGAAGTATCTTCTCTGCATTTTATAGGCCTCCTTTAGTCTTTTCTGGATTCTCCCTCCCTGCCGTGAAAGAGGCCATTTTCACCACTGATCTTCTCTCACCTGCCATAGAACCGGCCATGAGCCTGTGGATGTGTCCAGAGATGCCCAGCTGTTTACTGAGTATCTTCTTGTATTTATCAAAGGCCATGAACTGGATAGCTCCATAAGGGAATATCCTGACCATCATGGCCCCATTGCCTTTATAAAGCCCCAGGTAACCCTCCTTCTTTGGCACGGCACGGAAAGTAGCTACCACACCTAGAGGAGAGAGAGCGAAGGAGAGAAATAAGCAAGAGATAATTGTGTGGACGGATGTCATGGTTTAGTTTCCGCTGCAACCAAGAGAAGAAGAAAAATAAATCTCAGATTTACATGGGAGGGGAGGGGGGGATACACGAGTGACACTGACAAACCAACTGACAGACAGACAGACATGTTTACATGTTCAGTAACACTTCCATTGCAGCAGAGTTATCCAGACCTTACCCAGGTCTTTGTAGTGGGGACTGTGGGCTTGCAGTAAGATCTTCACTCTGTCCAGAGGAGCGATGGTAGATTTGGCACAGCATCCTGCTACACCTAAACCCACCCAGACAGATACAGACACCCTTAACATGAGCATATCTGGGCTGGACTAAGTAAAATAAAGATTCAATTAATCTGCAGATAATTATCTGTTAGATGAGAGTTTGCTCAACCAAGAACCTAGACACGTTAGTTTGGATAAGTGCATATTACATCACTTTGGACAGGTAATGGGGTTTCTTTCCATGTTCAACATCTGACTAATAAGACAAACTTAGCTACAGATAGTGCAGAGTAACAGCACCAATATAACTGGCAGATGGATGATGATGATGCACTAACAGTTTTAACAACAGACCTTTGACCACCGTCCTGTGGCTTCTCCAGGCACTGTATCTATATTTGTACATAAATAAAAACCTGCACATTCAGTGCCAGTTTCCCTAACCTAGATTAAAGCTGGAATCCGTCTGTTTATGCCACAAACAACAAACACTGTTTCTTTCCCTCGGATATCATTGCACGCAATTTTTTTTTACCAGAATGCTGGATGCCCTTCTCCTCCGTTTCATCAACAAAACAAAAACAATAACAATTGCACTGGGAGTGAACAGAGGTGCTGTTTCACCTTATGCTGACTGAACAGAGGTGCTGTTTCACCTTATGCTGACTGAACAGAGGTGCTGTTTCACCTTATGCTGACTGAACAGCGGTGCCGTTTCCATTTATGTGGATTTCAGCTTTAAGTGTAGTCCTTGGACTAAAATGGACTTTCAGAAAATAATCTCCAGTGAGCAGCTTTTTAATCCAGGTCCAAGACAAGTCAGCTTAATCTGGGTCTGTGAAACCTACCCACAAACTCACTATACCTATGTCGCTCTGCCAAGGTCTAGATGTTTAAGTTGTCAGAACTCTGTAGACCTATACCCATTTCTTTTCTGGATCTCTGGTGAGGTTTACCCACTAATTTAGATGATAGTAGTCTGTTATCACTGGATGAATTGCCTGCACACCATGCAGCTCATCAGAACCAGGGTTTGTGTCACTGGATGTGTACTACTGTATGCTCTGTATTGTATTTCTGCATTATTATCACTAGTGAAGTCTGCAGCCGCCCTTACCTCCAGCTACGAAGGAGCGGACAAAGTGATAGTCCCCCTGAGTGTGGTTGGGGATCACAGGACGACCACGGGTTGAGACTGCAGCCTCCGTTTCCATGATGTGTGTGTTCAATCAGGACCCTAATACATCCATAACTATGCAAAGAAAAAAACAACAGTTACATAATTACATTCCTACCCAGCATTAAAGGACAACACTCGACGTCATCATCATCAATATACTGACATTCTGCCTTGCCTTAGAGGCACATAATGATGTGAGGCATAACGTTGTAAGCTGTTGATCACTGAAACAATGTATAATCAAGACATAGTTTGGTTAGCTACTAGCTGGCTAGTCACGTATCAAAACAATGAATAGCTAGTAGTAGCTAGCGGTCATTGAAGTCGAGCTATCGTGCTACCGTTACTCGCAGATTAACATTAACGTTAGCTAGCCAACTAAGTTAGCTACAATTTCCAATCTCTACTATTGAATGGACTGACTCACAGTTCAATCGACTGTTGCTGTAATAATAACTTATATTAGCCATCTTACCCACTGCAAGGCCAACATTGTCAGATGAACAAACGTTGCACAACGGAGCTATCTCGCTAGTGGGTGCATTAGCATTTGCAGGCAGCCTCCGTCGCTTCCTGATTCCCCAAACAAACCTGCCTAGCAGAGACAACCTCACCGAGCGACCAGGGTGAGTTCGGTTTCCGGTCACTATTTTTGCGAGAAATGCGTAGCTAAAGAATAGCCAAACATGATTAGACAAACAGCAATAAAAAAACAGGTTGCTACCGGTTAAATTGATGTATGAAGGGTTAAGGCACGTGTTTTTACGATCACCAACAACTAGTGCCCTTCCTGTGCACAGATCGAGAGTGTCGCACTGTTCCATGCGAATGACGTCATTGATAAATAATAAAAATGGCATAATTAAACCATAAATGTGTCAATTAATAATAACATGTAAACAACTGCCTAAGCACTTTATAATTTGCTACATATAGGGTCATATAGCACTTGTGTGGAGCAGGTTAGTGTTTTTAAAGGTGTTATTATTTCACAGTTGTAAAACATGTTTTTAAAGGTGTTATTATTACACAGTTGTAAACCATACAGAATATGAAGCAAAACATCAGCTTGTTTAAGGTTGTCTAGGGTTTGAAGTAGTTTGATAGTAGTTTGATACCTCTACTCATTAGAGAATGTAGACAAATACTCCATTCCAGGTTTTCCCAATGACCCAGAGCTGAGTTGACTCGAGACGGTAGGTCGCGTCTGGGAGAGGAGGGAGAGAGGGCTTCCCCGAATGGATTGACACAAGAAGGATTTACGCTTTAAATTGTGTTTTATTCAGTATGGCTATATACGTGTTTGATAAAAACAGTATTGGTAGATTGTGTCAATGTATCAGCGTTGTAAAGAAGAGCTACTAACCAGCCATATTTCCGAGTGAAACCAATACAATGATCGTCAGTGTCTATCAGGACTGGAATATTATTAGCAATTCAGACAGTGCAACTGTCGCTCTGGTATGTAAAGTATTTGAGCTGTCTTTTAAAGTCAACGTGTAAATAAAATCTAAACCAACAACACTTATCTTATTTGTGACATTCACGAATAGCTTAGTCAGCCATCCAATGCCACGAGTGTCAAATAGTCGATATTTTTCGGACATTCGGTCAAGTGCAAGAAAATCTACTCGACGCGGCAAAAAGTGTTGCAAGCTGGTTACAACATTGTAATTACGCTTCCGTCTGAAACTCGTGCAGAAAAAAAAGTAGGCCGCAAGCCAAGTCCGGTGTTGTTTGGCAGCCTATACTTTTTAAAGGGCTTCACTTCTGCCTTTTAACTGTTAAATGGCTTAGCCTAAATATAAAATAAATACCGCCGCCATGCTGAAGCAGAAGGAGCTTTGGATATTTTAGCATATTGATTAATAGTAAAAATCTATTATTGATATTGCAATGAATCATTTATTTATAGGAAAGTTATTGTGTAATCTGTTAACTACATGGTAATAAGCATGTCTCTACTTCACGGATCATTGCTTTGACAAGGTGTTGTAAACTGTTTTGTCGGATAGGCCAAATACGGAGCGTATTTGGCCTGGCAGGCCCAGCGCCATTCCTTCCGTTAAAGGGACACAGTAGGGAAAACTGCAGTAGCCTACAGTGGGCTCACAAGGCGAGTTTATTGAACATGATCAGTTGAAAGTGAAAGACGGCTGGTAACTCGATAATCTTTAACACTATACAACTAACGCATTTAGTTACACCTGATACCTCATACACGTTCTATTTGCATAGTCACACACTTCATTTCCTGAATGCAACACCATGCAATTCAAGATTTCTAAACATCTGCTACAAATTATACAATTGGGTTCTATTATACCCAGTACATACAACAACAAAAAAATGTGTGACCAGGCATATTTTATAAGAAAAAAAAAAAAGTTTACATTTACATTTTAGTCATTTAGTAGATGCTCTTATTAGTGTTGTCAATCAAACATGGACATGTCTGGTTGTGTTATATAGCATGCATGCGTGCACTAATTTAGAACCAACCAGTTATTTTAACATATTTTCATTTCCCCTCCAGGTCCTTGCACAGCGTTTTCAACATGGTGGGGAAATAACTCAGCATTTTGGTGTCTGTTTATAAACCAGTAACCCACATCTCAACAAATTAAGGAAGAGAGAAAAGAAGTTGGAGCACAGCTGAGAACAACCATTCACCTGGTTCCCATGCCGACTGCCCCATCTCCGCCCTCTCACATCCTCCACTATGCCTCCTACTCCCAAACCCCCTAAGAGACAACCCCAACCACAGACAAGGAATGGCCGCAAGGTGATTCCAACAACAACCACCACTACCACCGCCAAGAGGCAGATCTCCAACTCCTGCAAGCCCAGAGGAAAAGCCATTGAGAGCCCACAGTCGACACCAAAACCACCCCGAAGATCCACAACCAGGACCCAGGCCCAGCTGGCCAGAAGCCCAGGGAGGAGTGGTGTTGGTAGGGTTAACCATGCCCCTGTGCATGTAACAGGATCAGTGAGGCTAAGGAGCCGGGGTAATCCTTTGCTCCAGCATGGGGTGGGAGAGGATCCCCCGGGGCGCAGGATGTCCTTACGGGGCATGGGGGGCTCCAATAAGTTTCCTCCTCTGACGGTAAAGCCTAGCAGGGGAGGGAAGACAGCCAGGGGGAGGGGGGCGAGGGGAGGGAGGGGAGCAGGAGGTCAGAGATGGAGCGAGAGAGGGATTGAGCAAGGACCTGAGTCTGACCCTGGTAGTATAGACCCTAGTGGGATTGACCAAGAGAAGGAGGTAGTCAGCCATGATAGTGAGGGCAAACCTCTTAACCTGAAGACTGAACTTGACGACCCTTCCTGTGTTGACCAGCAGGAACCAGGAGTCAGCCATGAAGGTGAGGGCAAACCTCTTAACCTGAGGACTGAACTTGATGACCCTCCCTGTGTTGACCAGCAGGAACCAGGAGTCAGCCATGATAGTGAGAGAAAACCTAACCTGAGGACTGAACTTGATGACCCTTCCTGTGTTGACCAGCAGGAGCCAGGAGTCGGCCATGATGATGAGGGCAAACCTCTTAACCTGAAGACTGATGACTCGGCTAGTGATGGCATACAGGAAGAGTTAGTTGCCCATAATGGTGACGCGGTTGGTACTGACCCACACGATAAGCCTTTCAGCCATAGTGGTGAGGGCAACCACTCTGGGCTCAATGACCCCACCAGTGTTGACCAACAACAGGAAAAGCTAGTCGACAATATTGGTGAGGGCAATTCAGGGCAATTCAACCGAAGCCATGAGCTTGGTGACTCTACCAGTGATGAGAGGCAGGAAGTGTCAGTCGTCCCTAAAGGTGAAGACAACGCCAAGATAAACCTCGGAGCTGAGCAGATTGAGATGGAGCAAAGAGAGAGAGATACTCATGCAGAGGAGCAGAGAGGAGGGGAGAAATCGGAGAAGGAAGGAGAGGAAGCAGTGGAGGAAGGAGAGGAGACGGATGAAGAAAAGAAGAAAGCAGAGGGGGAGGAGAGAGTGGAGAGAGTCAAGGAGACTAAGGAAAGAGAGGATACAGATGAGAGACCAGAGAAGAGAGAGGTTATCAGCAGGCCTCCAGACACAAGCACCAGTATGTCTGTCTCTCAGCCCCAAAAGCCACCTCTGCAGGATGATGTGTTGGTGATGCAATCACCTGTCCATCCCTCATCTGTCTCTGAGCCAGCTACCTCAGCCCTGGCGTCACCCCCTCTCCCTCATCCTCACCCGCCCTCTCAACCTCACCCCACAGTGTCACATGACATTAAGGTTCTGAACCAAGGTGCTAAACCAATCCAACCTACCCAAACTGTTGAAATCCATAAACCTTTAAAAGTCCCAACTACTTTCCATGAGACATCACAGACGACCCCAATGCACCCAGTATCACTAAGTCTCTCAGTTGCCTTCCTCAGTGAACCCCACAAGCCCCTGTGTGTAACCCCAGTGAAACCAGCACCCAGTCCGAGCCTAAAGAGCCCTGTCTCTCTGGAGGCTAGACAACTTCTCAGACCAGTGGACAAAGAGACCAAAGAGTCATCCAATCACAGCAACGCAAAATTATCTTCATCATCTGCATCATCATCGTTACACCTGTACACCAATGTGGAGGTCCCCATCACTGTGTTTGTAGCTGACCTGGGTCCATTGCCAAAGAACCACAACAACTACCCAGAAGAACTACCATCATCATCATCACTCCCATACACAAAGAAACACGTCTTCACCACTGGGTCTGAACCAGACAAAGACATTGTATCTGTCTCTGAATGTGACCTAGGTTCTTGTCCAATGACTCACAACAAGTACAACCAAGATGAGCCACCACCATCACTCCCAAACATAGACACTAGGTCTGAACCAAACACAGACACTGGGTCTGAACCAAACACAGACATTGCATCTGTCTCTGTATCTGATCTGGGTTCAGTGCCAAAGACCTTCTCCTTCTCCTGCAGCTCTGAGAGCACCCAATCCTCCTACTCCTTCGACACTGAGTCAGAGCCTGGATACGGGGCACCTAGCCCCCCGGGACACCTGGAGGGGGGCACATCTCTGCCCCGACCCCCACCGATCATCCAGAGGAGGGAGCGGAAGAAGAGGAGTAGATGTGGAGGGTGTGAGCCGTGCCTGAGGAAGATCAACTGTGGGCAGTGTAGCTGCTGTCTGAACCGCAGGACTGGACACCAGATCTGTAAGCTGAGGAAGTGTATGGAGCTGAGGAAGAGGAGGCCAATGTCACTGCTCACACTAATATCTACTCAGGTAAGGTTTTCTCTAAGGCATAGACTAAACTTTAGACTAAAAGGCTGCTTATAAACTCCTTATAAACCTCGTAACTTTTTAACGTTTTATTATTCACTTGTTTATAACCATTATAAGCAGTTTAAAAGCAGACCTTGAAGTAAAATTGACAAAGACAATGTACCTTTCTTTAGAGAATACTGTAGGTGCTGAGAAAGTCACACTACTGCAATTGAACCCAAAGCCACAGAGAGTCTAGAGACAGCTTGTTATTGTCACTACTTCTCTAAGTTGTCACCTGCCTGTGGCGATGCTATGCTATGGACTGACTGAGAGGACACATGAGGCGTAGTCTGTTGGTCTGTGACAGTTTATGATGTGTGTGTGTGTGTGTGTGTGTGTGTGTGTGTGTCTGCTCTGGGTTCTCCATAAGATATGGTGAAATGAAGTGGGAGGAGAGAGAGCATGTAAAGGGTTGAGGATAGAAAAATGATGGGTCAGTTGGAGAGGACAGAATGTACTGGATGATGAGATTGCATTGACATACTACTATATGACAAAGAAAAGCATACTGTGCTTGACAACTGTGGTAAACAAAGGATGTGACGTAAGGAGTGCTTCACGGGGTCCCTGCGGCTATCTTCCAACCACAGGGGCCAAAGAAACCAGGGGTCAAGGGGCCTTTCCCCTCCTCTGTCCTCTGCTGTCCTTTCTGGCCCCATGACAGCATGGAGCCTAATGTTTCATCTGGGATAGCCCAGCCCACACAGTAAAATCGCAATAAGAGTTAATTCAACTCCCATGGATTTAAATTCAACAGCATTTTGGGGTTTATATGATCCTACCCCCATGTTGAGTTAACACCACTCTGGTCATGGGGTTGATTATTGTATTTTTTTAACGACACTAAATTGAGTAAATATCCAATGAACTCTCATGGAGTTTATTAAATGTAACTCAACATGCCATTTCACACTTTCAGTGTCGCTTTTAATTCACTCCCATGCCATTTTACACTTTTCTGTGTTGTTTTGAATTAACAACTGCTTCAGAGTACATTTTTACTCTAGCTGTTTGCTTTGTAAATCCAACCACTTACAGATTGAATTAGTTAGAATTAGAAAAATGTGTTATTTATCTTTGTGAAGCATAAAATCAATAACATTTACATTTACAGCATTTAGCAGTCAATGTACATGCGAAAACACAGATATTGAAACAAACTATTCTAAAAATCTACCTGTAACATAGCATTCTGGGAAATATGAGTTAAAAAACATTAACACTGTGAATTTACCACTTCTTGCAGTGTACTTCAAAGAAGTTTAAAGGGTGTGTGGATACTCCATACAGATGTAGGATCTTAATTTGATCACCATGTTGCAGGAGAACTTGTAGTGTATTTGAGGTTTAAAAAGGCTTCTGAAGTTTGTAATTTCCACTTCGAAATTTCGGACTTCATTTTCCCTAACGAAAAATGTATTTCTTGTTGCAGCAGGATTATTTTCCTGCTGTAGCAAACTGGCTCAAATTAAGATCCTATATCTGAAGATTTCACTCCCTGTCTCTGATAAAGTTAAAAGTACACAACCCAAATGAACACCAGTTATCAACACTAACTCCAGAGAGCATATCACTCTGTTTATTGTCAAGATAACTCCAGTAGAGTCCCTAAAATTTGTAACACTATGATTCCAACTCTCCTTGATTTACTGTACATGCAGGCCCACTGCCGGTGAAAAAGAGCAACCCGGCTCTCTGCTGATCTGTGACCCACTGACACCACCCCCGGTTAAAGGGGAATAAGTCAGCCCAAGAGTTAACACACAGGAACTTTATTCACACACAGTAAAATTCAGGTACATGGGGCTGTAGTGGAATGGTAGTGTTTCTGTAATGGACAGAAACAGAGGTACACAACACAAGGTCACACTTTATTTGGGTAGTCCGGATTTTCCATCTGTACATGCTCTACAGATGATCATACTATCAACAAACTATCTGTTGATAAGCAACTGCTTGCTAAGGTTACGGTTAGAGTTAGGTTTAGAGTAAGGGTTAGGGTAAGGTTAAGTTTAGGGTTAGGATAAGGGTTAAGTGTAAAAAAATAATATATATATATATATATATATAAGTGTAGGGTTAGGGTAAGGGTTAAGTTTAGGGTTAGGATAAGGGTTAAGGTTAGGGTTAGGGTAAGGGTTACGTTTAGGGTTAGGATAAGGGTTAAGTTTAGGGTTAGGGTAAGGGTTAAGTTTAGGGTTAGGATAAGGGTTAAGGTTAGGCTTAGGGTAAGGGTTAAGTTTAGGGTTAGGATAAGGGTTAAGGTTAGGGTTAGGGTTAGGGTTAAGTTTAGGGTTAGGATAAGGGTTAAGTTTAGGGTTAGGATAAGGGTTAAGGTTAGGGTTAGGGTAAGGGTTAAGTTTAGGGTTAGGATAAGGGTTAAGGTTAGGGTTAGGGTAAGGGTTAAGTTTAGGGTTAGGATAAGGGTTAAGGTTAGGGTTAGGGTAAGGGTTAAGTTTAGGGTTAGGAGAAGGGTTAAGGTTAGGGTTAGGGTAAGGGTTAAGTTTAGGGTTAGGATAAGGGTTAAGGTTAGGGTTAGGGTAAGGGTTAAGTTTAGGGTTAGGAGAAGGGTTAAGGTTAGGGTTAGGGTTAGTAGATAGTTAGTTGAACTGTTACTGATAGTCTGTATATAGTCTTAGAGCATCTATGGATGGACTATCCATATAAAGTGTTGTTACCCAATACAACAACTAATAGCCCACATAACAAAGCTATTAACAAAGGAAGGACTGTATAAATGTACTGTATATGCTACCTGCACATATTGCATAACAAAGTAAACACAGACGCAACATACAATTGGCAGTAGTTACACAACTCACTATGAACAACAATATACACACAACTCACTATGAACAACAATATACACACAACTCACTATGAACAACAATATACACACAACTCACTATGAACAACAATATACACACAACTCACTATGAACAACAATATACACACAACTCACTATGAACAACAATATACACACAACTCACTATGAACAACAATATACACACGTCACACAACTAACTTTGTGCACGCACACCATCCCACAAGTGCACAGGGATATGGAGGAGTCAGTCCGGTTGTGTTGGGCAGGGCAGTGGTGTAGGATCTGTACAGGTCTTCACGGATCTATCCGAACCCGATTACCCGAGATCGGATCCCACATTTTGTAGTTAACCCTCGGATCCCGGGTCTGATCCTGGGTCGGAATCCGCTCGGTGGCCACAGCCTTGGATCTGTGTGAAAATATGTGAAATACCGTCAGAATCCGAAATTATATTTGAAGAGTTTGGTTCCTAAACAACATAAACGCAAATGTCACACATTTACATTGTGTTATCTTAAATGACTGTCAGGGGTTAACCCTAAACCTAACCCTAACCCCTTTCATCAAATGTGTCAATGTCATTTTGTGACAAAACAGCATATTCCCTTTATGAAAACAAGCCACTGAACACTGCACATGACGCGGGGTAAAACGGGCTACTTGATGTGGGAGAGGAGGAAGACGCAGCGGAAAAGAGAGATAGCCCTTAGTCTATATAAAGTGAGTTTCTGAAACATTGAGTTGTTCTTTGCTGATGTGAAGAATAAACTGAATGAAAGAGAGTACAGGGAGGAAAAACCGACAGGCAAATCGTCTATTTGCTAATTTATGCACATTGTGGATATGGAGAAGGAAAAGGTCGCCCATATTTTCAGGACCTGAAAATGTTAATTTAATTGTTTTATTTCTTCAATTTACTAGTTTATTCAGGCTATCTAATTTATTCATTTAGGCTTGGTGTCACGTCCTGACTCAGGGGAGGCTTAAATGTTGAGTCAGGGTGTGTATGTTCTTTGTTGTGTGTTTTCTATGTTTCGATCTATTATGTGTAGATCTATGTTGGCCGGTGTGGTTCCCAATCAGAGGCAGCTGTAGCTCGTTGTCTCTGATTGGGGATCATACTTAGGCAGCCTATTGGCACTAGTGGGTTGTGGGATCTTGTTCCTGGTAAGGTATGTTGTGTGTGCGCGCTACCTTGGACTTCACGTTTCGTTTATTGTTTTGTCAAGTGTTTATTACGTTAATAAACATGTACGTATATCACGCTGCGCCTTGGTCTGACCCGTACTTCAACGAACGTGACACTTGGCCTATTTAGTAGGCAGTTTTGCTATTTTATTATTATTTTATTCGGGTATTTTATTTATTTAAAATAACAGTTTGTTAACTAATGTTGAATGACTCGAGTCAAGTGTGATATTTGTCAGCATAAAGATGAGGGACTAATTAATGCGCTAGTTTCGTGGCTTTCGTTCAAAAAAAGTTATACTATAATGCAGAGTTACCGACACATTCTTCCTGATCAACTTTATTAAAGTTTTTATTTTCTTACCTACGTGTGCGGTAGACTGATATACATAGGTTTAGCCGCAGAAAATATTGTAGCCTAATGTTGAAAGGCTGCTGATTTATTGATTGTGTAAGGCATGGATAGGTATAAGAAATATCAGAATAAGTTCTCTCTTCAATGATTCATCTTTTATTAACTCTCCCCACGGTAGGACTACACAGCTGTGGCATGGATGACTTTTCTATCAAACCAGCATCCAAACCAATCTCAGGCTGTATAGGCTAATTCTGTAGGCCTAAAGGATATACAGTGAGGGAAAAATGTATTTGATCCCCTGCTGATTTTGTATGTTTGCCCACTGACAAAGAAATGATCAGTCTATAATTTTAATGGTAGGTTTATTTGAACAGTGAGAGACAGAATAACAACAAAAAAATCCAGAAAAACGCATGTCAAAAATGTTATAAATTGATTTGCATTTTAATTAGGGAAATAAGTATTTGACCCCCTCTCAATCAGAAAGATTTCTGGCTCCTAGGTGTCTTTTATACAGGTAACAAGCTGAGATTAGGAGCACACTCTTAAAGGGAGTGCTCCTAATCTCAGCTTGTTACCTGTATAAAAGACACCTGTCCACAGAAGCAATCAATCAATCAGATTCCAAACTCTCCACCATGGCCAAGACCAAAGTGCTCTCCAAGGATGTCAGGGACAAGATTGTAGACCTACACAAGGCTGGAATGGGCTACAAGACCATCGCCAAGCAGCTTGGTGAGAAGGTGACAACAGTTGGTGCGATTATTCGCAAATGGAAGAAACGCAAAAGAACTGTCAATCTCCCTCGGCCTGGGGCTCCATGCAAGATCTCACCTTGTGGAGTTGCAATGATCATGAGAATGGTGAGGAATCAGCCCAGAACTACACGGGAGGATCTTGTCAATGATCTCAAGGCAACTGGGACCATAGTCACCAAGAAAACAATTGGTAACCCACTACGCCGTGAAGGACTGAAATCCTGCAGCGCCCGCAAGGTCCCCCTGCTCAAGAAAGCACATATACATGCCCGTCTGAAGTTTGCCAATGAACATCTGAATGATTCAGAGGAGAACTGGGTGAAAGTGTTGTGGTCAGATGAGACCAAAATTGAGCTCTTTGGCATCAACTCATCTCGGCGTGTTTGGAGGAGGAATGCTGCCTATGACCCCAAGAACACCATCCCCACCGTCAAACATGGAGGTGGAAACATTATGCTTTGGGGGTGTTTTTCTGCTAAGGGGACAGGACAACTTCACTGCATCAAAGGGACGATGGACGGGGCCATGTACCGTCAAATCTTGGGTGAGAACCTCCTTCCCTCAGCCAGGGCATTGAAAATGGGTCGTGGATGGGTATTCCAGCATGACAATGACCCAAAACACACGGCCAAGGCAACAAAGGAGTGGCTCAAGAAGTAGTACATTAAGGTCCTGGAGTGGCCTAGCCAGTCTCCAGACCTTAATCCCATAGAAAATCTGTGGAGGGAGCTGAAGGTTCGAGTTGCCAAACGTCAGCCTCGAAACCTTAATGACTTGGAGAAGATCTGCAAAGAGGAGTGGAACAAAATCCCTCCTGAGATGTGTGCAAACCTGGTGGCCAACTACATGAAACGTCTGACCTCTGTGATTGCCAACAAGGGTTTTGCCACCAAGTACTAAGTCATGTTTTGCAGAGGGGTCAAATACTTATTTCCCTCATTAAAATGCAAATCAATTTATAACATTTTTGACATGCGTTTTTCTGTATTTTTTTGTTGTTATTCTGTCTCTCACTGTTCAAATAAACCTACCATTAAAATTATAGACTGATCATGTCTTTGTCAGTGGGCAAACGTACAAAATCAGCAGGGGATCAAATACTATTTTCCCTCACTGTAAGTAGGCTCTTACCCACTAAGCTACCTACCGCCCACAACACAGCAGTGGAGGCAGGGATGTAGTGGAGGGTAAGCGCCGTTTACATTTTACATTTTAGTCATTTAGCAGATGCTCTTATCCAGAGCGACTTACAGTTAGTGAGTGCATAATTTTTTTTTTCATACTGGCCCCCCGTGGGAATCGAACCCACAACCCTGGCGTTGTTTACGCACCTTTTTATTTTAGTAATGATCAGGGATGCTCGTTATGTTCGCCTACTCCCCCTGGATTTGCCTTGTTAGCAGCGCATTCATTCACCGCTCTGTCCAACGGCAAACTCTGCCCATGGCACAGGCCGAGACGTGAAGTGAACTACCTCAGCCCAGACCAATGCTGGCAAGTGGAAAGTAGAAAGAGACGCTGCTGACAGTGGCCGGACATAAGGCAATTTTTAAAAAGTCCCTCGACTCGTTTTTTAAAACGTCCCGTGTCAACAGACATCCCCCAATCGCAAAAAAACGGACTCTCAGATAATGAGCGTAGATAGTCGCTGATATTTCAATCAGATGGCTAGCTAGATAGATAGCTAGCTCAAGGGCTCTGGCTACTGTTAGCCAGATAGCTAGCTATAACTTGCTGGCTAGAAGGATGAAGTTAGAAGCTGAAGTTAAACGGAGCCTGACCTCAGCAGGAGCAGTTGACTGAAATTAATTAAGCTAGCTATAATCTTAACCAAAGATAGGCTAGTATAAGTTCTCATAACAAAATAAATTTGCTTTAGACAGAGAGAGTAACCAAGCAGAGAAAGAGGTTAGTAGTACAGTGGTTGAGAGAATCTGTAATCTTATCAAACACATTAATAACTTGTTTCTCTTCAAATGGGTATAGAATACACCATTTTAGAGTCAGCTAAGGGCCTTTTACACTGGTGCACTTTACAATACAGAAACCCTAATTGCAGTGCAGCTCATATGAGATACTAAGAACATTAACGTGAATAAAAAGATGACACATTTCAATATAAACATCTCCACATCCTATTTTTCTGGACTTTTCTAGTGTCCAGTCCAAATGAACTATTTTGATAGGGATGACCTGATGTGCCTTTAGTCATTTTTTACTACAGAAAATGACATTAGGCCTTCCCTATAGACCTGCATGAAAATGCAGACAAACAATGCAGTTTTGAAAATGTCATATGTTCTGGTTTATATCGGTGGTTGTTCGTCTTATCTCGATCACCCACTGGAGTTTATAGTTTACCCACCCATCACTGGGTGGAGGGTGTATATGTGTGTGTGTGTGTACGTGTGTACGTGTGTGTGTGGCGTGATCTGCTCTGCTGCTCTCTTGACAGTTTAAACTGATAGTTTCCCCTTCATAATAACACACTTCCTGGCTGATTTGCAGTACTTATTATAAAGCTTTGTGAAGGTAGTGAAAACTTTTACGAACGGATGGTTTCAGCCTGAGGATAAGAAATTGACTGGCTGGCTGAAAATGATCCTAAAGGACATCGATAAGATATGTTCTGTAGAATGGTGTGTGTGTGTGTGTGTGTGTGTGTGTGGCACTGTCACATGATGTCACATCTATGCATAGGAAGAGCTTCAGTGCTGAATATATCGCTCCCTCATAGAGTGTTCAGAGTCAGACACAGTTCCCTGTTGCATAGCTGTGGAACATGTGTGATAGAAAAATAAACAGAGTTCCTTCAGTTGAGCATGTGGTTGCAGTGTGTGTGTGTGTGTGTGTGTGTGTGTATACAGTGCCTTCGGAAAGTATTCAGACCCCTTGACTTTTTCCACATTTTGTTAGGTTACAGCCTTATTCTAAAATGGATGAAAACAATGTTTTGCCTCATTAATCTACACACAATACCCCATAATGACAAAGCAAAAACAGGTTTTTATAAATGTTTGCAAATTTATAAAAATACAAAAACTGAAATATCACATTTACATCAGTATTCAGACCCTTTACTCAGTACTTTGTTGAAGCACCTTTGCCAGCGGTTACAGCCTCGAGTCTTCTTGGGTATGACGCTACAAGCTTGGCACACCTGTATTTGGGGAGTTCCTCCCATTCTTCTCTGCAGATCCTCTCAAGCTCTGTCTGGTTGAATGGGGAGCGTCGCTGCACAGCTATTTTCATGCCTTCAGAGATGTTCGATCGGGTTCAAGTCCGGGCTCTGGCTGGGCCACTGAAGTACATTCAGATATTTGTCCCGAAGCCACTCCTGCGTTGTCTTGTTTGTGTGTTTAGGGTTGTTGTCCTGTTGGAAGGTGAAACTTCGCCCCAGTCTGAGGTCCTGAGCACTCTGGAGCAGGTTTTCATCAAGGATCTCTCTGTACTTTGCTCCGTTCATCTTTGCCTTGATCATGACTAGTCTCCCAGGACCTGCCGCTGAAAAACATCCCCACAGTATGATGCTGCCACCACCATGCTTCACCGTAGGGATGGTGCCAGGTTTCCTCCAGACGTGACGCTTGGCATTCAGTCCAAAGAGTTCAATCTTGGTTTCATCAGACCAGCGAATCTTCTTTCTCATGGTCTGAGTCCTTTAGGTGCCTTTTGGCAAACTCCAAGCGGGCTGTCATGTGCCTTTTACTGAGGAGTGGCTTCCGTCTGGCCACTCTACCATAAAGGCCTGATTGGTGGAGTGCTGCAGAGATGGTTGTCCTTCTGGAAGGTTCTCCCATCTCCACAGAGGAACTCTGGAGCTCTGTCAGAGTGACCATTGGCTTCTTGGTCACCTCTAGGAAGAGTCTTGGTGGTTCCAAACTTCTTCCATTTAAGAATGATGGAGGCCACTGTGTTCTTGGGGATCTTCAATGCTGCAGAATTTCTTTTGTACCATTCCCCAGATCTGTGCCTCGACACAATCCTGTCACGGAGCTCTACGGACAATTCCTTCGACCTTATGTCTTGGTTTTTGCTCTGACATTGACTGTCAACTGTGGGACCTTATATAGACAGGTGTGTGCCTTTCCAAATCATGTCCAATCAATTGAATTTACCACAGGTGGACTCCAATCAAGTTGTAGAAACATCTCAAGGATGATCAATGGAAACAGGATGCTCCTGAGCTCAATTTCGAGTCTCATAGCAAAGGGTCTGAATACTTACGTAAATAAGGTATTTCTGTTTTTATTTTTAATACATTTGCAAAAGTTTCTGTTTTTGCTTTGTCATTATGGGGTATTGTGTGTAGATTGATGAGGGGGAAAAAACAATTTAATCAATTTTAGAATAAGGCTGTAACGTAACAAAGTGGAAAAAGTCAAGGGGTCTGAATACTTTCCAAAGGCACTGTACGTGTGTCTTTGAGTAAATGAAAGAACTCCCAACAGCTTCAAACCGCTCTTCGGTCTCTGTATACCAAAGTGCCACTGAGTGGCGTACTGAAAGTGTGCTTCTGACGCTCTCAGATACCGGGTGTGTGACAGACAAAGAGACGGTCCATGTGCTTCTCTAGAGCTCTCTGGACATTCAGCAGAGATTCCATTCATGAACAGAAATAGAGAGAGAGTTTACTTAGTAATTCATTGGTTTGCAGCTGTACTACATTCACACATCATGTTTCAGTTTTTATTTTGACTGTACTGTGTATAGAATGTTGTGCCCTTTGACACATCTGGGACAAAGGCCTGACTTGTAGCTGTGAAAAGGAATACTGACTGGTCTGTGGAGTATGATTCATAGGCTGGTCTGACTGGTCTGTGGAGTAGGAGTCATAGGCTGGTCTGACTGGTCTGTGGAGTAGGATTCATAGGCTGGTCTGACTGGTCTGTGGAGTAGGAGTCATAGGCTGGTCTGACTGGTCTGTGGAGTAGGAGTCATAGGCTGGTCTGACTGGTCTGTGGAGTAGGAGTCATAGGCTGGTCTGACTGGTCTGTGGAGTAGGAGTCATAGGCTGGTCTGACTGGTCTGTGGAGTAGGATTCATAGGCTGGTCTGACTGGTCTGTGGAGTAGGAGTCATAGGCTGGTCTGACTGGTCTGTGGAGTAGGAGTCATAGGCTGGTCTGACTGGTCTGTGGAGTAGGATTCATAGGCTGGTCTGACTGGTCTGTGGAGTAGGAGTCATAGGCTGGTCTGACTGGTCTGTGGAGTAGGATTCATAGGCTGGTCTGACTGGTCTGTGGAGTATGATTCATAGGCTGGTCTGACTGGTCTGTGGAGTAGGAGTCATAGGCTGGTCTGACTGGTCTGTGGAGTAGGAGTCATAGGCTGGTCTGACTGGTCTGTGGAGTAGGATTCATAGGCTGGTCTGACTGGTCTGTGGAGTAGGATTCATAGGCTGGTCTGACTGGTCTGTGGAGTAGGAGTCATAGGCTGGTCTGACTGGTCTGTGGAGTAGGAGTCATAGGCTGGTCTGACTGGTCTGTGGAGTAGGAGTCATAGGCTGGTCTGACTGGTCTGTGGAGTAGGAGTCATAGGCTGGTCTGACTGGTCTGTGGAGTAGGATTCATAGGCTGGTCTGACTGGTCTGTGGAGTAGGAGTCATAGGCTGGTCTGACTGGTCTGTGGAGTAGGATTCATAGGCTGGTCTGACTGGTCTGTGGAGTAGGAGTCATAGGCTGGTCTGACTGGTCTGTGGAGTAGGATTCATAGGCTGGTCTGACTGGTCTGTGGAGTATGATTCATAGGCTGGTCTGACTGGTCTGTGGAGTAGGAGTCATAGGCTGGTCTGACTGGTCTGTGGAGTAGGATTCATAGGCTGGTCTGACTGGTCTGTGGAGTAGGATTCATAGGCTGGTCTGACTGGTCTGTGGAGTAGGAGTCATAGGCTGGTCTGACTGGTCTGTGGAGTAGGATTCATAGGCTGGTCTGACTGGTCTGTGGAGTAGGAGTCATAGGCTGGTCTGACTGGTCTGTGGAGTAGGATTCATAGGCTGGTCTGACTGGTCTGTGGAGTATGATTCATAGGCTGGTCTGACTGGTCTGTGGAGTAGGAGTCATAGGCTGGTCTGACTGGTCTGTGGAGTAGGATTCATAGGCTGGTCTGACTGGTCTGTGGAGTAGGATTCATAGGCTGGTCTGACTGGTCTGTGGAGTAGGAGTCATAGGCTGGTCTGACTGGTCTGTGGAGTAGGAGTCATAGGCTGGTCTGACTGGTCTGTGGAGTAGGAGTCATAGGCTGGTCTGACTGGTCTGTGGAGTAGGAGTCATAGGCTGGTCTGACTGGTCTGTGGAGTAGGATTCATAGGCTGGTCTGACTGGTCTGTGGAGTAGGAGTCATAGGCTGGTCTGACTGGTCTGTGGAGTAGGAGTCATAGGCTGGTCTGACTGGTCTGTGGAGTAGGATTCATAGGCTGGTCTGACTGGTCTGTGGAGTAGGAGTCATAGGCTGGTCTGACTGGTCTGTGGAGTAGGATTCATAGGCTGGTCTGACTGGTCTGTGGAGTATGATTCATAGGCTGGTCTGACTGGTCTGTGGAGTAGGAGTCATAGGCTGGTCTGACTGGTCTGTGGAGTAGGATTCATAGGCTGGTCTGACTGGTCTGTGGAGTAGGATTCATAGGCTGGTCTGACTGGTCTGTGGAGTAGGAGTCATAGGCTGGTCTGACTGGTCTGTGGAGTAGGAGTCATAGGCTGGTCTGACTGGTCTGTGGAGTAGGATTCATAGGCTGGTCTGACTGGTCTGTGGAGTAGGAGTCATAGGCTGGTCTGACTGGTCTGTGGAGTAGGATTCATAGGCTGGTCTGACTGGTCTGTGGAGTAGGAGTCATAGGCTGGTCTGACTGGTCTGTGGAGTAGGAGTCATAGGCTAGTGTGAGTACAGTTAAAGTACACATTTCCGTGTGTGTGCGTTCGTCCATGTGCGTGTACGTCCATGTGCGTGTGTGTGTGTGTGAGAGAGCGGAAGAGGGATGGGATTATGTTGGACAGAGATTTTTAAACATATCGTTTGGAATGTAGGTCACTGTTCTGTTACGTCTGTCCTATTACAGATAGACAGTCTGCATAGCAGGGCCAGGTCAAACAGAGAGACAGAGAGAGAGAGAGAGAGTAAGAGCCAGAGGGAGGGAGGGACAGAAAGAGAAAGTGAGAAAGAGAGAGGGAGAGAGAGGGAGGGAGGGAAGGAAGGAGGGAGGGGGTGGAGGGAGAGAGAGCGAGGGAGGGAGGGAGGGACAGAAAGTGAGAGAGGGACAGAGATGGAGAGGAAGGAAGGGAGGGAGGGAGGGAGGGAGGATGGGAGGATGGGTGTGTTAGATCATATTCCCAACCAGGACAGGCTAAACAGGTGTAGTCACATTAGGGGCTCTATTCAATCTGTATCGCTTAAGCGATTGAGCCGACATATGCAGCGTTTACTGTGAATGCAATCCGCTAACGTGGGAACATTGCCTTTAAATTTCAATCACGCTGTTACGCTGAAC
>NC_140023.1:555160-580160 GCF_964263955.1 Coregonus lavaretus | reverse complement strand
CTCTCTCTCTCTCTCTCTCTCTCAATTCAATTCAATTTCAATTCAATTTAAGGGCTTTATTGGCATGGGAAACATATGTTAACATTGCCAAAGCAAGTGAAGTAGATAGTAAACAAAAGTGAAATAAACAGAAATATTAACAGTAAACATTACACTCAGAAGTTCCAAAAGTATAAAGACATTTCAAATGTCATATTATGTACAGTGAGGGGGAAAAAAGTATTTGATCCCCTGCTGATTTTGTACGTTTGCCCACTGACAAAGAAATGATCAGTCTATAATTTTAATGGTAGGTTTATTTGAACAGTGAGAGACAGAATAACAACAAAAAAATCCAGAAAAACGCATGTCAAAAATGTTATAAATTGATTTGCATTTTAATGAGGGAAATAAGTATTTGACCCCCTCTCAACCAGAAAGATTTCTGGCTCCCAGGTGTCTTTTATACAGGTAACGAGCTGAGATTAGGAGCACACTCTTAAAGGGAGTGCTCCTAATCTCAGTTTGTTACCTGTATAAAAGACACCTGTCCACAGAAGCAATCAATCAATCAGATTCCAAACTCTCCACCATGGCCAAGACCAAAGAGCTCTCCAAGAATGTCAGGGACAAGATTGTAGACCTACACAAGGCTGGAATGGGCTACAAGACCATCGCCAAGCAGCTTGGTGAGAAGGTGACAACAGTTGGTGCGATTATTCGCAAATGGAAGAAACACAAAAGATCTGTCAATCTCCCTCGGCCTGGGGCTCCATGCAAGATCTCACCTCGTGGAGTTGCAATGATCATGAGAACGGTGAGGAATCAGCCCAGAACTACACGGGAGGATCTTGTCAATGATCTCAAGGCAGCTGGGACCATAGTCACCAAGAAAACAATTGGTAACACACTATGCCGTGAAGGACTGAAATCCTGCAGCGCCCGCAAGGTCCCCCTGTTCAAGAAAACACATATAAAGGGCCGTCTGAAGTTTGCCAATGAACATCTGAATGATTCAGAGGAGAACTGGGTGAAAGTGTTGTGGACAGATGAGACCAAAATGGAGCTCTTTGGCATCAACTCAACTCGCCGTGTTTGGAGGAGGAGGAATGCAGCCTATGACCCCAAGAACACCATCCCCACCGTCTAACATGGAGGTGGAAACATTATGCTTTGGGGGTGTTTTTCTGCTAAGGGGACAGGACAACTTCACCGCATCAAAGGGACGATGGACGGGGCCATGTACCGTCAAATCTTGGGTGAGAACCTCCTTCCCTCAGCCAGGGCATTGAAAGTGGGTCGTGGGTGGGTATTCCAGCATGACAATGACCCAAAACACACGGCCAAGGCAACAAAGGAGTGGCTCAAGAAGAAGCACATTAAGGTCCTGGAGTGGCCTAGCCAGTCTCCAGACCTTAATCCCATAGAAAATCTGTGGAGGGAGCTGAAGGTTCGAGTTGCCAAACGTCAGCCTCGAAACCTTAATGACTTGGAGAAGATCTGCAAAGAGGAGTGGAACAAAATCCCTCCTGAGATGTGTGCAAACCTGGTGGCCAACTACAAGAAACGTCTGACCTCTGTGATTGCCAACAAGGGTTTTGCCACCAAGTACTAAGTCATGTTTTGCAGAGGGGTCAAATACTTATTTCCCTCATTAAAATGCAAAATCAATTTATAACATTTTTGACATGCGTTTTTCTGGATTTATTTGTTGTTATTCTGTCTCTCACTGTTCAAATAAACCTACCATTAAAATTATAGACTGATCATGTCTTTGTCAGTGGGCAAACGTACAAAATCAGCAGGGGTGTCACGGTTTCGGCCGAGGCTGCTCCTCCTCCTGGTTCGGGCAGGCTTTGGCGGTCGTCGTCCCCGGAGTACTAGCTGCCACCGATCTATGTTTCATGTTCGTTTGGTTTTGTCTTGATGTTGTACACCTGTGTCTAGTTAGTCCTCGTTAGTGTCCTATTTAAGTATTGTTGTGTGTGTCTGTGTTTGTGTGTGATTTCTCTTCTGTTTTGGTGTTTGAGCTACGTACTTCCCTCCAGTGTTTGGAGAGGTTTTTCGCACATGTTAGTGCGCCGTTTATTTTGACGCCTGTGTGCGCCGTTATTTCGCCTCCGGGCTTATTGTGCTCATTTACTCCGTGTATATTTCACTAAAGTCTTTTGGACTGAGCTTCTGCGTCCTGCGCTTGATTCCTGCACCACACCCACCTTCAGCACCCCTTGACAAGGGGATCAAATACTTTTTTCCCTCACTGTATATATACAGTGTTGTAACAATGTGCAAATAGTTAAAGTACAAATGGAAAAATAAATAAACATAAATATGGGTTGTATTTATAATGGGGTTTGTTCTTCACTGGTTGCCCTTTTCTTGTGGCAACAGGTCACACATCTTGCAGCTGTGATGGCACACTGTGGCTTTTCACCCAGTAGATAAGGGAGTTTATCAAAATTGGGTTTGTTTTCGAATTCTTTGTGGATCTCTGTAATCAGAGGGAAATATGTGTCTCTAATATGGTCATGCATTTGGCAGGAGGTTAGGAAGTGCAGCTCAGTTTCCACCTCATTTTGTGGGAAGTGTGCACATAGCCTGTCTTCTCTTGAGAGCCAGGTCTGCCTACGGCAGCCTTTCTCAATAGCAAGGCTATGCTCACTGAGTCTGTACATAGTCAAAGCTTTCCTTAAGTTTGGGTCAGTCACAGTAGTCAGGTATTCTGCCACTGTGTACTCTCTGTTTAGAGCCAAATAGCATTCTAGTTTGCTCTGTTTTTTTGTTAATTCTTTCCAATGTGTCAAGTAATTCTCTTTTTGTTTTCTCATGATTTGGCTGGGTCTAATTTTGTTGTTGTTGTTGTCCTGGGGCTCTCTGGGGTCTGTTTGTGTTTGTGAACAGAGCCCCTGGACCAGCTTACTTAGGGGACTCTTCTCCAAGTTCATCTCTCTGTAGGTGATGGCTTTGTTATGGAAGGTTTGGAATCACTTACTTTTAAGTGGTTATAGAATTTAACGGCTCTTTTCTGGATTTTGATAATTAGCGGGTATCGCACTAATTCTGCTTTGCATATATTATTTGGTGTTTTTCGTTGTACACTGAGGATATTTTTGCAGAATTCTGCATGCAGAGTCTCAATTTGGTGTTTGTCCCATTTTGTGAATTCTTGGTTGGTGAGCGGACCCCAGACCTCACAACTATAAAGGGCAATGGGTTCTATAACTGATTCAAGTATTTTTAGCCAGATCCTAATTGGTATGTCGAATTTTATGTTCCTTTTGATGGCATAGAAGGCCTGTGGCGCTGATGTTTAGGCCGAGGTATGTATAGTTTTTTGTGTGCTCTAGGGCAACGGTGTCTAGATGGAATTTGTATTTGTGGTCCTGGCAACTGGACCTTTTTTGGAACATCATTATTTTTGTCTTACTGAGATTTACTGTCAGGGCCCAGGTCTGACAGAATCTGTGCAGAAGATCTAGGTGCTGCTGTAGGCCCTCCTTGGTTGGTGACAGAAGCACCAGATCATCAGCAAACAGTAGACATTTGACTTCAGATTCAAGTAGGGTGAGGCCGGGTGCTGCAGACTGTTCTAGTGCCCTCGCCAATTCGTTGATACAGTGGGGAGAACAAGTATTTGATACACTGCCAATTTTGCAGGTTTTCCTACTTACAAAGCATGTAGAGGTCTGTAATTTTTATCATAGGTACACTTCAACTGTGAGAGACGGAATCTAAAACAAAAATCCAGAAAATCACATTGTATGATTTTTAAGTAATTAATTTGCATTTTATTGCATGACATAAGTATATGATCACCTACCAACCAGTAAGAATTCCGGCTCTCACAGACCTGTTCATTTTTCTTTAAGAAGCCCTCCTGTTCTCCACTCATTACCTGTATTAACTGCACCTGTTTGAACTCATTACCTGTATAAAAGACACCTGTCCACACACTCAATCAAACAGACTCCAACCTCTCCACAATGGCCAAGACCAGAGAGCTGTGTAAGGACATCAGGGATACAATTGTAGACCTGCACAAGGCTGGGATGGGCTACAGGACAATAGGCAAGCAGCTTGGTGAGAAGGCAACAACTGTTGGCGCAATTATTAGAAAATGGAAGAAGTTCAAGATGACGGTCAATCACCCTCGGTCTGGGGCTCCATGCAAGATTTCACCTCGTGGGGCATCAATGATCATGAGGAAGGTGAGGGATCAGCCCAGAACTACACGGCAGGACCTGGTCAATGACCTGAAGAGAGCTGGGACCACAGTCTCAAAGAAAACCATTAGTAACACACTACGCCGTCATGGATTAAAATCCGGCAGCACACGCAAGGTCCACCTGCTCAAGCTAGCGCATGTCCAGGCCCTTCTGAAGTTTGCCAATGACCATCTGGATGATCCAGAGGAGGAATGGGAGAAGGTCATGTAGTCTGATTAGACAAAAATAGAGCTTTTTGGTCTAAACTCCACTCACCGTGTTTGGAGGAAGAAGAAGGATGAGTACAACCCCAAGAACACCATCCCAACCGTGAAGCATGGAGGTGGAAACATCATTCTTTGGGGATGCTTTTCTGCAAAGGGGACAGGACGACTGCACCGTATTGAGGGGAGGATGGATGGGGCCATGTATCGCGAGATCTTGGCCAACAACCTCCTTCCCTCAGTAAGAGCATTGAAGATGGGTCGTGGCTGGGTCTTCCAGCATGACAACGACCCGAAACACACAACCAGGGCAACTAAGGAGTGGCTCCGTAAGAAGCATCTCAAGGTCCTGGAGTGGCCTAGCCAGTCTCCAGACCTGAACCCAATAGAAAATCTTTGGAGGGAGCTGAAAGTCCGTATTGCCCAGCGACAGCCCCGAAACCTGGAGGATCTGGAAAAGGTCTGTATTGAGGAGTGGGCCAACATCCCTGCTGCAGTGTGTGCAAACCTGGTCAAGACCTACAGGAAACGTATGATCTCTGTAATTGCAAACAAAGGTTTCTGTACCAAATATGAAGTTCTGTTTTTCTGATGTATCAAATACTTATGTCATGCAATAAAATGCAAATTAATTACTTAAAAATCATACAATGTGATTTTCTGGATTTTTGTTTTAGATTCCGTCTCTCACAGTTGAAGTGTACCTATGATAAAAAATTACAGACCTCTACATGCTTTGTAAGTAGGAAAACCTGCAAAATCGGCAGTGTATCAAATACTTGTTCTCCCTACTGTATATATGTTGAAGAGGGTGGGGCTTAAACTGCATCCCTGTCTCGCCCCACGGCCCTGTGGAAAGAAATGTTTGTGTTTTTTGCCAATTTTAACCGCACACTTGTTGTTTGTGTACATGGATTTTATAATGTCGTATGTTTTTCCCCCAACACCACTTTCCATCAATTTGTATAGCAGCCCTCATGCCAAATTGAGTCAAAAGCTTTTTTGAAATCAACAAAGCATGAGAAGACTTTGCCTTTGTTTTGGTTTGTTTGTTTGTCAATTAGGGTGTGCAGGGTGAATATTTGACATTTGCTCAGTACATTGTTTTCACTGAGGAAATGAACTAGTCTGCTGTTAATGATAATGCAGAGGATTTTCCCAAGGTTGCTGTTGACGCATATCCGACAGTAGTTATTGGGGTCAAATTTGTCTCCACCTTTGTCTCTCTCTCTCTCTCTCTCTCTCTCTCTCTCTCTCTCTCTCTCTCTCTCTCTCTCTCTCTCTCTCTCTCTCTCTCTCTCTCTCTCTTTTTTGAGTTTTTATTATTAGTGGATATTTTCCTAATTCTGTCCTCTCTCTCTCTCTCTCTCTCTCTCTCTCTATCTCTCTCTTTCTCTCTCTCTCTTTTGAGTTTTTATTATTAGTGGATATTTTCCTAATTCTGCCCTCTCTCTCGCTCTCTCTCTATCTATCTCTCTCTCTCTCTCTCTCTCTCTCTCTCTCTCTCTCTCTCTCTCTCTCTCTCTCTCCATCTCTCTCTCTCTTTCTCTCCATCTCTCTCTCTCTCTCTCTCTCCTCTCTCTCCTTCTCTCTCTTTCTCTCAATTTCAATTAAATTCTCTCTCTTTCTCTCTGTCTCTCTGTCTCTCTCTCTCTCGCCCTCTCTCTCTCTCTCTCTCTATCGCTCTCTATCTCTCTCTCTCCATCAGTCAGTTACACCACTACTACTGAACCCATTGGTCCTTCCAATGACACTTAGTTCCAATGGCTCATCTTGAATAGGATTGTGGTAAAGTTCCAATGAGACAGATCCTGACCTGCAACATATTCTGCGATAAAAGAAGTGGTACAAAAGAGGATGGTTCATCTGGATCTCTGTGTGTTCTCCAGCATCTCTTTCTCTCTCTCTCTCTCTCTCTCTCTCCTCTCTCTCTTTCTCTCAATTTCAATTCAATTCTCTCTCTCTGTCTCTCTCTCTCTCTCTCTCTCTCTCTCTCTCTCTCTCTCTCTCTCTCTCTCTCTCTCTCTCTCGCTCTTTCTCTCTCTCTCCCTTTCTCTCTCTCTTTCTCTCAATTTCAATTAAATTCTCTCTCTATCGCTCTCTATCGCTCTCTCTCCATCAGTCAGTTACACCACTGCTACTGGACCCATTGGCCCTTCCAATGACACTTAGTTCCAATGGCTCATCTTGAATAGGATTGTGGTAAAGTTCCAATGAGACAGATCCTGACCTGCGGTACAAAAGAGGATGGTTCTTCCAGCATCTCTTTCTCTCTCTCTCCTCTCTCTCTTTCTCTCAATTTGAATACAATTATCTCTCTCTCTCTCTCTCTCTCTCTCTCTCTCTCTCTCTCTCTCTCTCTCTCTCTCTCTCTCTCTCTGTCTCTCTCTCTGTCTCTGTCTCTGTCTCTGTCTCTGTCTCTGTCTCTGTCTCTCTCTGTCTCTCTCTCCTCCTCTCTCTCTGTCTCTCCTCCTCTCTCTCAATTTCAATTAAATTCTCTCTCTCTCTCTCTCTCATAGGGACAGGGGGTAGTCACAGTCTTTCCTGTTGCTCATCTTATGTAAATGCTGAAGCTGCGAGGCTGATGTTGTTGTATTGGGAGATCATGAAGGTTTCTCTGTGAGTGTGAGGGGGCAGTCTGGCTGAGTGCGAAAAGACACATACTACTACACACATGCACACTTCTATCCCTGTCCCTCGCCTGTGTGGAGGTGGTGGAGGTAGTAGGAATGTGTGTGAATTGCGAAATGTTAGAGGTATTGTGAACCTCCACACTCCAGCCAGTGTGTGTGTGTCCGTGTGTGGGTATAAAGGCCTATAAAATATAATGTATAACAGCTAGTAGTAACAGCAGTAGTAACAGCTAGTAGTAACAGCTAGTAGGAACAGCTAGTAGTAACAGCAGTAGTAACAGCTAGTAGTAACAGCTAGTAGTAACAGCTAGTAGTAACAGCTAGTAGTAACAGCATTAGTAACAGCTAGTAGTAACAGCTAGTAGTAACAGCTAGAAGTAACAGCATTAGGAACAGCTAGTAGTAACAGTTAGTAGTAACAGCTAGTAGTAACAGCTAATTGTAACAGCTAGTAGGAACAGCTAGTAGTAACATAAGTAGTAACAGCAATAGTAACAGCTAGTAGTAACAGCTAGTAGTAACATCTAGTAGTAACAGCTAGTAGTAACAGCAATAGTAACAGCTAGTTGCAACAGCTAGTTGTAACAGCTAGTAGGAACAGCTAGTAGTAACAGCTAGTAGTAACAGCAGTAGTAACAGCTAGTAGTAACAGCAAGTAGTAACAGCAGTAGTAACAGCTAGTTGTAACAGCTAGTAGTAACAGCTAGTAGTAACAGCAGTAGTAACAGCTAGTAGTAACAGCAAGTAGTAACAGCAGTAGTAACAGCTAGTAGTAACAGCAATAGTAACAGCTAGTTGCAACAGCTAGTTGTAACAGCTAGTAGGAACAGCTAGTAGTAACAGCTAGTAGTAACAGCAAGTAGTAACAGCTAGTAGTAACAGCTAGTTGTAACAGCTAGTAGGAACAGCTAGTAGTAACATCAGTAGTAACAGCAATAGTAACAGCTAGTAGTAACATCAGTAGTAACAGCAATAGTAACAGCTAGTAGGAACAGCTAGTAGTAACAGCAGTAGTAACAGCTAGTAGTAACAGCTAGTAGTAACAGCTAGTAGTAACAGCTAGTAGTAACAGCATTAGTAACAGCTAGTAGTAACAGCTAGTAGTAACAGCTAGAAGTAACAGCATTAGGAACAGCTAGTAGTAACAGTTAGTAGTAACAGCTAGTAGTAACAGCTAATTGTAACAGCTAGTAGGAACAGCTAGTAGTAACATAAGTAGTAACAGCAATAGTAACAGCTAGTAGTAACAGCTAGTAGTAACATCTAGTAGTAACAGCTAGTAGTAACAGCAATAGTAACAGCTAGTTGCAACAGCTAGTTGTAACAGCTAGTAGGAACAGCTAGTAGTAACAGCTAGTAGTAACAGCAGTAGTAACAGCTAGTAGTAACAGCAAGTAGTAACAGCAGTAGTAACAGCTAGTTGTAACAGCTAGTAGTAACAGCTAGTAGTAACAGCAGTAGTAACAGCTAGTAGTAACAGCAAGTAGTAACAGCAGTAGTAACAGCTAGTAGTAACAGCAATAGTAACAGCTAGTTGCAACAGCTAGTTGTAACAGCTAGTAGGAACAGCTAGTAGTAACAGCTAGTAGTAACAGCAAGTAGTAACAGCTAGTAGTAACAGCTAGTTGTAACAGCTAGTAGGAACAGCTAGTAGTAACATCAGTAGTAACAGCAATAGTAACAGCTAGTAGTAACAGCAAGTAGTAACAGCTAGTTGTAACAGCTAGTAGTAACAGCTAGTAGTAACAGCAGTAGTAACAGCTAGTAGTAACAGCAGCAGTAACAGCTAGTAGTAACAGCATTAGTAACAGCTAGTAGTAACAGCAGTAGTAACAGCTAGTGGTTACAACAGGGGATCAGAGTGTTTGTGTCTCAGGTGAAGAGGGTGGATCTGATCTCCATCACCTAGGACTTGACATAGATTAAGTAGATTAATCAAATCTCACATTGTTATCAATTTCTGCTCAATCTGCATGCTTTCTCAATCAGCTTTAACTGTATGTGCACTCGTAGATCAAGTTATTTCTCGAGTTGGGCTCTGGGATATAACAGCCGTTGAGTATCTGATTTTATGGTGGATTGTGGAGGAGGGGGGTTGAGTGTGTTGGAGTATGTGAGTATGTGCGTGTGTGCTTGTCTGGCATTTGTTGTGGGGGGGTGGGGATGTTGGGGGGGAGGGTATGGGATGGACCACGGGAATTATTTGCTAGGATAATAATTGCTTGTCAATGAATTAAATGTAATACAATGGCAATCCGGGTTATATGTTAGAATCCTATGGGTGAACTGCCGACATTATTACGCATATTAATTGATAATGATGGAAAATAGGATATGCATAATTTTAAAAAAAATAGTTATATAGATATATATATAGAGGTGAAAGCATTGGAAATGCTTTTGGCGGTTAATCTGCTTCTGTTTTGTGGGTGGCACTGTGTGCTGTTTTCGATGGATGGGTCCTGGCCTCTCGGGGCCTTAGGGATACGGAGGGACGTGGGTGGGATGCTGATCACTGGGATGACGGCTCAACTTGGGATGGGGAGGGGCTTTAGCGGGGGAATTAGTGGAGAACAATTGAAGGGTTACTCCGTAGCAATGCAAATATCACGGTACAGCTATATGGACACTCAATCATTACGCTATTTTTTATTGGTAAATTTACAAACATAGATAATGATAAATAGACTTGAAACTTGTATCTCATTATGGTGTATGGTGAAATAAGTATAGCCAGTTATAATTGTAATGGCTTAGCTGATAATAACAAAAGAAGAACAATATTTACATGGCTCAAAGAGAAGGAATATAATATCTATTGTATACAGGAAACTCATTCAACAATTCGAGATGAAGTAGCGTGGAAAAAAGAATGGGGGGGGAAATATACTTCTCCCATGGGCAAAGAAATTCAAAAGGGGTGATGATATTAATTAATAGTAATTTCGATCCGAATGTGCAAATTGTCCAAATAGATACGCAAGGTAGATGGATTATTTTAAATATGTTATTGGACCATAAACAGATATGGCTCATTAACCTTTACGGACCAAATAATGATGATCCACAATTCTTTGACAATATATATAATAAATTATCAAGCCTGCAAGCAACTCAAGACATTATTATTATGGTGGGGGATTATAATACTGTTTTAAATAGCTCAATGGACCGAAAAGGAAATCACACCACAAACAATCACCCACATGCTCTTAAGGAAATTGTGAATGTCATGGATACATTAGAACTAGTAGATATATGGAGGCTTAAATATACTGATCTAGTGAGATATACATGGCGGAGACTGAATCAAGCTATTCGTCTTGACTTCTTTCTTATCTCATTCTCGTTGGCACCAAAAGTAAAAAAAGTGTTGATAGGGGACAGAATTCGGTCGGACCATCATATAATAGGCATATACATTACTCTTACTGAATTTCCACGTGGGCGAGGATATTGGAAATTTAATCAAAGCCTATTGGATGATAATTTATTTATAATTAGAACAAAGGAATTTATAACTGACTTTTTCCAACATAACATAGGTACAGCGAATCCCCTTATTGTATGGGACACCTTTAAATGTGCCTTTAGAGGCCATGCAATTCAGTACTCATCTCGAAAACAAAAGCAATTTAGGTCAAAAGAGTTTATACTAAGAAAGGAAATAGAAAGTCTAACAGAACAGATAGATGGCAATAAAAACTGTAACATAGAGGCTCAGAATAAATTAGAGGAAAAACAAAAATAAATGGAGAAACTTATTCAAGAAAGATCAAGTGTAATATATTATAAAAATAAAGCAAACTGGATGGAATATGGGGAAAAATGCACTAAATTCTTTTTTAATCTTCAACATAGGAATGCTACCAAAAATAACTTAATGAAACTGGTTACAATTGACGGAGTCACCTATAATTCACCAAATGATATTTTGAAGGAAGAAACAAAGTACTTTAAGCATATGTTTTTATTTTCAGTCGCCTCCATCTCCTCTAACTGAAGCTAATTGTAGAGATGTTTTTTCTATTGATAATGTCAAATTAACAGCCACACAGAAAGACTCATGTGAAGGTGAAATTACAGAGGAGGAACTTCTGGATGCAATTAAAGACTTTAAGTCCGGGAAAACTCCAGGGTTGGATGGCATACCAGTCGAGGTATACCAAACCTTTTTTGATATACTAAGAGGACCGTTATTAGCATGTTTTAACCACTCCTATGTAAATGGTAGATTATCTGACACTCAAGAAGAAGGTCTGATCTCATTATTACTGAAACAGGATACAAGTGGAAAATATAAAGATCCAGTCCATTTACAAAATTGGAGGCCCCTTACACTTCAGTGTTGTGATGCAAAAATCCTAGCAAAATGTATAGCGCATAGAATTAAAAAGGTATTGTCGGATATTATTCATTCTAATCAGACAGGTTTTTTACATGGAAGATACATTGGAGATAATATAAGGCAAGTATTGGAAACAATAGAACACTATGGAAAATATGGGAAACCAGGCCTGCTATTCATAGCAGACTTCGAAAAGGCATTTGATAAAGTTCGACTGGGGTTTATATATAAATGCCTGGAGCATTTCAATTTAGGAGAATCTCTTATAAAATGGGTCAAAATCATGTATAGTAACCCTAGGTGTAAAATAGTAAATAATGGCTATTTCTCAGAAAGTTTTAAACTGTCAAGAGGAGTGAAACAAGGTTGTCCACTATCGGCATATCTATTTATTGTGGCCATCGAGATGTTAGCTATTAAAATCAGATCCAATAATAATATCAGAGGATTAGAAATACAGGGCTTAAAAACAAAGGTGTCATTGTACGCAGATGATTCATGTTTTCTTTTAGATCCACAACTAGAATCCCTCCACAGCCTCATAGAGGATCTAGATACATTTTCTAACCTCTCTGAATTAAAACCAAATTATGACAAATGTACTATATTACGTATTGGATCACTAAAAAATACAATTTTTACATTACCATGTAGTTTACCAATAAAATGGTCTGATGGTGATGTGGATATACTCGGAATACATATCCCAAAGGAAATAAATGATCTCACTTCAATAAATTTTAATAGAAAGTTAGCAAAAATAGATAAGATCTTACTACCATGGAAAGGAAAATACCTGTCAATTTGTGGAAAAATCACCCTGATTAACTCTTTAGTATTATCCCAGTTTACCTATTTGCTTATGGTCTTGCCTACGCCTAGCAAACAGTTTTTTAAATTATATGAGAAAAAAATATTCAATTTTATTTGGAACGGCAAGCCAGACAAAATTAAAAGAGCATATTTATATAATGAATATGAATTCGGAGGACAGAAATTATTAAATATTAAAGCATTAGATCTATCACTAAAATCTTCAGTCATCCAAAAGTTATACTTAAATCCGAACTGGTTCTCAAGCAAATTAGTAAGATTGTCTCACCCAATGTTCAAGAAAGGCCTTTTTCCCTTTATTCAGATTACAACCTCTCACTTTCAGTTATTTGAAAAGGAAATAATCTCCCAAATGTCACTATTTCTAAAACAAGCCATAGAAAGTTGGTTGCAATTTCAATTTAATCCTCCAGAAACGATAGAACAAATAATGCAACAAATATTGTGGTTAAATTCAAATATACTAATTGACAAAAAACCTTTATTTTTTGACAGAATGTTTAAAAAAGGTATAATCTTCGTAAATGATATCATCGGTAGGACTGGTGGAGTTATGTCGCACATGCAGCTAACAAAAACATATGGAAATGTCTGCTCTACTCAAAATTACAACCAAATAATTGCAGCCTTACCGCAAAAGTGGAAGAGGAAAGTGGAAGGGGAGAAAGTAAGGAACTTGTCTGTCGGCCTTGCATTAAAGAACATAATTGGTTAAGGAAAACTGTGATAAATAAAAAAGTATATCAGTTTCACTTAAGGACCAAAGGATTGACAGCCGTCCCATATAGATTGCAAAATAGTTGGGAAGAGATCTTTGACGTACCGATCCCATGGCATAGTGTTTATGAACTGACACGCAAAACGACACCGGATTCAAAAATTAGAATCTTTCAATTTAAATTATTATATAAAATTCTTGCTACCAATAGAATGTTATTTATATGGGGGATACAATCTTCCCAGCTCTGCAGATTTTGCTGTGAAGAGACAGAATCATTAGATCATTTGTTTTGGTTCTGTCCATTTGTAGCTTGTTTTTGGACACAGGTCCAGGAATGGCTAAAGGATTGCAATATTTACCTGGAACTAACCTTGCAGATAGCATTACTGGGTGATCTGAAAAGTCATAGTCAATCAATCAATAATATAATAATACTTTTAGCAAAAATGTAGTAACAGCAGTAGTAACAGCTAGTAGTAACAGCTTGTAGTAACAGAAGTAGTAACAGCTAGTAGTATCAGCTAGTTGTAACAGCTAGTAGTAACAGCTAGTAGTATCAGCTAGTTGTAACAGCTAGTAGTAACAGCTAGTAGTAACAGCTAGTAGTATCAGCTAGTAGTAACAGCTAGTAGTAACAGCTAGTTGTAACAGCTAGTAGTAACATCAGTAGTAACAGCTAGTAGTAACATCGGTAGTAACAGCTAGTAGTAACAGCTAGTTGTAACAGCTAGTAGTAACAGCTAGTAGTAACAGCTAGTAGGAACAGCTAGTAGTAACAGCATTAGTAACAGCTAGTAGTAACAGCTAGTAGTAACAGCTAGTAGTAACAGCAGTAGTAACATCTAGTAGTAACAGCTAGTTGTAACAGCTAGTAGTAACAGCTAGTAGTAACAGCAGTAGTAACAGCTAGTAATAACATCAATAGTAACAGCTAGTAATAACAACTAGTAATAATAGCTAGAAGTAACAGCTAAGTAGTAAGAGCTAGTAGTAACAGCTAGTAGTAACAGCAGTAGTAACAGCAGTAGTAACAGCTAGTAGTAACAGCTAGTAGTAAGAGCTAGTAGTAACAGCAGTAGTAACATCAGTAGTAACAGCTAGTAGTAACAGCAGTAGTAACAGCTAGTAGTAACAGCTAGTAGTAACAGCATTAGTAACAGCAAGTAGTAACATCTATTAGTAACAGCAGTTGTAACAGCTAGTAGTAACAGCTAGTAGTAACAGCAAGTAGTAACAGCAAGTAGTAACAGCTAGTATGAACAGCAGTAGTAACAGCTAGTAGTAACAGCTAGTATTAACATCAGTAGTAACAGCTAGTAGTAACAGCTAGTAGTAACATCAGTAGTAGCAGCTAGTAGTAACAGCTAGTAGTAACAGCTAGTAGTAACAGCAGTAGTAACAGTTAGTAGTAACATCAGTAGGAACAGCAATAGTAACAGCTAGTAGTAACAGCTAGTATTAACAGCAATAGTAACAGCTAGTATTAACAGCTAGTAGTAACAGCTAGTAGTAACAGCTAGTTGTAACAGCTAGTAGTAACAGCTAGTAGTAACAGCTAGTAGTAACAGCTAGTTGTAACAGCTAGTAGTAACAGCTAGTAGTAACAGCTAGTAGTAACAGCTAGTAGGAACAGCTAGTAGGAACAGCTAGTTGTAACAGCTAGTAGTAACAGCTAGTAGTAACAGCTAGTAGTAACAGCTAGTAGGAACAGCTAGTAGTAACAGCTAGTAGTAACAGCTAGTAGGAACAGCTAGTAGGAACAGCTAGTAGTAACAGCTAGTAGTAACAGCTAGTAGGAACAGCTAGTTGTAACAGCTAGTAGTAACAGCTAGTAGTAACAGCTAGTAGTAACAGCTAGTAGTAACAGCTAGTAGTAACAGCTAGTAGGAACAGCTAGTAGGAACAGCTAGTAGGAACAGCTAGTAGTAACAGCTAGTAGGAACAGCTAGTAGTAACAGCTAGTTGTAACAGCTAGTAGGAACAGCTAGTAGTAACAGCTAGTAGGAACAGCTAGTAGTAACAGCTAGTAGTAACAGCTAGTAGTAACAGCTAGTAGGAACAGCTAGTAGGAACAGCTAGTAGTATCAGCTAGTAGTAACAGCTAGTAGTAACAGCTAGTAGGAACAGCTAGTAGGAACAGCTAGTAGGAACAGCTAGTAGTAACAGCTAGTAGTAACAGCTAGTTGTAACAGCTAGTAGGAACAGCTAGTAGTAACAGCTAGTAGGAACAGCTAGTAGTAACAGCTAGTTGTAACAGCTAGTAGTAACAGCTAGTAGTAACAGCTAGTTGTAACAGCTAGTAGGAACAGCTAGTAGTAACAGCTAGTAGGAACAGCTAGTAGGAACAGCTAGTAGTAACAGCTAGTAGGAACAGCTAGTAGGAACAGCTAGTAGGAACAGCTAGTAGTAACAGCTAGTAGGAACAGCAGCAGTAGTGCAGTAAGTGGAGCTGCAGCTCTTGGTAGTGCTACAGAAAGGGACTCTATGGTGTTCAGGTCAGGAAATGTCTATTTGATTTGATTTGGTGGTGATTTGGCTCCGGTCCATCTTACATTACAGGAGTTTTATTTGCCACTACACTGACCAGGTTTAAGGTCTAGGTTTACATACAGCCAGAGAGCTTGGTAATGAGGGGAGACTCGGCTCCATTCACTCTAATGTAAACACACATGCAGGACTGCTGCTACGTATGGTATAGCCTAGCGTGTCTGAGTTAGCACTGGTCTAGGATTGCGTACCTTCCCCAATTACTAACTGTAACCATTAGGGGGGAAAGAAACAGAACTGACCTTCGATCAGTGGCAGGCAACTTCATCTAACTCCAGGTTGGCGTTTTCATCTAATCTGTGTTCATTTGCATGGCCAACTAGGCTCCATTTGTTAGATGAGCCAACGGGCTAAGGCAGCTTTGGTAGCATGGTTTCTGTGGCAGGCTATCTATGTAATGATCTAGGGCTAGGCAATGGGAGTATGTACTGCAGTGGTGGCTGGTGGCACTTTAAATGGGGAGGACGGGCTCATAATAATGGCTGGAACGGAATGAATGGAATGGTCTCAAACACATCGAACACCTGGTTTCCATGGTTTCCATGTGTTTGATATCATTCCATTTACTCCAATCCATCCATTATTATGAGCCGTTCTCCCCTCACCAGTTTCCTCTGATGTAGAGGGAGTAGTAGTTTGGAACACTTGAACCAAATCTAATGTACTGTAATCATACCCATGATGATGGTAGTAATCATATGAAATCATTTCCCTCTCTAAATTTCCCTCATTTAGTTTTAATTAAAATTTGGACACTTGTTTGATTGTGGCTCAAAATTGTTTCCCTTTGCAATGAACTGGAAGTCATTTGGAATAAGCCCAAAACTGTGAGCTAAGTCAGTTTCTAAGCTAAACTTTATTCCCTCAAAAGTCCCGGCTACTTTACATCTGTGTGTGTGTTTCTGTGTGTGTCTGCGTGCGTGCGTGCGAGCGTGGGTGCATGAGTTTATGTGAGTGTGTTCTGAGCGGTTCTTTGCAAATGTTTTTAGTCCCGGGGAAAGCTTTGAAGCCGTGCTTGATTTGCCTTGGTGAATAGAAATGAGAAATTGTCCCTTTGCCCCAAAATACAAAACTCCTCTCTGATTCAAACCATCAGACGATAGCCATCTGGAAACAGACAGGGGCAGTTCAAGCATCTGTAAATCTCCCTTCCCAATCTTATTTTCAGTTGCTTGCTACCCATACTACCCACCCCTTACTACCCATACTACCCACCCCTTACTACCCATACTACCCACCCCTTACTACCCATACTACCCACCCCTTACTACCCATACTACCCACCCCTTACTACCCATACTACCCACCCCTTACTACCATACTACCCACCCCTTGCTACCCATACTACCCACCCCTTACTACCCATACTACCCACCCCTTACTACCCATACTACCCACCCCTTATTACCCATACTACCCACCCCTTACTACCCATACTACCCACCCCTTACTACCCATACTACCCACCCCTTACTACCCATACTACCCACCCCTTACTACCCATACTACCCACCCCTTACTACCCATACTACCCACCCCTTACTACCCATACTACCCACCCCTTACTACCCATTCATGGGATTGTTGTCCTTATGAGGGCTCTTATTGAGTTAGTGAAATCAAATCAAATCTTTGATCTAGCTATCTCTACTGTTATATCACCCTTCTCTCTTTCACTCTCCCTTCTCTCTCTCTTTCCCATGTCTGATCTCTTCTCTCCTCTGTGTACAGTGTGTGTGTGTGTGTGTGTGTGTGCGTATGCGTTTGTGTGTGTGCATTTCGTGTATCCATGCATGTGTTTGTGTTTGCCAGCACTCTGGCCTCTCTTTCCCTGACTCAGCATGTTAGATTTATGCAAGCTTGAGGCAAGCTGCTTCCTGTGAGAGGGAGGTGGTCCCCCAGGCTGTGGTATACACACTGGCAGGCAGGGACCGGTGTGTCTGTGTGTGTGTGTGTGTGTGTGGAGATTGATTTACTATGAAGCTCTCACATATCTGTGGTGTGTGTGATAAAGTGTATGTGCTCTCATGCGTTAGTATGTGTGTGTGTGTGTGTGTGTGTGTGTGTGTGTGTGTGTGTGTGTGTGTGTGTGTGTGTGTGTGTGTGCGTGCGTGCGTCTTAGAGTTAGATAGAGTATGTGTGTGCTTGCATCTACATTGACAGTGACTGATGGAGCAGTCACCTTGCTCATCTCAAGGTGAGCTAATGTACCATCCAGCCAGGGTCTCTGAGACAGACTAGAGAGTTAGACCCTTTTCACACTTTGACAGATTCTCTAGAGGTTTTGAGAGAATACCCTCGGCTATACCTTTTTTAATAATGTGTAACTTGCGAACTTGCCACATCTCTAGCGCTACCTCCTGATGTAGCGTACGACAGTTGCCCCCCTCCTAGCAGGGCAGTGTAAACACAATTGTTTCGTTGAGCCCAACGCTCTTACAGTATAAATGTTAATAGCAGAGCAATGATTTTGAAACAGCTGAAATGTAGAGACATCTTCCTAATATTTGAGACTTGTTTTATTGAGTTTTTACCTGAAATGCAGTACCATTCTGTTACATTCTGAAATTGCCGGCTGCACTGAGCCACGTAGAACTATGGAAGGTCATCCCCACCACCAAAATAAATCTACAATGTTGATAGCAGATCATACCAAAATGATATGTTGTTTCATTTTTAACATTGTGTGATGATTTCAGAGGTGGCACCACAGGTCCACAGGTCCCAGAGTGGTGGTGTTTTCCTGGGGCCCAGAGTTTTTCCTGATCTGGTAGGCTAACCTAACCAACTCAAGACACTAGTTTTAGGGTATGACATATTAAGTAATCAACTGTAAAAAAATAAATATATACAATAATAATAATAATAATAATAATAAATATAATAATAATAATAAAGGGTTTTATATGGGCTATTATGGGACCAGAAATGTGTTAGTTTTTCCTGGAAAAACTCCTGGCCCTAGGGAGGATGAAACTGCAGCAATCTTGTACTTGTTCATATGAATTATATAAAAACAATTACAGGGGGGGTCCTTTACACAGACAAAGAGACAACAACTGCGATTGGACAATAGAACTAATAACAGGGCTGAGCTTGCTTTATGTAGTTGCATCGTGTAGGCCTTTCCGTCGGTAATTAATTAAGTTATTCATACAGTATGTCATCACTATTGTGTTGATCGATTCCAGTCAATAATTTTGGATTCAAAAGGCCTAGGTAGCCACCCGAAGTTTGAATATAAACAAAATTTGATCACATTCACATTTTCTCAGAACACAAATAAATAGGCCTATATTAGGCTATAAATACATAGCTTAGGCTATGAATATATGACGTTACCACTTCGTTTCCCTTGACCAGGCCCAGATGGGATCAGAAGGGATCTAAGCTACCTGCAGCTGTGGTTGTTATAGGCTGCAGTTGATCAGACAGATTAATTGTGCACGAGTTGACAAATCATGAGGCATTTCAATGTATTTATTTTTTGGGGTGGCGGGTATGAGCTTCCATATAAAACAGCTCGTCGCTTGTCGCAGCTCCCCAGTGAATTCACTCATACTCTGAGTGTTCAAAACATTATCTCTTTCCATGTCACGGACTGACCAGGTGAGAGCTATGATCCCTTATTGATGTCACTTGTTAAATCCACTTCAATCGGTGTAGATGAAGGGGAGGAGACAGGTTAAAGAAGGATATATGTCAAGAACTGCAACGCTGCTGGGTTTTTCCACGCTCAGCAGTGTCCTGTGTGTATCAAGAATGGTCCACCACTCAAAGGACATCCAGCCAACTTGACACAGCTGTGGGAAGCATTGGAGTCAACATGGGCTAGCATCCCTGTGGAACGCTTTCGACACCTTGTCCATGGCCTGACGAATTGAGGCTGTTCTGAGTGCAAAAGGGGGTGCAACTCAAAAGTAGGAAGGTGTTCTTAATGTTTTGTACACTCTGTGTATATTATACCCATGTTTTCAGTCGCCTTTATCACATGTAGGCCAAATGATTTGTATGATATTGATAAAAATGAAGCGTGACTTGTTGCAATGTTGTAAGGTAGGCCTACTGTACATTTATATTGGTATGAGAAGGGTAGTAGGCCTAGTCGTTCATGTTTGATAGGCTAACGTTACTTGATGAAGACATGCTGTTAGCAACTCTGTGCTTTTGTCTTGAAGCTGAAATGTATCGAGTGTAGCCTACAGACAAGACAATAATCCCTTTAATGTCTACACATGCTTGTGAATTGTTGCATTATTCAAGAGTGTAATGTAGTTTGGTTCCGTTATTCAAACGTGTATGTCAGTGTTGATGTGGGTGCGGTTGAGGAGTCAGACGCAGGACGCATAGGCTGAGTCAAACAAGACTTTACTAACTGTATAAACAATACAAAATAAAGGACCTCAAAACAAGGAGACGAGCGACAACGCAACAAAGTGCGTCACAATAAACAAAGTCCAGAGTACTGCACAGGTGACACCAACGGACAGGCGGACAATAACACACAAACTAACGAAAACAACACATGAAACTTATAGGGCACATAATCAGACACAAACGGACACAGGTGTAACAGACAGACCCAACCAAACGAACATCGAAACATACAACGGTGGCAGCTAGTACTCCGGGGACGACGAACGCCGAAGCCTGCCCGAGCAAGGAGGAGGAGCAGTCTCGGCAGAATTCGTGACAGTGTAATATGGTTCAGATGAAAAGTCGCTTGCATAGTTGAAGCATGCTGGCTAGTGGCTATATTGTGATACAGTATTTCATAGGGATATTTACGGTAAATGTCTGTTGCCAAGTACCAAACCCTCTCATGGCACATGACGCTCCGTTGCTAATGTGAATTGAAAAGTTCAGACCCCTTGACTTTTTCCACATTTTGTTATGTTACTGCCTTATTCTAAAATGGATTAAATATTTTTTTTCCCTCATCTACACACAATACCCCATAATGACAAAGCAAAAAGAGGTTTTTAAAATATTTGCAAATTTTTATATTTTTTAAAACTTAAATATCACATTTACATAAGTATTCAGGCCCTTCACTCAGTACTTTGTTGAAGCACCTTTGGCAGCGATTACAGCCTCAAGTCTTCTTGGGTATGACGCTACAAGCTTGGCACACCTGTATTTGGGGAGTTTCTCCCATTCTTCTCTGCAGATCCTCTCAAGCTCTGTCAGGTTGGATGGGGAGCATCGCTATTTTCAGGTCTCTCCAGAGATGTTCGATCAGGTTCAAGTCTGGGCTCTGGCTGGGCCACTCAAGGACATTCAGAGACTTGTCCCGAAGCCACTCCTGCGTTGTCTTGGCTGTATGCTTAGGGTCGTTGTCCTGTTGGAAGGTGAACCTTCGCCCCAGTCTGAGGTCCTGAGCGCTCTGGAGCAGGTTTTCATCAAGGATCTCTCTGTACTTTGCTCAGTTCATCTTTCCCTCGATCCTGACTAGTCTCCCAGTCCCTGCACGCTGAAAAACATCCTCACAGCATGATGCTGCCACCACCATGCTTCACCGTAGGGATGATGCCAGGTTTCCTCCAGATGTAATGCTTGGCATTCAGGCCAAAGAGTTCAATCTTGGTTTCATCAGACCAGATAATTTTGTTTCTCATGGTCTGAGTCCTTTAGGTGCCTTTTGGCAAACTCCAAGCGGGCTGTCATGTGCCTTTTACTGAGGAGTGGCTTCCGTCAGTGTCAAGGCTGAGGTGTATGATGTGTGGAAGTCAGGCGCAGGACACCGAAGCTTAGTCCAACAAAGTTTACTGTGAAAAACCACCAGGCAAGGATACAGTAAACGGCCTCAACAAAACCGAGGCGAGCAATACGCAAACTATGCGTATAACAAATAAACAAAAAACAGATACAAAAACACACAGCACTACGGACAGGCGAAAAACAACACACAATCTAACCAATGCAAAACAGGGAACTTATAGGACACGTAATCAGACACAAACGGACACAGGTGTAAAAGACAGACCAAAGCAATCACACCAAGAAACATTCAACGTGGCAGCTAGTACTCCGGGGACGGCGAACGCCGAAGCCTGCCCGAACCAGGAGGAGGAGCAGTCTCGGCAGAATCCGTGACAGTACCCCCCCCTTGACGCGCGGCTCCAGCCGTGCGCCGACCCCGGCCTCGGGGACGGCCAGGAGGACGCGGACCCGGGCGCGTGGGATGCCCACGGTGGAACTCAGTCAGGAGGGACGGATCTAGGATGTCCCTCCTAGGCACCCAGCACCGTTCCTCCGGACCGTACTCCTCCCACTCCACGAGATACTGGAGACCACTCATCCGGCGCCTCGAGTCCAAGATGGTCCGGACCCTGTACGCCGGGGCCCCCTCGATGTCCAAAGGGGGCAGAGGGGTCTCTCCTATCTCATCTTCTTGGAGTGGGCCAGCTACCACCGGCCTGAGAAGAGACACATGGAACGAGGGGTTAATATTCTTGTACTCAATAGGCAGTTGTAACCTGTAACACACCTCGTTCAATCTTCTCAGGACTTTAAAGGGCCCCACAAACCGCCGACCCAGCTTCCGGCAGGGCAGGCGGAGGGGCAGGTTTCGAGTCGAGAGCCAGACTCGATCTCCCGGTGCGTACACCGGTCCCTCACTGCGGTGGCGATCGGCGCTCGCCTTTTGTTGACGGATGGCCCGCTGCAGATGGACATGGGCAGCGTCCCACGTCTCCTCCGAACGCCGAATCCACTCGTCCACCGCAGGGGCCTCGATCTGGCTCTCGTGCCATGGTGCCAGGACCGGCTGATACCCTAAAACACACTGGAAAGGTGTTAAATTGGTGGAGGAGTGGCGGAGAGAGTTCTGGGCCATCTCTGCCCAGGGGATATACCTAGACCACTCCTCCGGCCGGTCCCGGCAATAGGACCTCAGAAACCTACCCACATCCTGGTTGACTCGTTCAACCTGCCCATTGCTCTCTGGGTGGTACCCCGAGGTAAGGCTTACCGAGACCCCCAAGCGTTCCATGAACGCCCCCCAAACTCTGGAGGTGAACTGGGGACCTCGGTCAGACACAATATCCTCGGGGACCCCATAGTGCCGGAACACGTGGGTAAATAGGGCCTCAGCGGTCTGTAGGGCAGTAGGGAGACCCGGCATTGGGAGGAGACGACAGGCCTTGGAAAACTGATCCACAACGACCAAAATGGTGGTATTCCCCTGGGAGGGGGGTAGGTCGGTCACAAAATCCACCGAGAGGTGGGACCATGGTCGTTGTGGAACGGGCAGGGGATGTAACTTACCCCTGGGCAAATGTCTAGGCGCCTTACACTGGGCGCACACCGAGCAGGAGGAGACATAAACCCTCACATCCCTAGCTAACGTTGGCCACCAGTATTTCACGCTAAGGCAGTGCACTGTCTGGCCAATACCTGGATGTCCAGAGGAGGGTGATGTATGAGCCCAATAAATCAGACGATCACGAACCTCGAGCGGAACGTACGTCCGCCCCACAGGACACTCGGGGGGAGTAGGGTCGGTACGCAGTGCCCGCTCGATTTCCGCATCGACCTCCCACACCACCGGAGCCACCAGACAAGACTCCGGCAGTATGGAAGTAGGCTCAATGGACCTCTCCTCTGTGTCATACCGCCGGGACAGGGCGTCTGCCTTACCGTTCTGGGACCCTGGGATGTATGTGATCTTAAAAACAAACGGGTCAGGAACATGTTCCACCTAGCCTGACGAGGGTTCAATCTCCTAGCTGCCCGGATGTACTCCAGGTTACGGTGATCAGTCAGAATGAGGAAAGGGTGTTGAGCCCCCTCAAGCCAATGCCTCCACACCTTTAGGGCCTGGACTACAGCTAACAGCTCCCTGTCCCCAACGTCATAATTACGCTCCGCCGAGCTGAGCTTCTTGGAGTAGAACGCACAGGGGCGGAGCTTAGGTGGCGTGCCGGACCGTTGCGACAGGACTGCCCCAATGCCGGCCTCGGACGCGTCTACCTCTACTTGGAATGGTAAAGAGGGATCCGGATGCGCCAGCACCGGGGCCGAGGTGAACAGGTTCTTCAGTTTGACAAATGCCCTGTCCGCCTCAGCTGACCACTGCAAACAAACCGGACCCCCCTTTAGCAGGGACGTAATGGGAGCTGCAACCTGTCCAAAGCCCCGGATAAACCTCCGGTAGTAATTACCAAAACCCAAGAACTGCTGCACCTCTTTTACAGTGGTTGGAGTTTGCCAATTACGCACGGCCGACACACGGTCTACCTCTATCTCCACACCAGACGCGGACAACCGATAACCCAAAAAGGAGACGGACTCCTGGAAGAACAGGCATTTCTCTGCCTTGACATACAAGTCATGCTCCAACAGTCTTCTCAACACTCAGCGCACCAGGGCTACATGCTCGGCTCGTGTAGAAGAGTACACTAGGATGTCGTCGATGTATACTACCACACCCTGCCCATGCATGTCCTGGAAAATCTCGTCAACAAAGGATTGGAAGACTGAAGGAGCATTCATTAACCCGTATGGCATGACGAGATACTCGTAATGACCCGAGGTGGTGCTAAATGCTGTCTTCCATTCATCCCCCTCCCTAATGCGCACCAGATTGTACGCGCTCCTGAGATCCAACTTTGTGAAGAACCGCGCTCCGCGTAATGATTCTGTCATAGTCGCAATCAGTGGAAGAGGGTAACTGTACTTAACCGTGATCTGATTGAGACTACGGTAGTCAATACACGGGCGCAAACCCCCGTCCTTCTTCTTCACAAAGAAGAAACTCGAGGAAACCGGGGAAGTGGAGGACCGTATGTATCCCTGTGCCAAGGACTCGGCTATGTAAGTCTCCATATCCGCTGTCTCCTCTTGAGACAGGGGATACATACGGCTCCGCGGAAGTGCCGCTCCTGTTTGGAGATTTATCGCACAATCCCCCTGTCTATGAGGTGGTAGCCGTGTTGCCCTCGTTTTGCTGAACACAAGTGCTAAATCCTCATACTCAGGGGGAATGCGCATTGCGGGCACTTGGTTCGGACTCTCTACCGAGGTCGCCCCTAAGGAAACACCTAGACATCTCCCTACACACTGGGCAGACCACTCCATAAGAGCCCTCTGTTGCCACGCAATGGTAGGATCATGGGCGCTTAACCAGGGAAGCCCCAGCACCACGGGATACGCAGGAGAGTCAATCAGATAAAACTGAATGATCTCCTCATGACCCCCCTGCGTCGTCATCCTAAGTGGTGCTGTGACTTCTCTGATCAGCCCCGACCCCAACGGCCGGCTGTCTAGGGCGTGAACAGGAAAGGGGGCTTCTACCGGCCGAAGGGGAATTCCTAACCTATAACAAAATGCACGATCAACAAAATTCCCAGCTGCGCCTGAATCTACTAGCGCCTTATGCTGGGAATGAGGTGCCACCTGTGGAAATCTCACGGGTATACTCATGTGACCAACAGAGAGCTCTGGGTAAGTGGGGCGCCTACTCACCTGAAATGACTCCCCAGTGCGTGACCTGTTGTCCCCTCTCC
>NC_140023.1:547660-550160 GCF_964263955.1 Coregonus lavaretus | reverse complement strand
GTCTTTGGAGAGGAGAGAGGCCGACACCACATGGTCGTCTTTAGAGAGGAGAGAGGCCGACACCACATGGTCGTCTTTAGACACAAGAGAGGCCGACACAACATGGTCGTCTTTGGAGAGGAGAGGGGGAGGAAAGAAGGGGCGGAGAAAGGAAGATAAGTTTCTGGGAGAGAGTGAAAGAGAGAAAAGGGTAGGATCTGAGAGAGAGAGAGAGAGAGAGAGAGAGAGAGAGAGCGAGAGAGAGAGAGAGAGAGAGAGAGAGAGAGAGAGAGAGAGAGAGAGAGAGAGAGAGAGAGGCTGGGCGTCTACACAGAGGAGGCAGAGGGTGTGTCTCTTCTCCACCCCAAACACACACGCCCTCTGGTAATACGTGCCACTACTCCTGTAGACCAGGAAGTAGAGAATTGCAGGAGCTGAACCACGGTGGGCTGGTGCTACACTCATAGAATAGAAGTCAACCACCTGACTGTGTTTTGGCGTTTCACACTGCTGGGTCATGTTCTTTATGATACGCAACAGAAAACGTCAGAAAACATTTAGCAACGGAAAACAAAAATTAGGGTTCATTGTACAAGTGCAGTCTGGTGTACAAGTCTGTTTTCTTCCGTTTGGTGCCTAATGAACACGAACGAGCATGAAAAGTGTGTTATGGTTTAGGGGTTGATTCTGTCATGTTATGGTTTAGGGAGGATTCTGTCATGTTATGGTTTAGGGGTTGATTCTGTCATGTTATGGTTTAGGGAGGATTCTGTCATGTTATGGTTTAGGGAGGATTCTGTCATGTTATGGTTTAGGGAGGATTCTGTCATGTTATGGTTTAGGGAGGATTCTGTCATGTTATGGTTTAGGGGTTGATTCTGTCATGTTATGGTTTAGGGAGGATTCTGTCATGTTATGGTTTAGGGAGGATTCTGTCACGTTATGGTTTAGGGAGGATTCTGTCACGTTATGGTTTAGGGAGGATTCTGTCATGTTATGGTTTAGGGAGGATTCAGTCACGTTATGGTTTAGGGTGGATTCTGTCATGTTATGGTTTAGGGTGGATTAGATTCTGTCATGTTATGGTTTAGGGAGGATTCTGTCACGTTATGGTTTAGGGTGGATTCTGTCATGTTATGGTTTAGGGTGGATTAGATTCTGTCATGTTATGGTTTAGGGTGGATTCTGTCATGTTATGGTTTAGGTAGGATTCTGTCATGTTATGGTTTAGGGAGGATTCTGTCATGTTATGGTTTAGGGTGGATTCGATTCTGTCACGTTATGGTTTAGGATGGATTAGATTCTGTCATGTTATGGTTTTTAGGGTGGATTCTGTCATGTTATGGTTTAGGAAGGATTCTGTCATGTTATGGTTTAGGGTGGATTCTGTAATGTTATGGTTTAGGTTGGATTAGATTCTGTCATGTTATGGTTTAGGGAGGATTCTGTCATGTTATGGTTTAGGGTGGATTCTGTCATGTTATGGTTTAGGGAGGATTCTGTCACGTTATGGTTTAGGGTGGATTCTGTCATGTTATGGTTTAGGGTGGATTCTGTCATGTTATGGTTTAGGGAGGATTATGTCATGTTATGGTTTAGGGTGGATTAGCTTTTGTCACGTTATGGTTTAGTGTGGATTAGATTCTGTCATGTTATGGTTTAGGATGGATTAGATTCTGTCACATTATGGTTTAGGGTGGATTAGATTCTGTCACATTATGGTTTAGGGTGGATTAGATTCTGTCATGTTATGGTTTAGGGTGTATTCTGTCATGTTATGGTTTAGGGAGGATTCTGTCATGTTATGGTTTAGGGTGGATTCTGTCATGTTATGGTTTGGGGTGGATTCTGTCATGTTATGGTTTAGGATGGATTAGATTCTGTCACATTATGGTTTAGGGTGGATTAGATTCTGTCACGTTATGGTTTAGGGCGGATTAGATTCTGTCATGTTATGGTTTGGGGTGGATTCTGTCATGTTATGGTTTAGGATGGATTAGATTCTGTCACATTATGGTTTGGGGTGGATTAAATTCTGTCACGTTATGGTTTAGGGTGGATTAGATTCTGTCATGTTATGGTTTAGGGTGGATTCTGTCATGTTATGGTTTAGGGTGGATTCTGTCATGTTATGGTTTAGGGTAGATTCTGTCATGTTATGGTTTAGGATGGATTAGATTCTGTAATGTTATGGTTTAGGGTGGATTCTGTCATGTTATGGTTTAGGGTGGATTCTGTCATGTTATGGTTTAGGGTAGATTCTGTCATGTTATGGTTTAGGATGGATTAGATTCTGTCACATTATGGTTTAGGGTGGATCAGATTCTGTCACATTATGGTTTAGGGTGGATTAGATTCTGTCACATTATGGTTTAGGGTGGATCAGATTCTGTCACATTATGGTTTAGGGTGGATTAGATTCTGTCACATTATGGTTTAGGGTGGATCAGATTCTGTCATGTTATGGTTTAGGGTGGATTAGATTCTGTCATGTTATGGCTAAGGGTGGATTCTTTCATGT
>NC_140023.1:537660-542660 GCF_964263955.1 Coregonus lavaretus | reverse complement strand
TGCCTGTGCCATTAAACCCCTACAACTCATCCAGAATGCCGCAGCCCGTCTGGTGTTCAACCTTCCCAAGTTTTCTCACGTCACCCCCCTCCTCCACACACTCCACTGGCTTCCAGTTGAAGCTCGCATCCGCTACAAGACCATGGTGCTTGCCTATGGAGCAGTGAGGGGAACGGCACCTCTGTACCTTCGGGCTTTGATCAGTCCCTACACCCAAACGAGGGCATTGCGTTCATCCACCTCTGGCCTGCTGGCTCCCCTTCCTCTGCGGAAGCATAGTTCCCGCTCAGCCCAGTCAAAACTGTTCGCTGCTCTGGCACCCCAATGGTGGAACAAGCTCCCTCACGACGCCAGGACAGCGGAGTCACTCACCACCTTCCGGAGACATTTGAAACCCCACCTCTTTAAGGAATACCTGGGATAGGATAAAGTAATCCTTCTACCCCCCCCCCAAAAAAATTGTAAAGTGGTTATCCCACTGCCTATAGGGTGAATGCACCAATTTGTGAGTCGCTCTGTTTAAGAGCGTCTGCTAAATGACGTAAATGTGCCCTTGAGCAAGGCACTTAACCCTAATTGCTCCTGTAAGTCGCTCTGGATAAGAGCGTCTGCTAAATGACTAAAATGTAAAAATGTAAATTTTAAAGTCCAGTTTATTGAGTGGCCCCCAAACCTCACTTCCATAAAGAGCTATTGGTAGGATTACACTGTCAAATATTTTGGTCCAAATTCTAATTGGGATGTTAATTTTGAATAATTTCATTTTTATTGCATACAATACTCTGCGGGCTTTTTCTTTGAGTGCATTCACTGCCATATTAAAGTTTCCCGATGCAGATATGGTCAGACCAAGGTATGTGTAATTTTTGGTGTGTTCAATTATGGTGTTGTTCAGGGTGAATTTATATTTGTGTTTCTGACATCTGCTTTTTTTTTGGAAAATCATGATTTTAGTTTTTTTGAAATTTACTGCCAGGGCCCAATTATGCCAATATTGCTCTAGAATGTTAAGGTTCTGTTGAAGATCTTCTTTGGTTGGTGATAGAAGTACCAAGTCATCAGCATATAGCAGGTATTTTACCTCTGTGTCAAATAGTGTGAGTCCTGGGGCTGGAGAATGGTCCAACATGTCTGCTAATTCATTTATATAAATGTTGAAAAGATTTGGACTCAAACTGCAGCCTTGTCTCACACCTCGACGTTGTGAAAATAATTATGTTCTTTGGTTTTTGATTTTTATTGCACATTCATACACCTTAACACCAAGCCCACTTTGGAGAATTTTGTAGAATAGCCCTTCATGCCAAATAGAATCAAATGCTTTTTTAAAGTCAATAAAGCAAGCAAAGATTTTGCCCTCTTCTTTTTTGGTGGACGTGTTTATTAATTAGTGTGTGTAAGGTTTATATACAGTGGGGAAAAAAAGTATTTAGTCAGCCACCAATTGTGCAAGTTCTCTCACTTAAAAAGATGAGAGAGGCCTGTAATTTTCATCATAGGTACATGTCCACTATGACAGACAAATTGAGAGAGAGAAAATCCAGAAAATCACATTGTAGGATTTTTTATGAATTTATTTGCAAATTATGGTGGAAAATAAGTATTTGGTCAATAACAAAAGTTTCTCAATACTTTGTTATATACCCTTTGTTGGCAATGACACAGGTCAAATGTTTTCTGTAAGTCTTCACAAGGTTTTCACACACTGTTGCTGGTATTTTGGCCCATTCCTCCATGCAGATCTCCTCTAGAGCAGTGATGTTTTGGGGCTGTCGCTGGGCAACACGGACTTTCAACTCCCTCCAAAGATTTTCTATGGGGTTGAGATCTGGAGACTGGCTAGGCCACTCCAGGACCTTGAAATGCTTCTTACAAAGCCACTCCTTCGTTGCCCGGGCGGTGTGTTTGGGATCATTGTCATGCTGAAAGACCCAGCCACGTTTAATCTTTAATGCCCTTGCTGATGGAAGGAGGTTTTCACTCAAAATCTCACGATACATGGCCCCATTCATTCTTTCCTTTACACGGATCAGTCGTCCTGGTCCCTTTGCAGAAAAACAGCCCCAAAGCATGATGTTTCCACCCCCATGCTTCACAGTAAGTATGGTGTTCTTTGGATGCAACTCAGCATTGTTTGTCCTCCAAACACGACGAGTTGAGTTTTGACCAAAAAGTTCTATTTTGGTTTCATCTGACCATATGACATTCTCCCAATCCTCTTCTGGATCATCCAAATGCACTCTAGCAAACTTCAGACGGGCCTGGACATGTACTGGCTTAAGCAGGGGGACACGTCTGGCACTGCAGGATGAGTCCCTGGCGGCGTAGTGTGTTACTGATGGTAGGCTTTGTTACTTTGGTCCCAGCTTTCTGCAGGTCATTCACTAGGTCCCCCCGTGTGGTTCTGGGATTTTTGCTCACCGTTCTTGTGATCATTTTGACCCCACGGGGTGAGATCTTGCGTGGAGCCCCAGATCGAGGGAGATTATCAGTGGTCTTGTATGTCTTCCATTTCCTAATAATTGCTCCCACAGTTGATTTCTTCAAACCAAGCTGCTTACCTATTGCAGATTCAGTCTTCCCAGCCTGGTGCAGGTCTACAATTTTGTTTCTGGTGTCCTTTGACAGCTCTTTGGTCTTGGCCATAGTGGAGTTTGGAGTGTGACTGTTTGAGGTTGTGGACAGGTGTCTTTTATACTGATAACAAGTTCAAACAGGTGCCATTAATACAGTTAACGAGTGGAGGACAGAGGAGCCTCTTAAAGAAGAAGTTACAGGTCTGTGAGAGCCAGAAATCTTGCTTGTTTGTAGGTGACCAAATACTTATTTTCCACCATAATTTGCAAATAAATTCATTAAAAATCCTACAATGTGATTTTCTGGATTTATTTTTCTCAATTTGTCTGTCATAGTTGACGTGTACCTATGATGAAAATTACAGGCCTCTCTCATCTTTTTAAGTGGGAGAACTTGCACAATTGGTGGCTGACTAAATCCTTTTTTCCCCACTGTATGGTCAGTAGTGCGATGGTTAGGGAGAAAGCCAATTTGACATTTACTTATTACATATTTTTCTTGAAGAAAGGTTTGAATTCTTGAATTCAAAATGCTACAGAAAACCTTTCCCAAGTTGCTGTTTACGCAAATTCCCCTGTAATTATTGGGGTCTGATTTGTCTACACTTGTGGATAGGGGAGATGAGCCCCTGGTTCCAGACATCAGGGAAGCAGCCAGAAGTTAAAACTATGTTGAACAACTTAAGCACAGCATTTTGCAACTCAGGTGTGCTGTTTTTCAGCATTTAATTTCTGATGTTATCTAGACCACAAGCCTTCTTTGATTTTATAGATTTGAGCTTTTCATTTAGTTCTTGTTGGGTTATTGGGTAATCTAATGGATTTTGGTTGTTTTTAATGACCGATTCAAGGATGTTCAACTTTTCTTGAATTTCTAATTGGTTCTGTTGTAAGTCTTTTTGTGGGATGTTTTTGTATAGATTATCAAAATAAGTTTTCCAAATTCCTTCATCTTGTATGGCTAATTCTTGTGGCTTTGTCGTGCTTACATTGTTCCACATGTCCCAGAACAGATTTTGGTCAATTGCACTTTCAATTTCATCAAGTGTCTTGTTGGTATAATTCAATTTCTTGCGTTTTAGTGTATGTTTATACTGTTTCAGAGTTTCAAAGTATTCATAGCGTAGATCTGGGTTGTTTTGCTGCTTATGTTTTTCATTTGAAATTTATCTTAGGTGTTTTCTAATTGTTTTACATTCGTTATCAAACAATTTTTCAGGAACATTCTGTTTTTTGTTTCTGATGTTGCATTTCTTTGGTTTTCTCAAATTTGCTTTCGATGCTGCTTTTTGGAAAATGCAATTGATGTTTTGAGTAGCCGAATTGACACCTTCTTTATTGTTTTGGTATTGTGAGTAATTGTATAGAGTTCATCATTTCATTTGAGTTCAATGTTTCAATGAATCTCTCTGCACTGTTTTGAGCCCATCTGTACGATTGGTTCATGTTGTAGAGTTTATTCGGCAGTTTTTTTGAATGAATATTGCCGGTTAATTTCTTCAGAAACACGTTGATCTGACTGTGATCTGACAATGGTGTCTGTGGTCTGACAGTGAATGCACTAATGGAGGAGGGGTCAATGTCAGTGATGGCATAATCGACTACACTTGTCCCAAGAGCTGAGCAGTAAGTAAACTGACCTAAAGAGTCCCCTCTGATTCTACCATTAAGCATGTACAGGCCTAAGGCTCGACAGAGATGCACTAACTCCTTCCCATTTTTGTTCAGTATTTGGTCAGGACTGTTTCTATTATTTATAATTGGGCTACTGTACAAGGAGGGGTGTCCAAATATGTGGTGGTTGAAATTGAATGATTTCTGTATGGAGATTGTCAAAAAACTGATCATCATATTATGATGAATCTGAAGGAGGAGCATAAGCTGCACATATGTATACAATCATTGTCTCTCTCTCTCTCTCTCCTCTCTCTCTTCTCTCTCTCTCTTCTATCGCTCTCTCCTCTCTCTCTTCTCTCTCTTTCATTTTACATTTTTAAATTTAGTCATTTAGCAGACGCTCTTATCCAGAGTGACTTACAGTTAGAGCATACATTATTTATTTTTTATACTGGCCCCCCGTATCTTTCCTCTCTCTTCTCTCTTCTCTCTCTCTCTTCTCTCTCTCCTTCCTCTCTCTCTTCTCTTTCTCTCTCCTCCTCTCTCTCTCTCTTCTTTCTCTCTCTCTTCTCTCTCTCCCCTCTCTCTCCTCTCTCTCTCTCTCTATCTCTCTCTCTCCTCTCTCTCCTATCTCTCTCTCTTCTCTCTCTCTCTCTTCTCTCTCTCGCTCTCTCTCTCTCTCTCTCTCTCTCTTCTCTCTCTCTCCTCTCTCTCTCTCTCTTCCTCTCTCTCTCTCTCTCTCTCCTCTCTCTCTCTCTCTCTCTCTCTCTCTCTCTCTTCTCTCTCCTTCTCTCTCCTTCTCTCTCT
>NC_140023.1:390580-537460 GCF_964263955.1 Coregonus lavaretus | reverse complement strand
CATCTCTCTTTCTCTTCTCTCTCTCTCTCTCTCCTCTCTCTCTCTCCTCTCTCTCCTCTCTCTCTCTCTCTCCTCTCTCTCATCTCTCTCTCTCCTCTCTCCTCTCTCTCATTTCTCTCTCTCTCTGCTCTCTCTCTCTCTCTCTCTTCTCTCTCTCTCTCTCTCTTCTCTCTCTCCCAGGTGGTTCCAGAGGACAGCTCAGTTAATGGCAGAGGCCCAGTCCAGATGGCAGAGGACACCTATACAGCAGCGGAGGACGACGAGGAGGGTCACATACCTCACACACACCACTTCACACACCCTCCCCACACCCACACTCTTGCCCCAATCCGTGATGAACTACCAGCAGCACTTATCAAGAGAGAGCCTGGACTGGAGGACACCAACGATGGCCGACCAGCAGCACTTATCAAGAGAGAGCCTGGACTGGAGGACACCAACGATGGACTTCTTCTACAACACCACTGCACTTCTTCTGGGACTTTTCACAACGGTGCTAATGAAAACATGGCTAAAACCAACGGTGCTCAACTGATTGCCGGTCCGGATTCAGATCCGGTGTCACCAGAGTCCCAAAATACTACAATACAATTAGAGTCCCAAAGTACTACAAAAAACACGTTCCCCAAAGGCAGCTCTGAGCTGGAGGATGCACTTCCGGACGACACATAGCTGTTCCTCTGAAGAAGATAAAGTTGGAGGAACCGTGGGTGTGGTCCATGGACCAGTCCTCCACCCCACTAGGGGGCGATGATGACGATGTCTATGAGGACGCTTTGTCCACGCTAGCAGCCGTGGTGTGTTTCTCTATCACAGACAGGAAGGGTCTGGAGGAGAAGTTGTGTAGCTCCCGTTCCCCGGTGCTACACTCATTCAAAACAGAGCCGGAGGACTTTAAGGAGGACTTTAAGGAGGACATTTGCCTGAAAAGCCAATCATCATTGATCAAGCCCATCAGTCCACGAAAAGCTCTCGACATTATTGTCAAACGAGAGCAACCCTCTCCAGATCTCTCTCAGCCAAGCATCCAGTCTTTGGTAGAAGATAGGAATATTAGCAATGACCAGGCTATCGCTATCGAGGCGCTAACCTTACTGGCAGCTATACCACAAAACTCCCCAGAACCCTTTAGACCTGACGCACAGGGTGAAAACCCCACCACACCCTCCATGCACTTATCCAACAGAAACACCCTTCTCCAGGACTCCAACAAAGTTCTAGTGATCAGCTCCCCTCTGCACCAGACCTCAGTCATATGCTCCCCTCTACACCAGACCTCAGTCATACGCTTCCCGGTGGCCAGACAGGCTCATGTCATCCAGTGTCATTCCCATAGCCCCACTGCCACTGGCAACCTGTCCCTACAGGACCTGCTAGAAGCCAGCTCGGACTGTGACAGACTTCCCTACAACAGCACTGAGAGAGGAGGACAACACCTGTACAGGAGAGCAGACCAAGGCCTTGGTTCTCAACATAACAGGGGCGAAGGCACTTTCAGAGAACGGAAAGACATGGAGAAGAACAGCAAGGAAACAACAGAGAGGACGGTGGATAAGAGCGGGAGGAACAGGGATGAGGAAGAGGTGGCGGCTCAACTTGCCGAGTTGGCGTTCATCATCCAATCACGTCATAAGCAGCAGCAGGGTTTCCACCCCTCCCAGCACTCGGAGAACAACCCTCCCAGAGGAACTCCAGTCTCGGCCATCAAGTACAACTACAACTCCCAACATGCACCCCCCAACCACAAGAAGAACCCTGTGAAGAAACCCAGGACCACACTTTCCAAACCTAGGAAGAAGAAAGGGATGGAGGGGGTGGAAGAGGAGGGCTACAACCCCAACAACCATACCCCCCTGTCCAAACGAACACCCAACGGCAAGACCCCCCACAGAGCAAGGGTCCAGAAGGTTCTGCCCAAGCCGAAGGCATCATCGCTCAGCCACAAGAGGAGCCTGTTCCTGCCTCATGCCCAGATGGATCTGAAGAGGTACCTGACTGAGGCTCAGGAGGAACGACGGCAGCTCTTTTACTACAGTAACGCCCACAGTGGGGTCAAATACCACAAAACCTCTGGAGCCGTCGATCGTGGCCGAAGTCAAGGTTATGGTCATGACAACCAACAGTGGTCGCATTTCAACGGTCACCTGGACCCTTTACAAGGACAAGGAGTTGGACACGGACATGAGTGTGAAAGAGGATTGTATTCTCATGTATCGCAGCCCTATGTTGGGCAGCAGCACGGTGCTAACCTAAAGGCTAGCTCCACCAACCCCAGTTTCACCAGTTTAGATTCTAACAACCACAGATCCGGGTTGAACCATGGTTTATCCAACGGCTACTCCTCTGGGGGTCAACAGCAGGGGCATTACAAAGTGGAGAGGTCCGGTCCGGTCACCGTCTTGTCCACGTCAACTAACGCCGATTTGGATCTATCGGAGGAGTCGACGCCCACCAAACACAACGTGAACAGCTTCCTGGAATCGCCCCTCAGGTTCCTGGACACGCCCACTAAGAATCTGCTCAGCACCCCCTCCAAGAAACTCTCTGAGATCCCCTCCTGTGGCTGCATGGGTGAGTCACCCTGATGATGATGATGAAGATGATATAATGGTGATGATGATGATGGTGATGATGATGATGGTGGTGATGATGATGATGATGATGATGATGATGATGATGATGATGATGATGATGATGGCTTTCTTTGTATCCTTTGGGAAATTATTTGGTGTAATACAGCATGCTACATACTCTACTGTGGTTAACTGGTGCTGTATTTGTCACATCTAAGGATATACCATTTGTTTGCCTGAAATCAGCTGAAGATGCGTTCTACAAACTACTCTTTCTCCACAGAGCACATCGTAGAGAAGGAGGAGGGTCCGTATTACACTCATCTTGGTGCTGGACCCAGTGTGTCAGCCGTCAGAGAGATGATGGAGAACAGGTAACAACAACAAATAAGACAAACTGCATCAGTTATTTTATTCCATTCCATAAACAAGCTTGGGGGTAAAACAAGTGTTTCTTGTTGCACAGCCATTTTACTTCCTGCATTCATAGTCCCATTGGGATGGCAAACCTGTGAGGTGCTAATCCACTTCTGTTTTCATGACAAATCTATTAGCTGTGTAATACTGATAAGATAATAGAGTTGATATGAAAACAGGAGTGGCTCAGTGCCTCACAGGTTGGTTTACCAGTAGGCTTATAGAGCTAGGCTAATCTGTATAACTGCCTGACTTTATTAACCTACTGTATGTAGCTGTATATTTTTCTAAATGTTTGGTACATGCCTTGTGATCTAGAGGGCGGCCTTTTGCATCCCTCCAGTGGTCCAAATGGGGAATCTGTACTCTTGCCAATATCATGGATAGTAATGGTTTGAGAAAGATACAAACACAATACCAGCCAACTCCTTTTTTCTATATTTACAACTTAGGTCATCTATTATGGCCTATGGAGTCCCTTGGGAAACCCAACTGCTGAACCGTCCAATGATGGGATTTATAAATAAACTATCTGGGCTCCCGAAAGGACTGATCTCTATAATATATAAACAACTTTAGGAAAGCTCATATTCTGAGCTAGCCATTAAAAATGTATGGTCCACAGATCTAATAGAATCTGTAAAACCCTTTAACCCCTTACTTTCGGGTGAATTGGCCTATATGGATAGGGTGAATTGGCCTATATGGATAGGGCTACATTGAAATGTTTCTTTGAGAAGAAATATGGAAAGCATAACCATGGTAGCAATTAAAAGGGAACAGTTTAGAAACTATGGGAAAATTATTAGACTAAGGGTGAGGACATAACAGTTCACCTGACACAACACTGAATCCAAACATTACACTGTTGATTTTATGTGCATTTGACATTTACTGTACTTTTCGCCGCATTTGTTGATAACAAAATTGGAAAATACTCTGGATACATTCAGTAACATGATAAGAATATTCCTGTAAAATGTGCAACATAAGACAAAAAAATTACAAGGGTTTGTTTGAGTGAGAGGACTAACTGGTGTCCCCAAGTGGCCACACACCTCTCCAAAGTGTGCACAGTTCCTAAGTCATTTCAATGCACTTTTATGACTCAAAGAGTCTTCAACTATAAGGTGCTTGTTTGAGCTCTCCTAGCTGTGCTGTTGAGGAACTAGAGCAGCACACTGGTAGTTGTTTTATTTGGAACATAGCCCTGCATCCCCTCCTTTACACAATTACTGGTGTTGTTTACGCAATCCAAAATGGTCCATTATAAATCACAATCTGGGTCAGGTGGGCATGATTTGAAAGCTTATAGAGCCAACATGATTAGCTAAATTATATAAAATACGATCTTACAGTGTTAGGCTTTCACAATGCATTTCAGAGAAGCAGATTGTAATTTTGGTGCGCATAGAATGGAGTCATGAGTGCATTCAGATGCGTGGTCCGCAGCAAATGTTCTTCACAACAGACAAACATAAGGTCATTCTGTTTAGAACAACCCAGGGTATGATGCTATGTCATCTTGTAACTATACATCAGTGTCCAAATCTGCCATTTTTAACCCGTATACGGGTACGATTGTAAAGGGCTACCTGGAACAGAATATGGATGTGGAAGTGCCCTGCAGTTAAATGCTTCTGGGGCAAAGTTAATTTAGAAGTGCATGAATGTAAATATCCAATGCTTTACATCTACTATGTTACTTAACGATGATAGCTCCTTGAATCTCTCAATCAATCAGAGATGATTACTGCTGCAGGCAGAACTGGCGCAAAACAATATGTTGGCTCTTAGATGGCAATCACCCCACTCTCTCCCAATTCACCAGTGGATACTATACTAATTTACTATTAGAAGTTCTAACATTAGAATTATCGACAGCGAGAATGAATGGTGCAAGTCAAGGAACAATTGAGGCCTGGACAAATATACTTGACTATGTTTGGAGGAATGGGATGGGAGGTTGGGTGTCGAGGCCCACTTCTTTTTTGTTTTATTTTCATGTTTGTACAGAATGTATTATTACTTAAACTTTAAAATATGATCAAAATTATCAATACTTTGTAGTTATGTACCTTTTGTAATGTTTTTCATTTGATTTTTCCCTTTTTTTATTTTTCTTCCGAGTGGCAGCCCACAGGTACAATATATGAAATAATGACGATATATGGAATATGAAATTATATGAATTTAAATATTGTACCTGTAACCCCTCCAACTAAAAAATTACAAAATAAAAAATGTCGTAAAAAATATAGATATATAATTCTGGAACAGCCGGCTGTACAGTCGTGGTCAAAAGTTTTGAGAATGACACAAATATTAATTTTCACAAAGTCTGCTGCCTCAGTTTTTATGATGGCAATTTGCATATACTCCAGAATGTTATGAAGAGTGATCAGATTAATTGCAATTAATTTCAAAGTCCCTCTTTGCCATGAAAATGAACTTAATCCCCAAAAACATTTCCACTGCATTTCAGCCCTGCCACAAAAGGACCAGCTGCTTTGCACAAAAAGGGCTTCACAGGCAAGGATAAGGCTGCTAGTAAGATTGCACCTAAATCAACCATTTATCGGATCATCAAGAACTTCAAGGAGAGAGGTTCAATTGTTGTGAAGAAGGCTTCAGGGCGCCCAAGAAAGTCCAGCAAGCGCCAGGACCGTCTCCTAAAGTTGATTCAGCTGCGGGATTGGGGCACCACCAGTGCAGAGCTTGCTCAGGAATGGCTGCAGGCAGGTGTGAGTGCATCTGCACGCACAGTGAGGCGAAGACTTTTGGAGGATGTCCTGGTGTCAAGAAGGGCAGCGAGGAAGCCACTTCTCTCCAGGAAAAACATCAGGGACAGACTGATATTCTGCAAAAGGTACAGGGATTGGACTGTTGAGGACTGGGGTAAAGTCATTTTCTCTGATGAATTCCCTTTTTGATTGTTTGGGGCATCCGGAAAAAAGCTTGTCTGGAGAAGACAAGGTGAGCACTACCATCAGTCCTGTGTCATGCCAACAGTAAAGCATCCTGAGACCATTCATGTGTGGGGTTGCTTCTCAGCCAAGGGAGTGGGCTCACTCACAATTTTGCCTAAGAACACAGCCATGAATAAAGAATGGTACCAACACATCCTCCGAGAGCAACTTCTCCCAACCATCCAAGAACAGTTTGGTGACGAACAATGCCTTTTCCAGCATGATGGAGCACCTTGCCATAAGGCAAAAGTGTTAACTAAGTGGCTCGGGGAACAAAACATCGACATTTTGGGTCCATGGCCAGGAAACTCCCCAGACCTTAATCCCATTGAGAACTTGTGGTCAATCCTCAAGAGGCGGGTGGACAAACAAAAATCCACAAATTCTGACAAACTCCAAGCATTGATTATGCAAGAATGGGCTGCCATCAGTCAGGATGTGGCCCAGAAGTTAATTGACAGCATGCCAGGGTGGATTGCAGAGGTCTATACTGCAAATATTGACTCTTTGCATAAACTTAATGTAATTGTCAATAAAAGCCTTTGACACTTATGGAATGCTTGTAATTATACTTCAGTATACCATAGTAACATCTGACAAAAATATCTAAAAACACTGAAGCAGCAAACTTTGTGAAGACCAATACTTTTGACCACGACTGTATATACACCGAGTATACAAAACTCCTGCTCTTTCCATGACAGACTGACCAGGTGAATCCAGGTGAAAGATATGATCCCTTATTGATGTCACTTGTTAAATCCACTTCAATCAGTGTAGATGAAGGGGAGGAGACAGGTTAAAAAAGGATATTTAAGCCGTGATACAATTGAGCCATGGATTGTGTATGTGTGTAAGTGTGCCATTCAGAGGGTGAATGGGAAAGACAAAAGATTTAAGTGCCTTTGAACGAGGTATGATAGTAGGTGCCAGGCGCACCGGTTTGTGTCAAGAACTGCACCGCTGCTGGGTTTTTCATGCTCAACAGTTTCCCGTGTGTATCAAGAATTGTCCACCACCCAAAGGACATCCAGCCAACTTGACACAACTGTGGGAAGCATTGGAGTCAATATGGGCCAGCGTCCCTGTAGAACGCTTTTGACACCTTGTAGAGTACATGCCCCGACGAATTGAGGCTGTTCTGAGGGCAAAAGGGGTGGGGGGTGCAACTCAATATTAGGAAGGTGTTCTTAATGTTTTGTACACTCTGTGTATATTCCTGTGTGAACCACCTGCCCTGCCAAAGGCCTGGTCTCCCACAGGGCTCCTGGTGTTCATGGAATGAGGTGGGGCTTTCAGTAATAGTATAGCTCATATATTATAGAGGCTGTCGTTGAAGGAAAGCAGCACCAAGCTGGCAACACACACACACACAGAGATACATATTCACACATACAAAAACACACACACACCCTGCGTGTTAGAACAGGAAACCTCTAGGGCCGAGTCGATGTCCATGAGGAGAGTCTCTCTGCTCTGTAGTTTCTGCTGAATGACATCAGTGCCCTAGTTTTAAACAGTTTTTACTGGTTTTGAGTTATTCCAAAAACTATTGCTGCATTTTGGCTAGTAATGTAGTCCCACTGTCTTTTGCTAACGTTCTCAAAATGTGATTTGTGGCTGTATTGACAGTCATTGCAAGATTTAAGTGTTGGGAGAGATGATGTTACTGAAAGGATTGTGTGTGTGTTCTAAGGTGAGAAGTGTGAAACGTCATTAATATATGATGCATGTTATTGCTGTGGGTGTTTAAAGGTATGGAGAGAAAGGGAAGGCAGTAAGAATGGAGGTGGTGGTGTACACTGGAAAGAAGGACGCAGTTCCCAGGGCTGTCCCATCGCCAAGTGGGTAAGTACCTTGTGTGCGTGTCTGTCTGTGTGTGTGTGTGTGTGTGTATCTGCATGTCTGTGTAGTAACCCCTCTCTCTCCCAGGTGATCCGACGGGGCAGTGAGGAGGAGAAGCTGCTGTGTCTCGTGAGACACCGAGCAGGGCACCGCTGTGAGAGTGCTGTGGTGGTGATCCTCATCTTGGCATGGGAGGGCATCCCCCGGGGCATGGCCGACAGTCTGTACCAGGAGCTCACCCAGACTCTCTGTAAATACGGCTCCCCCACCAGCCGGCGCTGTGCCCTCAACGAGGAGTGAGTTACTGAAACAACAGACTTATACGTATTATTTATAACAGGCTTACACATAAACATTTACATTCATAGAACAAATTATTGTCATAACAACGGAGTGAGTTATTTTCTTTCTAGCATTTCTAGATAGTGACCTGTCTCTTTCCCGCTCTCTTCAGTTGCAATTGTGTGCCAGGATCTAAACTGATTGTCTCACATCATCCTCCCCATCTCTCTCCTCCCTCTCCCCATCTCTCTCCCTCCCCATCTCTCTCCCTCCTCTCCCTCCCCATCTCTCTCCCTCCTCCTCTCTCTCCTCCCTCTCCCCATCTCTCTCCCTCCTCCTCTCTCTCCTCCCTCTCCCCATCTCTCTCCCTCCTCCTCTCTCTCCTCCCTCTCCCCATCTCTCTCCCTCCTCCTCTCTCTCCTCCCTCTCCCCATCTCTCTCCCTCCTCATCTCTCTCCTCCCTCTCCCCATCTCTCTCCCTCCTCATCTCTCTCCTCCCTCTCCCCATCTCTCTCCCTCCTCCTCTCTCTCCTCCCTCTCCCCATCTCTCTCCCTCCTCCTCTCTCTCCTCCCTCTCCCCATCTCTCTCCCTCCTTCTCTCTCCCTCCTCCTCTCCCTCCTCCCTCTCCCCATCTCTCTCCCTCCTCATCTCTCTCCCTCCCCATCTCTCTCCCTCCTCTCCCTCCCCATCTCTCTCCCTCCTCCTCTCTCTCCTCCCTCTCCCCATCTCTCTCCCTCCTCATCTCTCTCCTCCCTCTCCCCATCTCTCTCCCTCCTCATCTCTCTCCTCCCTCTCCCCATCTCTCTCCCTCCTCATCTCTCCCTCTCCCCATCTCTCTCCCTCCTCCTCTCTCTCCAGTCGGACGTGTGCTTGCCAGGGTGTGGACCCGGACACCTGCGGCGCTTCCTTCTCCTTCGGCTGCTCCTGGAGTATGTACTTCAACGGCTGCAAGTTCGCCCGCAGCAAGATCCCCCGCAAGTTCCGCCTGCTGGGAGACGTACCGCAGGAGGTTAGGACCAGGACACTCCAGTCAAACTGTGTCAAACTCCAGTCCTCTAGGGCCAGCCACAGTGGCAGCAGATTTTCATCCTTGCACTTATTTGCCTACTTAAAGATGCACTATGCAGAAATCGCTCTGCCATTTCCTGGTTGCTAAAATTCAAATCGTTCGCCTAATTTTAGTTTATGTTACAAAACAAGCAAGTATAGTGTAGAGAATCAATGTACCATCTAAACCGCTGTGAAATATATTTTCCATAACCAAAAATATTGTATTTTCAGCTGTTTGAAGCTGGTGTACAAAACCGAAAGTAAAAGACGCCAAAACGAAACTTAAGAATGGGAAGCATAGAAATACTGCACATAGAACAGATCTACCGCTTCTTAGACTTGCTTTCAATGAGACTGACAGATCTATAACTGACATTTCTAAGTGAATTTGGTCAGGTCAGAGCTATCTTAAGGTTAAGGGAAAGAGCGATAAAGCAGCAGACAATGTGGCGCTCCAGGAATTGATTTGAGAGCCTGGTCAGAAAATAAACCCTAGCCCCTTCCCTATATGCCTAGACCCTAGCTCTTTGCTTTGCTAATCTAAGTCTTGTTCTAGCTTTACAAACAATGGTTTAGAATAGATATTCCTCAGTGAATAGTCTTCTTGGCATGTTAAAATGGTTAATAGACACCACCTAGTGGCCTCAGGTGGGTATGACAACCAAAGTCAGACGAGGACAACAGTGGCTGAAACATTTCTGGGATTCTCCTTTAACATCTGTTCCTATTCGTATTTGTCCCACTCTACCTCTGATCTGTGTCTGTCTGTGTGTTGTTCAGGAGGAGAAGCTGGAGCATCGTCTGCAGAACCTGGCTACAGACCTGGGTCCTGTCTACCAGAGACTGGCCCCGGAGGCTTTCCAAAACCAGGTGGATCTGGAGCAGGCGGGCCAGGACTGCAGGCTGGGTCGGAGGGCGGGCCGACCTTTCTCCGGGGTCACAGCATGTGTGGATTTCTGCGCCCACGCTCACAAAGACACACAGAACATGAACAACGGCAGCACTGTGGTAAGCTGCTCACATGACTTGATTCACATTCACATGCACACACACACACACACATATTCTCTGTCAAACAAACAGAGACATAGACACAGATCAAATCAAATCAAAGTTTATTGGTCCCGTATACAGTTTAGAAGATGTTATAGCGGGTGCAGCGAAATGCTTATGTTACTAGCTCCTAAATTCAGTAAAATGTCACAGATAATTAAACAAATTTAGAAAGAAAGAAATGTTGGAACGGATCCAATTAATAACCCAAATAACACTGTAACAGTAGTCCAAATGCAATCTATAAGTATCTACACTGGATTAATTTATACAAGATATACTAAGAATTATATGTACAGCAGTAGATATATTAGAGTGAACTGCGGTGTGTATAAGGTGTCACTAAAATGCGATGTACAATAGTATAAATATTAGAATGAGCTACAGGTATGTCGAGAATACAGTATTTAAATACACAGTGTAAACCGGGAGTGTCCAGTGGTTTATTGTCTCTATAACATGGGACATTAGGCCTCTCGAGTGGCGCAGCGGTCTAAGGCACTGATCAGTGCTAGAGGCGTCACTACAGATCCGGTTTCGATCCCGGGCTGTGTCGCGACTGGGAGACCCATGAGGCGGTGCACAATTGGCTCAGCGTCGTCTGGGTTAGGGGAGGGTTTTGCCGGCTGGGATGTCCTTGTTCCATCGTGCTCTAGCGACTCCTTGTGGCGACTAGACGCATGCACGTTGACTTCGGTCGCCAGCTCTACAGTGTTTCCTCCAACACAATGGCGGCTGGCATCCGGGTTAAGCAGGCAGTGTGTCAAGAAGCAATGTGGCTTGGCAGGGTCATGTTTCGGGGGACGCATGGCTCTCGGGAGTTGCAGTGATGGGACAAGATGGGACAAGACTGTAACTACCTCTTGGGGAGAAAAAGGGGTCAAAAAAGAAATGACAAATAAAAAAGACCAAAGACAAAAATGAATAACAATATAAAAACATGGGACATTAGCGTTGGCTATGTGTGTGTGTTTGTGTATGTGTGTGTGTGTGTTTGATAGCTTGTGTGTGTGCGTGTTTTGTGTGAATGTGTTTGCATCACCTGGTAGACGGCCAGTGATGACTGTTCAAAAGTCTGATGGTCTGGTGATAGAAGCTGTTCAACAGTCTGATGGTAATAGAAGCTGTTCAACAGTCTGATGGTAATAGAAGCTGTTCAACAGTCTGATGGTAATAGAAGCTGTTCAACAGTCTGATGGTAATAGAAGCTGTTCAACAGTCTGATGGTAATAGAAGCTGTTCAACAGTCTGATGGTCTGGTGATAGAAGCTGTTCAACAGTCTGATGGTCTGGTAATAGAAGCTGTTCAACAGTCTGATGGCCTGGTAATAGAAGCTGTTCAACAGTCTGATGGTAATAGAAGCTGTTCAACAGTCTGATGGTAATAGAAGCTGTTCAACAGTCTGATGGTCTGGTGATAGAAGCTGTTCAACAGTCTGATGGCCTGGTAATAGAAGCTGTTCAACAGTCTGATGGTAATAGAAGCTGTTCAACAGTCTGATGGTAATAGAAGCTGTTCAACAGTCTGATGGTCTGGTAATAGAAGCTGTTCAACAGTCTGATGGTAATAGAAGCTGTTCAACAGTCTGATGGTCTGGTAATAGAAGCTGTTCAACAGTCTGATGGTAATAGAAGCTGTTCAACAGTCTGATGGTCTGGTAATAGAAGCTGTTCAACAGTCTGATGGTAATAGAAGATGTTCAACAGTCTGATGGTCTGGTAATAGAAGCTGTTCAACAGTCTGATGGTAATAGAAGCTGTTCAACAGTCTGATTGTCTGGTAATAGAAGCTGTTCAACAGTCTGATGGTAATAGAAGATGTTCAACAGTCTGATGGTCTGGTAATAGAAGCTGTTCAACAGTCTGATGGTGATAGAAGCTGTTCAACAGTCTGATGGTCTGGTAATAGAAGCTGTTCAACAGTCTGATGGTCTGGTGATAGAAGCTGTTCAACAGTGTGATGGTAATAGAAGCTGTTCAACAGTCTGATGGTAATAGAAGCTGTTCAACAGTCTGATGGTAATAGAAGCTGTTCAACAGTCTGATGGTGATAGAAGCTGTTCAACAGTCTGATGGTCTGGTAATAGAAGCTGTTCAACAGTCTGATGGTAATAGAAGCTGTTCAACAGTCTGATGGTAATAGAAGCTGTTCAACAGTCTGATGGTAATAGAAGCTGTTCAACAGTCTGATGGTGATAGAAGCTGTTCAACAGTCTGATGGTCTGGTAATAGAAGCTGTTCAACAGTCTGATGGTAATAGAAGCTGTTCAACAGTCTGATGGTAATAGAAGCTGTTCAACAGTCTGATGGTAATAGAAGCTGTTCAACAGTCTGATGGTAATAGAAGCTGTTCAACAGTCTGATGGTAATAGAAGCTGTTCAACAGTCTGATGGGCTGGTAATAGAAGCTGTTCAACAGTCTGATGGTCTGGTGATAGAAGCTGTTCAACAGTCTGATGGTCTGGTAATAGAAGCTGTTCAACAGTCTGATGGCCTGGTAATAGAAGCTGTTCAACAGTCTGATGGTCTGGTAATAGAAGCTGTTCAACAGCCTGATGGTAATAGAAGCTGTTCAACAGTCTGATGGTAATAGAAGCTGTTCAACAGTCTGATGGTCTGGTAATAGAAGCTGTTCAACAGTCTGATGGTCTGGTGATAGAAGCTGTTCAACAGTGTGATGGTAATAGAAGCTGTTCAACAGTCTGATGGTAATAGAAGCTGTTCAACAGTCTGATGGTAATAGAAGCTGTTCAACAGTCTGATGGTCTGGTAATAGAAGCTGTTCAACAGTCTGATGGTCTGGTAATAGAAGCTGTTCAACAGTCTGATGGTAATAGAAGCTGTTCAACAGTCTGATGGTAATAGAAGCTGTTCAACAGTCTGATGGTAATAGAAGCTGTTCAACAGTCTGATGGTAATAGAAGCTGTTCAACAGTCTGATGGTAATAGAAGCTGTTCAACAGTCTGATGGTAATAGAAGCTGTTCAACAGTCTGATGGTCTGGTAATAGAAGCTGTTCAACAGTCTGATGGTAATAGAAGCTGTTCAACAGTCTGATGGTAATAGAAGCTGTTCAACAGTCTGATGGTAATAGAAGCTGTTCAACAGTCTGATGGTAATAGAAGCTGTTCAACAGTCTGATGGTAATAGAAGCTGTTCAACAGTCTGATGGTAATAGAAGCTGTTCAACAGTCTGATGGTAATAGAAGCTGTTCAACAGTCTGATGGTCTGGTGATAGAAGCTGTTCAACAGTCTGATGGTCTGGTAATAGAAGCTGTTCAACAGTCTGATGGCCTGGTAATAGAAGCTGTTCAACAGTCTGATGGTCTGGTAATAGAAGCTGTTCAACAGCCTGATGGTAATAGAAGCTGTTCAACAGTCTGATGGTAATAGAAGCTGTTCAACAGTCTGATGGTCTGGTAATAGAAGCTGTTCAACAGTCTGATGGCCTGGTAATAGAAGCTGTTCAACAGTCTGATGGCCTGGTAATAGAAGCTGTTCAACAGTCTGATGGTCTGGTAATAGAAGCTGTTCAACAGCCTGATGGTAATAGAAGCTGTTCAACAGTCTGATGGTCTGGTGATAGAAGCTGTTCAACAGTCTGATGGTAATAGAAGCTGTTCAACAGTCTGATGGTAATAGAAGTTGTTCAACAGTCTGATGGTCTGGTAATAGAAGCTGTTCAACAGTCTGATGGTAATAGAAGCTGTTCAACACTCTGATGGTAATAGAAGCTGTTCAACAGTCTGATGGTAATAGAAGCTGTTCAACTGTCTGATGGTCTGGTAATAGATGCTGTTAAACACTCTGATGGTCTGGTAATAGAAGCTGTTCAACAGTCTGATGGTAATAGAAGCTGTTCAACAGTCTGATGGTAATAGAAGCTGTTCAACAGTCTGATGGGCTGGTAATAGAAGCTGTTCAACAGTCTGATGGTCTGGTAATAGAAGCTGTTCAACAGTCTGATGGTAATAGAAGCTGTTCAACAGTCTGATGGTAATAGAAGCTGTTCAACAGTCTGATGGGCTGGTAATAGAAGCTGTTCAACAGTCTGATGGTCTGGTAATAGAAGCTGTTCAACAGTCTGATGGTAATAGAAGTTGTTCAACAGTCTGATGGTAATAGAAGCTGTTCAACAGTCTGATGATCTGGTAATAGAAGCTGTTCAACAGTCTGATGGTCTGGTGATAGAAGCTGTTCAACAGTCTGATGGTCTGGTAATAGAAGCTGTTCAACAGTCTGATGGCCTGGTAATAGAAGCTGTTCAACAGTCTGATGGTCTGGTAATAGAAGCTGTTCAACAGCCTGATGGTAATAGAAGCTGTTCAACAGTCTGATGGTAATAGAAGCTGTTCAACAGTCTGATGGTCTGGTGATAGAAGCTGTTCAACAGTCTGATGGTCTGGTAATAGAAGCTGTTCAACAGTCTGATGGTAATAGAAGCTGTTCAACAGTCTGATGGTAATAGAAGCTGTTCAACAGTCTGATGTTAATAGAAGCTGTTCAACAGTCTGATGGTCTGGTAATATAAGCTGTTCAACAGTCTGATGGTAATAGAAGCTGTTCAACAGTCTGATGGTAATAGAAGATGTTCAACAGTCTGATGGTCTGGTAATAGAAGCTGTTCAACAGTCTGATGGTCTGGTAATAGAAGCTGTTCAACAGTCTGATGATCTGGTAATAGAAGTTGTTCAACAGTCTGATGGTAATAGAAGCTGTTCAACAGTCTGATGATCTGGTAATAGAAGTTGTTCAACAGTCTGATGGTAATAGAAGCTGTTCAACAGTCTGATGGTCTGGTAATAGAAGCTGTTCAACAGTGTGATGGTAATAGAAGCTGTTCAACACTCTGATGGTAATAGAAGATGTTCAACAGTCTGATGATCTGGTAATAGAAGTTGTTCAACAGTCTGATGGTAATAGAAGCTGTTCAACAGTCTGATGATCTGGTAATAGAAGTTGTTCAACAGTCTGATTGTAATAGAAGCTGTTCAACAGTCTGATGGTCTGGTAATAGAAGCTGTTCAACAGTGTGATGGTAATAGAAGCTGTTCAACAGTCTGATGGTAATAGAAGCTGTTCAACAGTCTGATGTTAATAGAAGCTGTTCAACAGTCTGATGGTCTGGTAATAGAAGCTGTTCAACAGTCTGATGGTAATAGAAGCTGTTCAACAGTCTGATGGTAATAGAAGATGTTCAACAGTCTGATGGTCTGGTAATAGAAGCTGTTCAACAGTCTGATGATCTGGTAATAGAAGTTGTTCAACAGTCTGATGGTAATAGAAGCTGTTCAACAGTCTGATGATCTGGTAATAGAAGTTGTTCAACAGTCTGATGGTAATAGAAGCTGTTCAACAGTCTGATGGTCTGGTAATAGAAGCTGTTCAACAGTGTGATGGTAATAGAAGCTGTTCAACACTCTGATGGTAATAGAAGATGTTCAACAGTCTGATGATCTGGTAATAGAAGTTGTTCAACAGTCTGATGGTAATAGAAGCTGTTCAACAGTCTGATGATCTGGTAATAGAAGTTGTTCAACAGTCTGATGGTAATAGAAGCTGTTCAACAGTCTGATGATCTGGTAATAGAAGTTGTTCAACAGTCTGATGGTAATAGAAGCTGTTCAACAGTCTGATGATCTGGTAATAGAAGTTGTTCAACAGTCTGATGGTAATAGAAGCTGTTCAACAGTCTGATGGTCTGGTAATAGAAGCTGTTCAACAGTGTGATGGTAATAGAAGCTGTTCAACACTCTGATGGTAATAGAAGATGTTCAACAGTCTGATGATCTGGTAATAGAAGCTGTTCAACAGTCTGATGATCTGGTAATAGAAGTTGTTCAACAGTCTGATGGTAATAGAAGCTGTTCAACAGTCTGATGGTAATAGAAGCTGTTCAACAGTCTGATGGTCTGGTAATAGAAGCTGTTCAACAGTCTGATGGTAATAGAAGCTGTTCAACAGTCTGATGGTAATAGAAGCTGTTCAACAGTCTGATGGTAATAGAAGCTGTTCAACAGTCTGATGGTAATAGAAGCTGTTCAACAGTCTGATGGTAATAGAAGCTGTTCAACAGTCTGATGGTAATAGAAGCTGTTCAACAGTCTGATGGTAATAGAAGCTGTTCAACAGTCTGATGGTAATAGAAGCTGTTCAACAGTCTGATGGTAATAGAAGCTGTTCAACAGTCTGATGGTCTGGTAATAGAAGCTGTTCAACAGTCTGATGGTCTGGTGATAGAAGCTGTTCAACAGTCTGATGGCATGGTAATAGAAGATGTTCAACAGTCTGATGGTAATAGAAGTTGTTCAACAGTCTGATGGTAATAGAAGATGTTCAACAGTCTGATGGTAATAGAAGATGTTCAACAGTCTGATGGTAATAGAAGCTGTTCAACAGTCTGATGGTAATAGAAGCTGTTCAACAGTCTGATGGTAATAGAAGCTGTTCAACAGTCTGATGGTCTGGTGATAGAAGCTGTTCAACAGCCTGATGGTCTGGTAATAGAAGCTGTTCAACAGTCTGATGGTAATAGAAGCTGTTCAACAGTCTGATGGTCTGGTAATAGAAGCTGTTCAACAGTCTGATGGGCTGGTAATAAAAGCAGTTCAACAGTCTGATGGTAATAGAAGCTGTTCAACAGTCTGATGGTAATAGAAGCTGTTCAACAGTCTGATGGTCTGGTAATAGAAGCTGTTCAACAGTCTGATGGTAATAGAAGCTGTTCAACAGTCTGATGGTAATAGAAGCTGTTCAACAGTCTGATGGTAATAGAAGCTGTTCAACAGTCTGATGGTAATAGAAGCTGTTCAACAGTCTGATGGTCTGGTGATAGAAGCTGTTCAACAGCCTGATGGGCTGGTAATAAAAGCAGTTCAACAGTCTGATGGCATGGTAATAGAAGCTGTTCAACAGTCTGATGTTAATAGAAGCTGTTCAACAGTCTGATGGTAATAGAAGCTGTTCAACAGTCTGATGGTAATAGAAGCTGTTCAACAGTCTGATGGTCTGGTAATAGAAGCTGTTCAACAGTCTGATGGTCTGGTAATAGAAGCTGTTCAACAGTCTGATGGTCTGGTAATAGAAGCTGTTCAACAGTCTGATGGTCTGGTAATAGAAGCTTTTCAACAGTCTGATGGTAATAGAAGCTGTTCAACACTCTGATGGGCTGGTAATAGAAGCTGTTCAACAGTCTCTCAGTCCCGGCTCTGATGCACCTGTACTGTCTCTGTCTGTCAGACGGTAGGCGAGTGAACAGTCCGTGGCTCAGGTGACTGAGGTCCTTAATGATCTTCTTGGCCTTCCTTTGACACCGAGTGCTCTAAATGTCCTGGAGGGCAGGCAGCGTACCACCAGTGATGCGTTGGGCTGACTGGGCCACACTCTGGAGAGCCATGTGTTCGATTGCGGTGCAGTTGCCGTACCAGACAGTGATGGAGCCTTGACAGAATGCTCTCAGTGGTGCATCTGTAGAAGTTTTGAGGGAATTTCTTAAGCTGCCTGAGGTTGTAGAGTCACTGTTGCGCCTTGTTCACTGCAATGTCGGTGTGGTGAGACCAGTTCAGGTCCTCAGTGATGTGCATGCCGAGGAACTTGAAGCTTTTGACCCTCTCCACTGCGGCCCGTCGAGGAGGATGGGGGCGTGCTCCCTCTGCTGTCTCCTGAAGTCCACGATCAGCTCCTTTGTTTTGTTGACGTTGAGGGAGAGGTTATTTTCCAGGCACCACCGCCAGGGCTCTAACCTCCTCCCTGTAGGCTGTCTCATCATTGTTGGTATATACACACACTCGCCACTCGCGCACACAGAGAGAAACACAGACACAGATACTTACACACACTTGCTTCTTGTGCCAGTATTTTAATGGACAACACCATTGAGAGTTAGTGTTGTGTTAATGGACAACACCATTGAGAGTTAGTGTTGTGTTAATGGACAACACCATTGCGAGTTAGTGTTGTGTTAATGGGCAACACCAGTGAGAGTTAGTGTGGTGTTAATGGACAACACCATTGAGAGTTAGTGTGGTGTTAATGGACAACACCATTGAGAGTTAGTGTTGTGTTAATGGCCAACACCATTGAGAGTTAGTGTGGTGTTAATGGACAACACCATTGAGAGTTAGTGTTGTGTTAATGGCCAACACCATTGAGAGTTAGTGTGGTGTTAATGGACAACACCATTGAGAGTTAGTGTTGTGTTAATGGACAACACCATTGAGAGTTAGTGTGGTGTTAATGGACAACACCATTGAGAGTTAGTGTGGTGTTAATGGACAACACCATTGAGAGTTAGTGTGGTGTTAATGGACAACACCATTGAGAGTTAGTGTGGTGTTAATGGACAACACCATTGAGAGTTAGTGTATCTTACACAAATGACAGTATCAAATATTTAAAGGTTTCCATAGCGGAAACACAAATGTCACTATCAAATCATTAAAATGTGTCCATAATGGAAACAAAAATTGATATGAGATGTCATGCCCCTTTTGGTAACCTCATGTGTTTTCACTTCAACCAAGATACTATAAACTCCCAGATATTGTGTTAGTCTTTTCCATTCATGTAAAATGTATTGTTGTCTGACCCTCCTGCAGGTTTGCACTTTAACCAAGGAGGACAACCGTGCGGTGCGTAACATCCCTGAGGACGAACAACTCCACGTCCTACCCCTCTATAAGATCTCACAGAGGGATGAGTTTGGCCGTGTCCATGGCCAGTGGGACAAGATCCAGACTGGAGCCCTGCAGGTGCTGTCAGCCTTCCCCAGAGAGGTAGGTTCCTACGCTTTCCTAAGTTCCCCCTAGATACAGATCTAGGAGCAGCTTCCTCTTCCCTAATCCTAACAGTAACCATTAGTGGAGAAAATGCGAAACTGACCCGAGAGATCAGCATCTAGGGACAACTTCACCCTAAATCGGTTCTTACCCCCTGTAGCGACCAGGAGAACCAGGAGGCTGGGGCTGTTACACAGGGTGGCCAATATTCCACTTGTAGTTACTGGGTATGCAGGCTTTTGTTCCAGCCCTGCTCTAACACACTTTATTCTACTAATCAACCTCCAGTTGCTCCCCAGGAGGAGGGTTGGTCACCCTTGCACGCTTCGGGATTTAAATTAGTTGGCGTCAAGGCCATGTCAATAGGAGAGTTTTGGGTTTGATCTTGCACGAGTCACATCCCACTGGGCAAAAACTGGTTGAATCAACGTTGTGTCCATGTCATTTCAACAACAAAAAAATCAATGTGATGATGTTGAATCCACATGGAAAACTGATTGGATTTGCAAAAAGTCATCAACGTAAAGGAATTCCGTATTTTTTTCACCCAACTTTTAACCTAAATGGTGAAATTCAACCAAATGTAAATCCAAACTAGACATTGAAATGATGTCTGTGCCCAGTGGTATGTGCTGTAAATGATGTCTGTTCCAGTGGGATGTGCTGTAAATGATGTCTGTGTCCAGTGGGATGTGCTGTAAATGATGTCTGTTCCAGTGGGATGTGCTGTAAATGATGTCTGTGCCCAGTGGGATGTGCTGTAAATGATGTCTGTGCCCAGTGTGATGTGCTGTAAATGATGTCTGTGCCCAGTGGGATGTGCTGTAAATGATGTCTGTGCCCAGTGTGATGTGCTGTAAATGATGTCTGTGCCCAGTGGGATGTGCTGTAAATGATGTCTGTGCCCAGTGGGATGTGCTGTAAATGATGTCTGTGCCCAGTGGGATGTGCTGTAAATGATGTCTGTGCCCAGTGGGATGTGCTGTAAATGATGTCTGTGCCCAGTGGGATGTGCTGTAAATGATGTCTGTGCCCAGTGGGATGTGCTGTAAATGATGTCTGTGCCCAGTGGGATGTGCTGTAAATGATGTCTGTGCCCAGTGGGATGTGCTGTAAATGATGTCTGTTCCAGTGGGATGTGCTGTAAATGATGTCTGTTCCAGTGGGATGTGCTGTAAATGATGTCTGTTCCAGTGGGATGTGCTGTAAATGATGTCTGTGCCCAGTTGGATGTGCTGTAAATGATGTCTGTTCCAGTGGGATGTGCTGTAAATTATGTCTGTTCCAGTGGGATGTGCTGTAAATGATGTCTGTTCCAGTGGGATGTGCTGTAAATGATGTCTGTTCCAGTGGGATGTGCTGTAAATGATGTCTGTGCCCAGTGGGATGTGCTGGTGACCCAGGCACGGGTTGTGCTGGACTGACGACGTGCACCCCTGGCTTGGTGCGTGGAGGAGGAACGGGCCTTACCAGGCTGACGACGCGCACCCCTGGCTTGGTGCGTGGAGGAGGAACGGGCCTTACCAGGCTGACGACTCGCACCCCTGGCTTAGTGCGTGGAGGAGGGACGGGCCTTACCAGGCTGACGTCTCGCACCCCTGGCTTAGTGCGAGTAGCAGGAACAGGCCTTACCAGGCTGACGTCTCGCACCCCTGGCTTAGTGCGAGTAGCAGGAACAGGCCTTACCAGGCTGACGTCTCGCACCCCTGGCTTAGTGCGAGTAGCAGGAACAGGCCTTACCAGGCTGACGTCTCGCACCCCTGGCTTAGTGCGAGTAGCAGGAACAGGCCTTACCAGGCTGACGTCTCGCACCCCTGGCTTAGTGCGAGTGGCAGGAACAGGCCGGGCCGGGCTGGCGACGCGCACCGTAGACTTGGTGCGAGTGGCAGGAACAGGCCGGGCCGGGCTGGCGACGCGCACCGTATACTTGGTGCGAGTGGAGGAACAGGCCGGGCCGGGCTGGCGACGCGCACCGTAGACTTGGTGCGAGTGGCAGGAACAGGCCGGGCCGGGCTGGCGACGCGCACCGTAGACTTGGTGCGAGTGGCAGGAACAGGCCGGGCCGGGCTGGCGACGCGCACCGTAGACTTGGTGCGTGGAGCAGGGACAGGCCGGACTGGGCTGGCGACGCACACCGTAGGCTTGGTGCGTGGAGCAGGGACAGGCCGGGCTGGGCTGTCGACGCACACCGTAGGCTTGGTGCGTGGAGCAGGGACAGGCCGGACCGGGCTGGCGACGCACACCGTAGGCTTGGTGCGTGGAGCAGGGACTGGCCGGACTGGGCTGGCGACGCACACCGTAGGCTTGGTGCGTGGAGCAGGGACAGGCCGAACCGGGCTGTGGAGACGGATAGGAGACCTGGAGTGAAGAGCGGCCACAACCCGTCCTGGCTGAATGCCTACCCTCACACACTCTGTGTGAGGCATCCGCACAGGACGTACAGGGCGGTGTATCCGTAACCTGGTGGCCTTCTGAATCCGCCCCTTTTTTGCCTCCGTCAGCCCCGTCGTCCATGCCGTGTGCCCCCCCCTAAACATTTTCTGGGGTTGCCTCTCGCCTGTCCGACGTTGACCCGTTTGGCGCCGCTGCTCCTCTCTACGGCGCCTCTCCACTGTCTCACTCCATGGCCGGCGATCCATCCCGGCCAGGATTTCCTCCCAAGTCCAGGACCCTTTACCGTCCAATATCTCCTCCCATGTCCAGGCTGCCTGCTCCTCTCTACGGCGCGCCTCCACCGTCTCTTCTCCCGGCGCTTCCTCCCATGTCCAGCCCAAGAGCTGCCCCTGGACACGCTGCTTGGTCGTTGCATGGTGGGTTCTTCTGTCACGATCGTCGTAATGAACAGACCAAGGCGCAGCGTGATGAACGAACATGTTTAACTTTATTATCTTTAGTGATAATAGAACACAATCAACAAAACAAGAAACAACTCGTGAAGTCCACGGTAACAATGACCGAACACGGAACAAGAACCCATAAACATAAAGGGAAAATAGACAGTATAAATATGGCTCCCAATCAGAGACAACCAACGACAGCTGACACTCGTTGCCTCTGATTGGGAGTCACTCTAGCCAACATAGAAATAAACACAACAGAATTACCAACATAGAAATAAACACATAGAATGAACACACCCTGGCTCAACATATAGAGTCCCAGAGCCAGGGTGTGACAGTCTGTTCCAGTGGGATGTGCTGTAAATGATGTCTGTTCCAGTGGGATGTGCTGTAAATGAAATCTGTGCCCAGTGGGATGTGCTGTAAATTATGTATGTTCCAGTGGGATGTGCTGTAAATTATGTCTGTTCCAGTGGGATGTGCTGTAAATGATGTATGTTCCAGTGGGATGTGCTGTAAATGATGTATGTTCCAGTGGGATGTGCTGTAAATGATGTCTGTTCCAGTGGGATGTGCTGTAAATGATGTCTGTTCCAGTGGGATGTGCTGTAAATGATGTCTGTTCCAGTGGGGTGTGCTGTATTTATGTGTTTACTTCAAACCACTTGATAAAAACATCTACTAAAAGCTTTTACTAAATGACCATGTCTATATCATCACCAGGTGCGTCTGCTGGCTGAGCCGGTCAAATCAGCCCGTAAGAGGAAGCAGGAGGCCAAGCTGAAGGCCCAGGCTGACAAACAAGCTGCAGCTCAGGACAGGAAGCCTGGACAGAGTCCACTAACCCCGGGCAAGGTCAAGACAGAGAGCACCAACAAAGGTAGAGACCTCTGGTTGGTTGGTTGGTTGGTTGGTTGGTTGGTTGGTTGGTTAATTGGTTGGTTGATTGGTTGGTTGGTTGAATGAATGATTAATCAGTTGGTTGGTAGATTAATTGATTTATTCATGATTTACTAATTGATTGATTGATTGATTGATTGATAAATTGGTTGATTGATTTTCTGAATTTCTCTTACAAGAAAAAGCTTGATCCTGGTTTGTATATTTCACCTTACAGGTACCAAAAGCACTTCTTCAGCGGATCAGTCCTCCTCCTTCAAAACAGAGCCTCAGTCCTTCTACAGCTCTTACACAACAGGAAGTGTGGGTGCCTATGCACCAGAGTCTAACTCCCCCAGCCCTTACCACCACAGCACCTCCACCTACCCCACTCCTCCAGGAAGATCCACCCCAGGGATAGAGGCTCTTTCCCCCCATCGTCCCGGCATGCCTGTCCCCCAGTACAGGGACAGAGGGCCACCAGGGGCCCAGTGCAATGGTTCCCCCCTCCATTACGAGGCAATGGGAGCGGCTGTAAATGGTTACTCCCCAGGACTCAGTAGAAAGCAGCTGGCGGACCCTGAGGGATGTGGGACCCCTGGCAACTACCCCCCCAGGAAGTTTGAAATGGAGCCCAACGAGGTGCACTGCTCCCCTCTCCTCAGACCCCCCCACGGCCACAACAATCCTCCTCCATCCTCCTCCTCCTTCTCCTTCCCCCTACCCCACCCAGAGGGCCTCCACAGCAGACTCAACGGGCTCCTCAGGGCGGCGGAGGAGATGGGGGTCAGGGACGGGGTTAAAGGTCATGGAGGTCATGACCTCCCCCACGGTGCCCCCCATCCCCCTCATCTCCCCCCTCAGGCCCCTCCCCCTCTCTTCCCCAACCCAGAAGAGGTCAAACAGGAACAGGAAGAGGTGTGGTCAGACAGTGAGCACAACTTCCTGGACAGTGACATCGGCGGGGTGGCGGTAGCTCCCTCCCACGGTTCCATCCTGATCGAGTGCGCCCGCAGAGAGCTCCACGCCACCACCCCCATCCTCCGACCCGACCGCAGCCACCCCACCCGCATCTCCCTGGTCTTCTACCAGCACAAGTCCCTCAACGAGCCCGACCACGGCCTGCACATGTGGGAGGCCAAGATGGCCCGGAGGGAGCGGGAGAGGGAGGAGGAGGCTGAGAGGCTGGGGATGGGCCTGGACCTGGAAGAGGTTAGCCCTGTCAAGAGGAAGAGGGAGAGGGGGAAGGGGGACGGGGGAGAGAGTGTGGAGCCTGAGGAGGAGGGAGAGGAGGAGGGCCCGGAGGAGAAGAAGGGGGTGTTGAAGGTTCCTACCCGGCAGGTGGTGACTGTCCCGCGGGATGGGGTGGTCACTGTGTCCCCTTACGCTCTGACACAGGTCACGGGCCCCTACAACCGCTGGACATGATACTGTTATGTACACACACGTACACAAGCACACACTCACACACAGACACATACAGCGATTACATTTGAACACACACACACACACCACCCTACACACACACACACCACCCTGTGCTACTGCCTTACCTCAATCAACTTTACACTTCTACTCTCGTTTTTATGTGTTATTTCGTTGTGTTACTTTTTCCAAACGTCTGTCTGTTTATTTTTGTTTCTCTTCGTCTCTGCTTTTAAAGTGATGAGGAAGACTATCGTTTGTGAGGTTTTAACTGTGAGTTTTAGTGTTTGATGATGATTTTTGGGGTCTGGTTTTTCATGTAAAGAGATGGTGCTCAGAACCAATTTTAAATATGTTTTTTAATTGGTTTTAAATACAACTTGATTAATAAGAACAAACAAGATGTGATTATTTATTCTGATCATTTTTTTAAATATATTTTTTTATTTTATTTCTTGATGCAAGCCTGTTTACTGCAATGTTGCTGTCATCTAGCATTTTACACTAGTAAACACTCATGTCAAGTCTCTATGGTCTTTGTTTCAGCCAAGAGTGCTCTTTTAACAAAATGAGTTTTATCAATGATTGATCATATAATGGTGCCATTTGTAGCAGCAACTTTCGATAAACAGACCACATATTACACAGTATGTAAGACTAGACTACACACATTTACTCTAGTTTTATGCGAAAATAATGTACCCATGTAGCATGGTGCTTTTCCTTCTCTTTCCATTCCTCTATTGGTGGTCATGAAGGAACTTTACTACCTTGTTTTGGGCTGGATCATTTTTGTCTTTTTGTTAAGCGTACAGATATATGATGACATATTGAAAAAGCACTTTTTTATTTTTCATAACTTGAAAAAGGTCCCGTTCCAATATGTACAGATAGAGAGATATATCTGACAGCTTGTGTGAAACCTTTTTTTTTTTTTTTGTAGAATGATTTAATTCAACAATGAATTTTTAACATTATAAATTACATATCAGTCTCACAAAAAAAACAGGCTTACTAAGCAATTATGAAATGCTGCATATAAAGATTGTGGTGCTTGTTGTCAACGACACTTCATTTATATAAATCTGGATAACCATGTACGGTATGTTCACTGAAGACTTGGGTTCAAATACATGTGTATTTGAGTATCTGGTATTTAAAATGCTTTTTTCTGTGTATTTGAGTATTTTGAAAATACACAGCCCAAAATAAGTACTTTTATTTGAGTATTTGAATGGTTGATTGTAAAAAACAAATAGTCTACCAAATTGTATTTGAGAGTATTTTCAAATACCTATGTAAAATACTATTTTCAAATACCTGGGTTAAATGCATGGGAATGTATTTGCGTCAGTGTATTTGAGTATTTTCAAATACTTTCCAAATTTCCAAATACAACTACTTGTCTTTCAAAATATTACTTTGAATGTATGTGAAAGTAATTGAGATATTTGAAATAGTATTTTAACCCAGGTCTGGTTCACTGTCTGAACTTCCAGAGTGTTTTAAATAGGACATGTCTGTTTTTGATACAGACACTAAAAAGACCACATAAAACCTGTTCAGAAATGGTGACTATATTACTGTATGTTTCTTACAGGCGCTAACAACATCTCTATCCTCTCTTTTTAACTGACTAGGGCATTGATTGACAGTTATGTTTGTCCTTATGCTGGGTATAAATACATTATACAAGTGGAGAGAAAACCAACCAAACCCTTTGTTGTTTCTCATTGCCTCATCTTTACTTTCTGGGTGAAGCTGCTCTGACAGAATACAACACTCCTCAGATCGTTTCTGGTGCTGTAACAGTTTTGAAACGTTGTTAAAACGTTGTTTACATACCATTTACATAACTGTTTCACATGGGGTTCTGAATGTGGCATACAGGGTTGGGGTCAACTCGTGTCATTTCATAAAATAACTGTAATATTCTAAGAGAATTTTCCAATTCAACCTTATTCATTCAAGTTCATTTTAAACCCTGGATAAAAGGCTGTTGAAATGGAATCGACCTCGATGCTTGTGGCATACTGTTTCAGTGTCGAATTTAGTTACTTTCTGATGGTGCTAACTCGTCAAAATGTGATTCTGCACTGACAAAGCCTGTGTATATTCTAAGGGTGATGTTATGATGCTTTTTGCATGACTAGCATTTACTGTTTCCCTTCTGGATGGGCATGCCATAGCTTTGTGCTCTACCGTCTCTGTCCTGAATGCATTATGGACTACAGTACTTCAATTTTGTCATTGGTCAACTTGATCAGAGTTAGAGTAGCATCAATTCTCTGCATCTTTTCATTTACATTTACATTTTACATTTTAGTCATTTAGCAGATGCTCTTATCCAGAGCGACTTACAGTTAGTGAGTGCATACATTTTTCATCATAAGTTCTAGGTCTATCACGTATTGAGTCAGACAGTAGACCTCTTCAATATACAGTATAAACCTGCTTTTGATAGGGGCAACCATGTTGGGTATTCATCAATGCTCACGTTAGTCCATCATAACCATGTAATAATGGGCCCATTCACTAATATTACAATTGACTAGGTATCTGTTGTATTGATCTGTCTCAGTATAGGCTGGATCTAATGCAGCTCAATGCAGATTAAGCAAATGTCACTGGTGCTTTCATTTGACTAATACACAGATCTGGAGATATGTTTTTGTTTGACTTTTGTCATATTTTTTTCTGTTTTTTTTCTCTTTGTTTCTCAGGTGTGAGGTTGTTCATTTACCCAGGCTTCAACCCAACTAGGGCATACACAGTCTCCTAACACAACTCTCTTTCTTCCAATAATGTCGTCAACAGATTGACAAAGTCAAACCATATACTTAGATTTTTCCTCTGAGATAAACGTTGACACATAGATTTAATGCATTTAATACAAAGTAGCTGCAGTACATATATAGTCTATTACAATATATTGAATGTAGGCCGTTGAAAGTTACTGATGTGGTAGAAAACAGTCACTTTAAAACGTTTCCAGCTATACATAAGACAGTTTGTAAGATAATAAACTTTTGTAATTGCTTCACTTGAAGATTTCTTGGTTCTACCATTATGTGTGACTTGAAAACTGTGGTAACCTACGTGTAGATCAAGGAGGAAAAACTAGCACCAGCATTTTAAAACTCAATGGTTTTTATTGGAATAAAACTGTATAAAATACACATTTCATGTGGAATAAAACTGTATAAAATTCACATTTCATGTGGAATAAAACTGTATAAAATACACATTTCATGTGAAACTGACAGTTTTACTGTACTATTCATGGTTTGTAGATAACGAACAGTCTTGCTATTTTGAAACTGATTGACAAAATTACTGTACATAACTAAGATGTATATCAATTTTACAGTTTTGAGAAAATACTAAATTCAGCATTCCTGTCAATGGCTAGCTACCCCCTGGTGATTTTGAAATAAATATGTATTTATATTTTGGACTTGTTGTGTGTCTTTTTGCTTTATTGACAGTAAACGACTTCAAAGTATATAAGCTATAATACGACGTGTGTGTGATAGAATAACTGCTTTAGACACAACAGATAACAGATGGCAAGACCCCTGATTAGATATGTGTGTAGACCCTCAATAATTTACTTTTGGGAATAGAAGGTAACCAGTAGAACAAAAAAGATAGCTTACCTTATTCCCCGGGTCCATTCCTTTGTCACAGTAAAATATTTCGCAAATTAAATTTCATTTGTCACATATACGTGTTTAACAGATGTTATTGCGGGTGTAGCGAAATGCTTGTGCTTCTAGCTCCGACAGTGCAGTAATATCTAACAAGAAATATCTAACAATTTCACAACATAAACCCAATACACACAAATCTAGTAAGGAATGGAATTTAAGAATATATACATATATGGACAAGCAATGACAGAGCGGCATGGACTAAGATACAGTATAATATTATAGAATACAGTATATACATATGAGATGAGTAGTGCAAGATATGTAAACATTATTAAAGTGACTAGTGTTCCATTTCTTAAAGAGGCCAGTGATTTCAGTCTGCAATCAGTCTGTAGTGGAGATTGAAAGATTTGTATTATTATAATTGGAATTAATAGTGATAATAGACCTGCGTGCGAAAAGTCTACTGTCTGAGATAGTGGGCTTTCCGCCATTCACATGCTCTTGAACTAAAAAGGCTTCCGTATATTTTTGAGTGATTCGTGACGCACCAGCTTCGAACGGACAGGATAATTTTTACAGGCAAGATGGCGACTTCGGAGCCGGTAAGCGAGATCGAGGTATATGGACATTTGACGACTAAAAACTGAATGTAGAACCCATCCTGTTTTTACTTCGTTAAGTTTAATCTTATAGGGGTTAAATCTACCAGGTTTTAACGGAATATTTTCTCCGGCATCTGTGAAAGCGCGGGTGTCTGGTTCCAACATGCTCAGCAATGCTAGCGATGGATTTGTGGGGTGGCATTGGAGACTGTTGGCAGGGAGTGACTGGACATTGCTAGGTAGTTCCCAATTGGTTCATTGATTCAATATATTACACTATTACTTTGTGTCCTTTCAAATATATTGATCTTATTTGTGATTGGTTTTATTTACACGATTAAAAAAAGTGTGACATCTGGACACGTGTGTCCGTGCTGTGTTAACTAGATTGTACGTTAACGTTACCTTACTACCTGTAGCTAGCTAGCTTGCTAACGTTAACTAACTTGCTGCCATGGGGCTTGCTCATTTGAATCTGCATAAATTGACCGAATTACTAGTTGTAATTAGTTAACTAGCTACGTTAGTTGCCTATATTAGCTATACAACAGTCGGACATGATTGAATTAGCTACTTAACTAGCTACTGTAGTGGTTAACGTCAAAAGGGGTTTAGTTAACTAGTTATTAGGGAGTGAGTCATCCAGTCAACTGAAGTAGTTAGCTATCTTCTTGGCATCCGCCCCATCCAGCAGGCGCATGACTTGCGGCGAATCAATTAATCAGAGATTAAGCATATGGACGGTCTAGCTAGCTAACTAACTACTTAGGAGCTAGCTACCGAGTAGTAGCTAGTTTCAATCACATGTGGCTCTCTAGTAGTAGTAGTAGCAGCTAGTAGTAATAGTTAACTACACAAACGTTTGGCTTAGTCTCGGGTGAGCAGAAAACGTAGCTAACTAACCACATTGACAAAACACAGAGCCGACTAGCCAATGTCACCTCACATCACCTTGTTCTAGATCTTTCAAAAGTGGAAGTCTAGCTAGATCTTCAGCATCTCCTACAGAGATGTTGGTATATATTCAGTATACATGTAGAGGCATTGAATGTATCATTCAGTAGTAGAAATGGCAGATACTGACCTTTCAAAACTTAGTTTTATCTTTAATCAAAACGTTGAAATGTAGTCCGACATGGATAGAATACCTGCAAGTGTAGTATTGTTTTAGTGTCAGTAGTAGTTAGTATCCATGATTAGCCTTTATTTTGATATGATTGTGTATGTTAGGAGCTATTGGCAGGATGGGTCTAAGGATGTCAGATTTCCTGCAAACAGCTAATATTGTAACGTTACTGGTGAATGTTTTTGCTGTGTCATCCCATCCAGAAAGCACCTGAAACAGAAGAGCCCCAACCTGAAGTAATCCCCACTGCACCACCTGTGGTCACTGGTTCTGAGCAGTACATCAAACACCCCCTGCAAAACAAGTATGGATACTGTGTGTCTGTCTGCTTTTGTGCATTACAATTAGTAAATGTTCCCTTGAGACAACTTCTGGTAGTGTGGTAGTCAGTACATGCTATAATCAGTGACACAGGTAGCCTGAAACATAGGCTATTACTTTGCAGAATTCCAGGTTTATATAGCATAGCAGATAGGATTAGAAGAGATAATGTCTCCTCATTGAATCTACTCTGCCTGTGATTGCCATATTATTCACCATAGGTGAATACAGAGAGGCTACTTACTCTGCCACTGTAGCCCATTACTTACTACAGTGGAATCTCCACCAAATAGTTGAGACTTTCTCTCTGCTGTGTAAGACTTGTAGATGACTTATAAGTCTGTCCTTTAGATGTTTGGGCTGGAAGCAGTGCTTGTTTGGTACAATATTTCCACTTTGCTGACAACTGGCTGCTGATTACAACACATCTGCTGCTCAGCGTTGACACCAGGGGTATATTCACAAGGGGGAAAATGGAACAAAACAGGGAGGGAGCTGCCTGAATTTGTCCAATTGAAACACTCGTTTTCGTTGAAAAACGCAACTGTTTGGACTGATGATTACATCCCTGGGGTACTTCAACGAAAACTAGAGTTTCTATTAGACAATTTCAGGTAGGTCCCTCCCCCGTTTCGTTCTGTTGGCTTCCGTTTGGTTCCTAGTGAATAAATCCCAGGGTCATGTTCATTCATTAGGTACCAAACGTAAGGGAAATGACTGAAACAGAACTGGACTTCTGATGCGAAACCTTTTAAAACATGTTATTATTGTGTGCCCAAATGAACACAACCCAGATGGGGATACTAGGGTCACGCTCACTAGGCCAAAAACGCTTTGGTGCTTCCCAGAATGTTTCCATCCATATTTCTATTCACATGCTCACAGCTAGCTTTAACCCTAAACCTAGATGAAGAACAAAGCTGATCAAACTTGCTCTCTACAGATGTGACATTGACATTGTGATGTCACCACTTTTGTCTGTTCTGGCACATCCCATCGAGTGGCTGTCTATTCAATAGGGAGCCAGGCCATACACTACTGTAGGCAGTACACTGGGCCGGGTAGAACTGCTGACATAAAACACTGCCTCGTAGACCCACTCTAGACCTTTCTGTCTGTCCTTTCCCTGCCTCTCAGGTGGATGCTGTCCCTCCCTAACCACCGATTCTGGGTCATTCTGATGATTTAAAACTCCATAGTTCTGGTATTTTTTACTGTTTGAAAAACTTGATCCTAGACCAGTGGATTTCAGATTCTGTTCGCAGGGATTTTTCTGCCATTGACATCCTTGGGCTAAGCTTTATTCTGGGCCACCTAAGTCCACAGTTTAAAAAATAATATATATATATATATATATATATATATATATATACACACAGCTGTGGAAAAAATTGAGACCACTGCAAATTTATCTTAAATCAGCATCTCTACATGTATGACAGCCATTCCATTCCAGTGTCTGTTGAATTCCAACACAGGCACACCTCATTCTACTGAATTAGGTACTGATTAGGTGATCACATGAACCAAATCTTATTTAATGAGGAAAAGTATAAAAACCACTGCTGTGGTCATCACTATCCTCTTGCAATAGGACCAGCTGGATGGCAAAAACATTGCTAATAGTACCTCAAAAGTAATATTAATCAAAAAATAACTATTGACCATGCCAAAATAGTTGAAAAGGAAAGTTTTGAGTGAGGAAAAGAAGGGTTCAATTCTGGCTTTACTGGCAGAGGGATACAGTGAGTGTCAGGTTGCTTCCATCCTTAAAATTTAAAAGACGGCGGTTCATAAGAACAAGGTCACGCAGCAGACATTGGGGACAACAAAGCTACAGACCGGCAGAGGGCGAAAACGACACTCTACTGACCGGGATGACCGCCAACTCATTCGAATGTCACTCAACAACCGTAGGATGACATCAAGTGACCTACAAAAATAATGTCAAACGGCAGCTGGGGTGAAGTGCACGGCGAGGACGGTTCGAAACAGGCTCCTAGGGGCAAGGCTGAAGTCGTCGTGTAAAGCTAGAAAAAAGGCCTTCATCAATGAGAAGCAAAGAAGAGCCAGGCGGAGGTTTGCAAAAGACCATAAGGATTGGACCGTAGAGGACTGGAATAAGGTCATCTTCTCTGATGAGTCCAATTTTCAGCTTTGCCCAACACCTGGTCGTCTAATAGTTAGACGGAGACCTGGAGAGGCCTACAAGCCACAGTGTCTCGCACCCACTGTGAAATTTGGTGGAGGATCGGTGATGATCTGGGGGTGCTTCAGCAAGACTGGAATCGGGCAGATTTGTCTTTGTGAAGGACGCATGAATCAAGCCACGTACAAGGTTGTCCTGGAAGAAAACGTGCTTCCGTTTGCTCTGACATTGTTCCCCAACTGAGGATTGTTTTTTCCAGCAGGACAATGCGCCATGCCACACAGCCAGGTCAATCAAGGTGTGGATGGAGGACCACCAGATCAAGACCCTGTCATGGCCAGCCCAATCTCCAGACCTGAACCCCATTGAAAACTTCTGGAATGTGATCAAGAGGAAGATGGATGGTCACAAGCCATCAAACAAAGCCGAGCTGCTTGAATTTTTGCGCCAGGAGTGGCATAAAGTCACCCAACATCAATGTGAAAGACTGGTGGAGAGCATGCCAAGACGCATGAAAACTGTGATTGAAAATCAGGGTTATTCCACCAAATATTGATTTCTGAACTCTTCCTAAGTTAAAACATTAGTATTGTGTTTAAAAATGAACATTAACTTATTTTCTCTGCATTATTCGAGGTCTGACAACACTGCATATTTTTTGTTATTTTGACCAGTTGTCATTTTCTGCAAATAAATGCTCTAAATGACAATATTTTGGGGGGGGGATTTGGGAGAAATGTTGTCAGTAGTTTATAGAATAAAATAAAAATGTTATTTTTACCCAAACACATACCTATAAATAGTAAAACCAGAGAAACTGATAATTTTGCAGTGGTCTCTGAATTTTTTCCGCAGCTGTATATAAATACAATGTAGATGACTAAAAGCAGATATAAAGTATATAGAAAAGATAATGGACCTATAGTTTTTTAAATAATATAATCTTTGAGAACCAACAATTACCTAAATAAAAGATACAGGGAGAATTGGAAAGCAAAATAACACTGCATTCGCCATGGCAAAATACATAGAATTGCAGGAAATTAGCTTTAAAACTGCAAAACATGCTCAGCTCCATGGAGACATTTTTATAATTGCAGGAAATTGGCTTAAAAATCCTTTACACTGCCAAGATGGGGTCCTCCAAAATTCAGCCGTGCCTACGCCGCCTGCCATGCCCACCACATCAGCCTCTTTTTGATCTGCATTGGTTTTGGTGTTGGTACTTCGCAGCTCTCTGAATGTTACGCCGCTGCCAGAGAAAAAACAAACCGAAACCTTGCGCAACCTCTTCCTCCTTTTTGTTTTTCTGGGTGATACTAGGGACTAGGAAGTCTGGAGTCACTCAATACACACACACACACTGTATGACTCTGTTGTAGGGAGTTCTGGACTTCAACAGACTGTGTTTACGGTACGTGGCTCAACATCCCGTTTGTTTTGTATGTTCTTCAGGACCCCAACAACAATAGTGTAGACCATTCCATAATCCACAGGCTTTACCTCAACTATGACACATTAGTGTTTGTTTACACGTCTATGACCTCACTCTGGTTCACCAGACGAGTCACGCCAGGTGTTTTCTCGTCTCAACACTGGTCTTGTGTAATAATAACATATTTATCAGTGGGGCAACACTAGAGTGCTTCCTCTAGTCAACTGCTCTACTGATAGTCAGTGTGATAACTAAGCACAGGTATTTTCAGGAAGTGTCCAGGTGGGGCGTGGGTATAAATTTAGCATGGGGGGGGGCACAGGGTTCAGTCCATGCCCTATCCACCCCTCCCTCCCTCCTACCATCCCTCCCTCCCCTACTACGCTATTCCCTTCCTGGGAAACAGATGAAATAATAATGGTAGGACTGGTGAAAAAGGGAAGTGTTTGTAGCAGGGTGGATGACTGCCTGGTTCTCTGTTCTTCTATTCAACATTTATATGCATGTTACTTATACTTATATTACTTACACTTGCTGTTGTACACAATGGGGAAAAGAACAAATAGGCAATAACATAGTGTATTCAGACCCCTTGACTTTTTCCACATTTTATGTTACAGCCTTATTCGGGATTAAATCGTTTTTTCCCCCTCATCAATCTACACACAATAATACCCCATAATGACAAAGCAAAAACTGGTTTTTAGACATTTTTGCAAATGTATTAAAAATAAAAAAACGGAGATATTACATTTGCATCAGTATTCAGACCCTTTAGTCAGTACTTTGTTGAAGCACCTTTGCCAGCGATTACAGCCTCGAGTCTTCTTGGGTATGACGCTACAAGCTTGGCACACCTGTATTTGGGGAGTTTCTCCCATTCTTCTCTGCAGATCCTCTGAAGCGCTGTCAGGTTGGATGGGGAGCGTCGCTGCACAGCTATTTTCAGGTCTCTCCAGAGATGTTTGATCGGGTTCAAGTCCGGGCTCTGGCTGGGCCACTCAAGGACATTCAGAGACTTGTCCCGAAGCCACTCCTGTGTTGTCTTGGCTGTGTGCTTAGGGTCGTTTTCCTGTTGGAAGCTTCATTAAATGTAGGTCTACTGTTGGAAGCTTCATTGGTTGTAGGTCTACTGTTGGAAGCTTCATTGATTTGTAGGTCTACTGTTGGAAGCTTCATTGATTTGTAGGTCTACTGTTGGAAGCTTCATTGATTTGTAGGTCTACTGTTGGAAGCTTCATTGATTTGTAGGTCTATTGTTGGAAGCTTCATTGATTTGTAGGTCTATTGTTGGAAGCTTCATTGATTTGTAGGTCTACTGTTGGAAGCTTCATTGATTTGTAGGTCTACTGTTGGAAGCTTCATTGATTTGTAGGTCTACTGTTGGAAGCTTCATTAAATGTACTGTTATGTTTTCTTAGAATTAATCCTTGGTTTGGCTGATGAACATCAATACATAACTTTCCATAACTGTTACTGCTGTTGACCGGGACAGACAGACAGACACACACATTGACTGGTCACTCTGATAGGTGCAGAAGGTAAGATTCGCTCACTAAAGACAAATAGAAGCCTCTGTCTGTCTGTGCGGACCGGGGAGTGCGATGGGGAATCTCTGACTGTGTCCTCTCACTTCAGATGGGCCCTGTGGTATTTCAAAAACGACAAGAGCAAAAGCTGGACAGAGAACCTCCGTCTCATCGCAAAGTTTGACACAGTGGAAGACTTCTGGGCGTGAGTACTCTTCCTCTTTCTCGCTCTTCCTCATCATCCTCTTCCTCCACCCCTTCTTCCTCTCCATCCTATGATGTTATCGTGACAATCGGTGTGGGAAAAAATTGACAATTTCTGTTCAGCAGGGCATAATGTTCATTTGTAGCTAGAAATGCATTCTACAGTATGGACACACGTTTCTGTTATGTGAAGTAAAGGACTGTGGCAGTTCTATGCCATATATTGCTATCTGTGCCCTGAATGTTGTGCCTCATGACTTCTCTCCAAAAAATAAAAATGGAGAATGGCATAGAACTATCAATTGTCTCACTATCATTTCATAATCATAGTGTGTAATATTCTTGTATATCTGTAGGCCTGTGTTTAAGTGTGCCTCTTGGTTGTGTGTTGTAGATTATATAACCACATACAGCAGCCCAGTAAGTTAGGCTTCGGCTGTGACTACTGCTTATTTAAGGTAAGTGGACTTCTGAAACAAACAGTATCCCTTCAGAAGACATGTCGCTGTTCTGTACGTTGTCAAGTTAATAACATTAAATGAAAACATCAGGGCCTGTGTGCATAAAGCCTCTCAGAGTAGGACTGATGATCTAGGACAGGGTTTCCTAAACTCAGTCCTTGGGACCCCATTTTTGTTTTTGCCCTAACACTGGACAGCTGATTCAAATGATCAAAGCTTGATGATTAGTTGATTATTTGAATCAGCTGTGTAGTGCTATGGAAAAAACCAAAGGTGCACCCCTTGGGGTCCCAAGGGCTGAGTTTGGGAAACCCTGATCTAGGATCAGGTCCCCCTTATCCATATAATCTCATTCATTATGATCTAAAAGGCTAAACTGATCCTAGATCGGCACTTCTACAGTAAGACACTTTATGAATACGGGCCCAGGATGTACAGTGCATTTGGAAAGTATTCAGACTCCATCCCCTTTTCCACATTTTGTTACATTACAGCCTTATTGTAAAATTGATTTTTTTTTTTTTTCTCTCATCAATCTACACCAATACCCCATAATGACAAAGCAAAAACAGTTTTTTTGATTTTTTTTCTAATTAAAAATAAGCTGAAATATCAAATTTACATAAGTATTCAGACCTTTTACTCAGTACTTTGTTGAAGCACCTTTGGCAGCGATTACAGCCGCCAGTCTTCTCGGGTATGACACTACAAGCTTGGCACACCTGTATTTGGGGAGTTCCTCCCATTCTTCTATGCAGATCCTCTCAAGCTCTGTCAGGTTGGATGGGGAGCGTCGCTGCACAGGTATTTTCAGATCTCTCCAGAGATGTTAGATCGGGTTCAAGTCCGGGCTCTGGCTGGACCACTCAAGGACATTCAGAGACTTTTCCTAAAGCCACTCCTGCGTTGTCTTGGCTGTGTGCTTAGGGTCGTTGTCCTGTTGGAAGGTGAACCTTCGCCCCAGTCTGAGGTCCTGAGCGCTCTGGAGCAGGTTTTCATCAAGGATCTCTCTGTACTTTGCTCAGTTCATCTTTCCCTCAATCCTGACTAGTCTCCCAGTCCCTGCTGCTGAAAAACATCCCCACAGCATGATGCTGCCACCACCATGCTTCACAGTAGGGAAGATATTGGCCAGGTGATGAGCGGTGCGTGGTTTGGCATTCAGGCCAAAGAGTTCAATCTTCTTTAAATCAGACCAGAGAATCTTGTTTCTCATGGTCTGAGAGTCCTTTAGTTGCCTTTTGGCAAACTCCAAGCAGGCTGTCATGTGCCTTTTACTGAGGAGTGGCTTCTGTCTGGCCACTTTACCATAAAGGCCTGATTGGTGGAGTGCAGCAGAGATGGTTGTCCTTCTGGAAGGTTCTTCCATCTCCACAGAGGAAATCTGGAGCTCTGTCAAAGTGACCATTGGGTTCTTGGTCACCTCCCTGACCAAAGCCTTTCTCCCCCGATTGCTCAGTTTGACCGGGCGGCCAGCTCTAGGAAGAGTCTTGGTGGTTCCAAACTTCTTCCATTTAAGAATGATGGAGGCCGCTGTGTTCTTGGGGACCTTCAATGCTGCAGAATGTTTTTGATACCCTTCCCCAGATCTGTGCCTCGACACAATCCTCAACACAATTCCGTCAACCTCATTTCTTGGTTTTTGCTCTGACATGCACTGTCAACTGTGGGACCTTTATATAGACCGGTGTGTGCCTTTCCAAATCATGTCCAATCAATTGAATTTACCACAGGTGGACTCCAATCAAGTTGTAGAAACATCTCAGAGATGATCTATGGAAACAGGATGTACCTGAGCTCAATTTTGAGTCTCAAAGCAAATGGTCTGAATACTTATGTAAATAAGGTATTTCTGTTTTGTATTTTTTTATACATTTGCACACATCTCATCCTGTTTTCGCTTTGTCATTATGGGGTATTGATGAGGTAACAAAATGTGGAAAAAGTGAGGGGTCTGAATAATTTCCGAATGCACTGTACGTTGGGATCAAGCTTTGAGCTAACGTTCCCCCACCACTCTGTGTGTCAGGATGGGGTGAAGCCGATGTGGGAGGATGACAAGAACAAGCTGGGTGGGAGGTGGCTGATGACCCTCAGTAAACAGCAGAGACAAATCGACCTCGACCGCTACTGGATGGAGACGGTAAGCATCACTATCCCTAAACCTGGGTCATGTTCATTAGGAAGCAAACTGGACCGAAACAAGAAAGGCTCACTTTTGTTTTCCATTGCAAAATGTTATCGAATGTTTCCAGTTGTGTACCCTAATGAATTTGACCCTGGGCTGTGTAGTGTTCATTAAGGCACACAACAAAAACATTGCAATGGTCCAGGTTTTCCCTCCATCGTTCAGTCAGTGTTCCTCTCTTTGAAGAACACAACCCTGCTGCAACTCTTCATGACTATACTACCGGAGTGTTGTCGAATAATCTTCTGTAAAGGATGGGTCGCTAGACGGTGACTTAACAGGTAAATAACATGTTATTCATTCCAGAGTATCATGTACTAGATTTGTGTGTGTTGCAGCTGTTGTGTTTAATCGGCGAGTCGTTTGACGAGGCCAGTGAAGACGTCTGTGGAGCGGTAGTCAACGTCAGACCCAAGGGAGATAAAATATCCATCTGGACCGGGAATTGTCAGAACAAGGAAGCCATTGTGGCGATAGGGTAGGTCACATCTCTTGCCTTTTGTAAATTGGGTAAAAGTCCATCCCCCACTCCTCCGTCACCATACAGTGGGGGAAAAAAGTATTTAGTCAGCCACCAATTATGCAAGTTCTCCCACTTAAAAAGATGAGAGGCCTGTAATTTTCATCATAGGTACACGTCCACTATGACAGACAAATTGAGAGAGAGAAAATCCAGAAAATCACATTGTAGGATTTTTTATGAATTTATTTGCAAATTATGGTGGAAAATAAGTATTTGGTCACCTACAAACAAGCAAGATTTCTGGCTCTCACAGACCTGTAACTTCTTCTTTAAGAGGCTCCTCTGTCCTCCACTCGTTAACTGTATTAATGGCACCTTTGAACTTGTTATCAGTATAAAAGACACCTGTCCACAACCTCAAACAGTCACACTCCAAACTCCACTGTGGCCAAGACCAAAGAGCTGTCAAAGGACACCAGAAACAAAATTGTAGACCTGCACCAGGCTGGGAAGACTGAATCTGCAATAGGTAAGCAGCTTGGTTTGAAGAAATCAACTGTGGGAGCAATTATTAGGAAATGGAAGACATACAAGACCACTGATAATCTCCCTCGATCTGGGGCTCCACGCAAGATCTCACCCCGTGGGGTCAAAATGATCACAAGAACGGTGAGCAAAAATCCCAGAACCACACGGGGGGACCTAGTGAATGACCTGCAGAGAGCTGGGACCAAAGTAACAAAGCCTGTCATCAGTAACACACTACGCCGCCAGGGACTCAAATCCTGCAGTGCCAGACGTGTCCCCCTGCTTAAGCCAGTACATGTCCAGGCCCGTCTGAAGTTTGCTAGAGTGCATTTGGATGATCCAGAAGAGGATTGGGAGAATGTCATTATGGTCAGATGAAACCAAAATATAACTTTTTGGTCAAAACTCAACTCATCGTGTTTGGAGGACAAAGAATGCTGAGTTGCATCCAAAGAACACCATACCTACTGTGAAGCATGGGGGTGGAAACATCATGCTTTGGGGCTGTTTTTCTGCAAAGGGACCAGGACGACTGATCCGTGTAAAGGAAAGAATGAATGGGGCCATGTATCGTGAGATTTTGAGTGAAAACCACCTTCCATCAGCAAGGGCATTGAAGATGAAACGTGGCTGGGTCTTTCAGCATGACAATGATCCCAAACACACCGCCCGGGCAACGAAGGAGTGGCTTCGTAAGAAGCATTTCAAGGTCCTGGAGTGGCCTAGCCAGTCTCCAGATCTCAACCCCATAGAAAATCTTTGGAGGGAGTTGAAAGTCTGTGTTGCCCAGCGACAGCCCCAAAACATCACTGCTCTAGAGGAGATCTGCATGGAGGAATGGGCCAGAATTCCAGCAACAGTGTGTGAAAACCTTGTGAAGACTTACAGAAAACGTTTGACCTGTGTCATTGCCAACAAAGGGTATATAACAAAGTATTGAGAAACTTTTGTTATTGACCAAATACTTATTTTCCACCATCATTTGCAAATAAATTCATTAAAAATCCTACAATGTGATTTTCTGGAAAAAGAATTCTCATTTTGTCTGTCATAGTTGACGTGTACCTATGATGAAAATTACAGGCCTCTCTCATCTTTTTAAGTGGGAGAACTTGCACAATTGGTGGCTGACTAAATACTTTTTTCCCCCACTGTATATAGGCGTGTCAGTATGTTAATAAGTGAGCTGAGGATTTTCTTTCTATCCTCGATTGGAGGATTCTCAAGTGTATCCTACCGCGGAAGAGGGTTTTTAAATTCAGATTCCTTTGAAACAGGTGTTGATTTTACATTTCAGTCATTTAGCAGACACTCTTATCCAGAGCGACCTACAGTGCATTCATCTTAAGATAACTAACTAGGTGAGACAACCACATTACAGTCATAGTAAGTACATTTTTCCTCAATAAAGAAGGGATCAGCAAAGAGTTCTAATAGGAAAAGAGAAGTGCAAGCTTTATTTTTTTCCTAGCTTCAGGGGGAAGATGGTTCCACCATTGGGCTGCCAGGACAGACAAGAGCTTTGACTGGGCTGAGCGGGAGCTGCCCTCCCGTAGGGGTGGGAGAGCCAAGAGACCTGAGTTGGCAGAATGGTGTGCTCGGGTTGGTTGGGATGTAGGGTTTGAGCATAGCCTGAAGGTAGGGAGGGGCAGTTCCTCTTGCTGCTCCGTAGGCAAGCGCCAGTCTTGCAGTGGATGCGAGCTTCGACTGGAAGCCAGTGGAGTGTTCGGAGGAGAGTGGTGACATGGGAGAACTTGGGAAGGTTGAACACCAGGCGGGCGGGCGGGAGGAGAAAGCATGCGCTACTTGTTTTATTTATTTAAAAAAAAAATTATAGTACAACTAGCTACATTTCTTTTTACATGTATTTTGGGATTCCACCCCGGTAAATGTAATTTGCCTGATGACATGCTAGTGTCATCATTTCACACAAGTGCATTTGTTTCCTTTTCACCTCCTCTCCTTGCTTACTTTTGACCTTTTTCAAAAGGAGGTAAGGAGAGGACAGAGAGGATGCGAGGAGTCGAGAAAATCTCATTGAGAATCTCGCGTGCGCACACACAAAATGCAATTTGGGCACATTGAGAGAATTGTGAAGTTTGAAGGGACAATGAAAACACCAGGGCTTGTATACATAAAGCCTCTCAGAGTAGGACTGATGATCTAGGACAGGGTTTCCTAAACATTCATGGTCACAAGGTTTTCCTTCAAGTTACCCCGGGAGTGCAGAAAGGGTTTAGTTGGCAGAAATGCCATCTGTTTTGAGGACAGCACTGCAATGTTTCTAGGTCACCACTAGGTGGCAACAATGCATGTAAGACTGTACTGAGAACCAATTCATCATTCCCTCCCCCCTTTCTCTCTCTCTCTCTCCAGACAACAGTATAAAGAGCGCCTGAGTATCCCCATCAAGCTCCTGATTGGCTACCAGTCACATGATGACACATCTAGCAAGAGTGGTTCCACCACAAAGAACATGTACTCAGTCTGATCAACAGCACCCACCCCAACTCAACTACAAACCCTCTAGAGCTGGGTGATATGTACCAAAATACATATCACGATAAATTGACTGAATTATCACGATAACGATAAATTGAATAATAACTTTATAACATTAATGTGCACCACAGTTATTTTTTATATTACCCCTACAACTACTACTTTGAATGTTATAGCTATCAATTGTCCCATTAACAGTCACCCATATTAGCAAACGTATTTAATTTCAAACTTCACATTTCTCTAGTAGGGTCCTATAGGTTATCGTAATGAACGATATCGGCCAAATGTCCACGATAAGTGGTCGGTTTGGTCGGTGTTGATACTTTTCAGTTTATCGTCCCAGCTCACTGCACCCCCAACAGATTCATACTTTTCAGTTGTCAACTACTGTTAGTGTCCTTCCTCTTTACAGACGAGAGAATTGTTCAAACGTGTACGAAGTTAGAGCCGCCTCCCTAACACTTGATTGGCCGGCTGGCTAACTGACGGATCTTGTCCGGAGGAAAAGGAGATCAGCTGAAGCTGTTGGGATTTGAGCTAGAAGATCATTAACTAAATGACTTAATTTTAGAATTGGTGAGTATATGTGACTAATAATACCAGTGGCTTCCCCACTACTAGCGTAGCTGAGGAGAAGATATGTCGTTTAAGGCTTGGTTAAAAAACAGACACCTTCCTTCGCTGTAAACCCATTTCTTTTCTCATGCAGAGTTTACTATCACTTTCTGTTATGAAAAGCGTATCTCACCAACCACCCACGATAGAAAAAGTAGACAAGATTAATTTACTCAGCAGATTTTAAAGGGCAGCCAGCGTTTTAACCTGCTTTACTTGGAGGTGTTTGGCATGAGAAGGGATTGCAGATGCACCTGCTACAGAAAAGACAACAGTATCAACAACAACAAAATGTTTGTAAAAGAATAGTAGTGGTCACACGGTCTTAAATGTGGATATTTTGGAAGAAAGATCTCGTAAAGTTCCAGCCATGCTGGGATTGAGGATTCTTTGCTTGTAAAACTATGTTGAGCTATAATTTCTTTCTGCCCCCCATTTCCCTATTTATTTATGATATATACATTGAGGTTGAACTACTTAGTTGGAGGGCAACCATAAAAAAACTCAATTTCCTTACAATATCTTTTCCGTTTTGTTATTGTTATTGAGGAGGTTAACGACATGGACTACTGCTTAATATAGAACATTTTTTACAGTTTATCATAGCAAGTAAAGATGCCTGGACAAGTTTTAGGTCTGCTTCTCACCGTTTTCTTCCTACGAAAAACGGTATAACATTTCGCACTACTCTCTGGAGCTGGTGCGAGTGGAGAAGAAAGGATATCTTCCTCTCTATCCATCGTTAAATGATTTTGCTCATAATGTATCTTAATGTATATTACCTTCTTTCAAGTAAAGGTTAAGTGCTTTGCATTAAAACCAGAACCACGCCGTCTCCTTTCCTGTGTTGTCAGTTTAGTGTCACTTTCTATAGTGTTATGGTGGTGTATTCAATATGCAGATAATGCACCGGTCAGCTCTGTATAGATAATCAGATCTTTACAAAGCCTGGAGGAGTGTTTAATAACATTTTAGGAACCCTAATGTATGAACATCATACAGTATCTGCTCTTTCCCTGTGTTGAAATGCAGATGATCCTTAGCCCCGCCTACTTGTAGCTCTCAAAGGATAGGATATAGTACACTGCTCAAAAAAATAAAGGGAACACTTAAACAACACAATGTAACCCCAAGTCAATTACACTTCTGTGAAATCAAACTGTCCACTTAGGAAGCAACACTGATTGACAATAAATTTCACATGCTGCAAATGGAATAGACAACAGGTGGACATTATAGGCAATTAGCAAGACACCCCCAATAAAGAAGCGGTTCTGCAGGTGGTGACCACAGACCACTTCTCAGTTCCTATGCTTCCTGGCTGATGTTTTGGTCACTTTTGAATGCTGGCGGTGCTTTCACTCTAGTGGTAGCATGAGACAGTGTCTACAACCCACACAAGTGGCTCAGGTAGTGCAGCTCATCCAGGATGGCACATCAATGCGAGCTGTGGCAAGAAGGTTTGCTGTGTCTGTTAGCGTAGTGTCCAGAGCATGGAGGCGCTACCAGGAGACAGGCCAGTACATCAGGAGACGTGGAGGAGGCCGTAGGAGGGCCGCTACCTCCGCCTTTGTGCAAGGAGGAGCACTGCCAGAGCCCTGCAAAATGACCTCCAGCAGGCCACAAATGTGCATGTGTCTGCTCAAACGGTCAGAAACAGACTCCATGAGGGCCCGGCGTCCACAGGTGGGGGTTGTGCTTACAGCCCAACACCGTGCAGGACGTTTGGCATTTGCCAGAGAACACCAAGATTGGCAAATTCGCCACTGGCGCCCTGTGCTCTTCACAGATTAAAGCAGGTTCACACTGAGCACGTGACAGAGTCTGGAGATGCCGTGGAGAACGTTCTGCTGCCTGCAACATCCTCCAGCATGACCGGTTTGGCGGTGGGTCAGTCATGGTGTGGGGTGGCATTTCTTTGGGGGGCCGCACAGCCCTCCATGTGCTCGCCAGAGGTAGCCTGACTGCCATTAGGTACCGAGATGAGATCCTCAGACACCTTGTGAGACCATATGCTGGTGCGGTTGGCCCTGGGTTCCTCCTAATGCAAGACAATGCTAGACCTCATGTGGCTGGAGTGTGTCAGCAGTTCCTGCAAGAGGAAGGCATTGATGCTATGGACTGGCCCGCCCGTTCCCCAGACCTGAATCCAATTGAGCACATCTGGGACATCATGTCTCGCTCCATCCACCAACGCCACGTTGCACCACAGACTGTCCAGGAGTTGGCGGATGCTTTAGTCCAGGTCTGGGAGGAGATCCCTCAGGAGACCATCCGCCACCTCATCAGGAGCATGCCCAGGCGTTGTAGGGAGGTCATACAGGCACGTGGAGGCCACACACACTACTGAGCCTCATTTTGACTTGTTTTAAGGACATTACATCAAAGTTGGATCAGCCTGTAGTGTGGTTTTCCACTTTAATTTTGAGGGTGACTCCAAATCCAGACCTCCATGGGTTGATACATTTGATTTCCATTGATCATTTTTGTGTGATTTTGTTGTCAGCACATTCAACTATGTAAAGAAAAAAGTATTTAATAAGATTATTTCATTCATTCAGATCTAGGATGTGTTGTTTAAGTGTTCCCTTTATTTTTTTGAGCAGTGTAGTATGATTGACTGGGTGGCTTTTTCTTTTTGTTGCCATATTGCTTACACACCTATCCCAACATGTAGCAGCTAAACAAGTGCTTAGGTACTAGGGGTTCATTTAGAATTCAGTAGTGAGCTAAAGGGTGTATTTCAGATACAGTTTTTCCAGATGGTCAAGTTCTTCATTGCCTGTAGGAGACTCGGGAACCACACCAACATGATACTGTATAAACATCATCTGTACTAAAATATGGATTTAGAATGCACGCTTTGTACATAGCAGGCAAATTAACATCAAGTAATCCTCTGTCAGTGCACACACCCAACAGTCCTTATTCCTTCAAAGCCCCTACATTCATGCAGCTATCCGTCCAAGGCTAGAGTCAACAACACTATGACAAGGTTTCCCAAACCTCTCCGGTTCAAACTCCACCTGACTTACCTGTTGACCTACAGTACACACTTGTCCTTATGCAAATACCACCTGGGAGCCAACGCCTGTCAACACCCCACAATGCCATGGTAATGGTGGGACAATACCTACTGTCTGCACTTAACAACACTGATATGAGTCATACCTGTGTTCTAAGAACACTTGATACTTGTGTTCCAGAGATATGCATTTGTTTTTTACATTATGTTTGCACATTTCCTCAGACAGTTGAGCAAGTGTGAAGAGACATCGGTACTTGTTTCCACATCTTGCCACTTATGAGTGAGGCAAGGGGGACGTTTTTGTGAACGCAACAAACTCCCCTGCCTTGCAACATTGATATACAGTATTAGGGTTGACCCCAACCCACAGTATATCTAAGGAACGACTATACTTAGAAGACTCCCTTGATCTATGTTGACATCCTTTTTTACTGACTTCTTCAGAGCTCTGTCTTTGAAGTTGTGTACATTAAGCTACAAGTACACAGGAGAAACCTTGCAGCGTTCCTACACACACACCGTTATAACGGCCTACACCAGGGGTGTCAAACTCATTTTAGCTCGGGCCACATGGAGGAAAATCTATTCCCAAGTGGGCTGGACCGGAAAAATCATGGTATATATAACTTAAAAACAACAACTTCAGATTGTTTTCTTTGTTTTAATACGATCAACATACAACATAAAGCTGGAGCCTGAGGACAGTGTGTCCAAAATAGTACAAGCACAACATCACTATTAATCATAAAACACGTCAAGTTTATTTGAAAATTCTAAAGAAAAAGAACACACAAACACACAATGCCTCAGTGATTAACAGAACTGTTTCACAGATCACAGAACTATATCAGGGTGTCATTTCTCAGGCAGAAATGTAGATAAAAATAATGAAATCCTGTTCCCCAAACAAGTGCAAGAACCACAGAGTCAAGAATAGGTTAAATATACAAATAAAATAGAATCAATTAAAAACAATAGCACATCAACATAAAAACATATAAACATAAAGCTGGAGCCTGAGGACAGTGTCCAAAAGCACAACATCACTATTAATCATAAAACACCTCAAGTTATTTGAAAGTTCTGAGGACAAAGAACACACAAACACACAATGCCTCAGTGATTAACAGAACTGTTTCACAGATCACAGAACTATATCAGGGTGTCATTTCTCAGGCAGAAATGTAGATAAAAATAATGAAATCCTGTTCCCCAAACAAGTGCAAGAACCACAGAGTCAAGAATAGGTTAAATATACAAATAAAATAAAATCAATTAAAAACAATAGCACATCAACATAAAGCTGGAGCCTGAGGACAGTGTCCAAAAGCACAACATCACTATTAATCATAAAACACCTCAAGTTATTTGAAAGTTCTGAGGACAAAGAACACACAAACACACAATGCCTCAGTGATTCACAGATCACAGAACTATATCAGGGTGTCATTTCTCAGGCAGAAATGTAGATAAAAATAATGAAATCCTGTTCCCCAAACAAGTGCAAGAACCACAGAGTCAAGAATAGGTTAAATATACAAATTAAATAAAATCAATTAAAAACAATAGCACATCAACATAAAAACATATAAACATAAATCTGAAAGCGTTGCTCAAACTCCCTTAACAGTCCCGTTATTTTATCTTTGAACCGCTTCATGTCTGCCACATGTTGGGTCGCGCACACATTTTTCAGACAGGGCAAGTGAGCTGCATCACCACCGGCAAGTTGCGTCTCCCACAATGACAGCTTCAACTTGAAAGAACGTATGCTGTCATAATACTGCGTGACAACTTTGTTGCGCCCTTGCAGCTGTTTGTTCAAGTTATTCAGGTGCTCTGTAACATCCACCATAAATGCAAGGTCCTGCATCCATTCTGCGGAATGAAATTCTAACACTGGTTTGCCCTTTTCTTCCATGAACTGTTCAATTTCTTCTCGTAAATCAAAGAAACGCCTCAGCACAGCACCTCGGCTTAACCATCTTACCTCAGTGTGGTATGGCAGGCCATAGATGTGGTCTTTCTCTCTGAGAAGGCTGTCAAACTGACGGTGATTCAGGCTTCTGGATCGGATGAAATTAACAGTTTGGATGACCACCTTCATGACGTTATCCATCTTTAATGACTTGCAACACAAAGCCTCCTGGTGCAAAATACAGTGAAAAGTCAAAAAATCACGTCCTCCATTTGCAGATTGCACTTTCTCTCTGAACTTTGTCACAACGCCTGCTTTTTTCCCGATCATTGAGGGCGCACCATCTGTAGCCAGGCTGACAGCGCGGGACCAGTCCACTCCGACCCTGTCCAGCGCGCCGACGAGTGCGGTAAAAATATCAGCTGCTGTCGTTGTATCTGTCATCGGCACCAACTCCACAAACTCCTCGGCGACGGTCAATGTGTCATCAACTCCGCGGATGAAAATGGCCAGTTGTGCAACATCTGTAATGTCCGTGCTTTCATCAATTGCAACCGAAAACGCAATAAATGACTTTACTTTTTGCTTCAACTGGCTGTCCAAATCCACTGAAAGATCGGAAATCCTGTCTGCAACTGTGTTTCTTGTCAGGCTGATATTTGCAAAAGCCTGCCGCTTTTCAGGGCACACAATCTCCGCTGCCTTCATCATGCATGTTTTTACAAATTCACCCTCACTAAATGGTTTTGAAGCCACTGCGATTTCATTAGCAATGAGGTAGCTAGCTTTCACTGCAGCGTCACTGATGTCTCGGCTGTGAGTAAACACAGACTGCTGTTTCTTCAGACCCGCCAACAGTTCATTCACCTTCTCTCATCTCCGCTGTCCTTGAAAGTTGTCATATTTGTCGGCATGAAGACTCACATAGTGGCGACGAAGGTTATATTCTTTCAGCACTGCAACATGCGCTGAACACACCAAACATACAGCTTTCCCATTCAATTCCGTGAATAAATAGGATGACCATTTTTCTTGGAACACTCTGCACTCTGCGTCCACTTTTCTCTTTTTTGACAGAGACATATTGGGGCAATGAGGGTGCCAAAGCACATAATGTTAAAAGTAGAAGCCCTAATAAATATTGCGGGCAAAACAAAGTAGCTCATTGGCTGCACGTGCTTGACCTACTTGCTCTGCCCCGGTATAAACAGTTTGCTTGCTTAACACAATTGCTATTGCGCCATCCAGTGGACGCAATTGGAACAGCAGTTTATTTTATTGAAAAATTGCAGCGCATTTTTATACTTTACAAAATTATTATTATTATTATTATTATTATTTTTTTTATCATCTCGCGGGCCGGATTAAACCCGTTTGCGGGCCTGATCCGGCCCGCGAGCCGGACGTTTGACACCCCTGGCCTACACACTATAGCACCATTTATATCTGCTGCTAACATGCGTCCTGATCTTGTCCGTTTACACTTATAAGATCTGATCACAATGCATCTTTTAATCAACTACACCTGTCTGAAAATGTGAGCACGATCCAGAATGAAGATATGATCAGGATGCATGTTAGCACCAGGTGTTAACAGGGTACTGTCTCCTAGCAACAGGTATTAACGGTACTGTCTCCTAGCATCAGGTATTAACAGGGCTGCTATCTCCTAGCACCAGGTATTAACAGGGTACTGTCTCCTAGCACCAGGTATTAACAGGGTACTGTCTCCTAGCATCAGGTATTAACAGGGTACTGTCTCCTAGCATCAGGTATTAACAGGGCTGCTATCTCCTAGCACCAGGTATTAACAGGGTACTGTCTCCTAGCAATAGGTATTAACAGGGTACTATCTCCTAGCACCAGGTATTAACAGGCTACTGACTCCTAGCACCAGGTATTAACGGCTGTAGTTTTGTAGAAATTTTGAATAATAATCTACATTTATAAATCTGACTCCATTATTATGGGAATAAATGCAACAGGACCTGTGCATCTGGAGGATATAGCAAGATAGCGAATCATTGCATCATCGACTCAGTATGACTCTAATGAACATGTGTCTATCTTGCACTGTTGTGCAGTTATTAAGAGGCTAGATACAGTGGGGAAAAAAAGTATTTAGTCAACCACCAATTGTGCAAGTTCTCCCACTTAAAAAGATGAGAGAGGCCTGTAATTTTCATCATAGGTACACGTCAACTATGACAGACAAAATGAGAAAAAGAAATCCAGAAAATCACATTGTAGGATTTGTAATGAATTTATTTGCAAATTATGGTGGAAAATAAGTATTTGGTCAATAACAAAAGTTTCTCAATACTTTGTTATATACCCTTTGTTGACAATGACACAGGTCAAACGTTTTCTGTAAGTCTTCACAAGGTTTTCACACACTGTTGCTGGTATTTTGGCCCATTCCTCCATGCAGATCTCCTCTAGAGCAGTGATGTTTTGGGGCTGTCGCTGGGCAACACAGACTTTCAACTCCCTCCAAAGATTTTCTATGGGTTTGAGATCTGGAGACTGGCTAGGCCACTCCAGGACCTTGAAATGCTTCTTACGAAGCCACTCCTTCGTTGCCCGGGCGGTGTGTTTGGGATCATTGTCATGCTGAAAGACCCAGCCACGTTTCATCTTCAATGCCCTTGCTGATGGAAGGAGGTTTTCACTCAAAATCTCACGATACATGGCCCCATTCATTCTTTCCTTGACACGGATCAGTCGTCCTGGTCCCTTTGCAGAAAAACAGCCCCAAAGCATGATGCTTCCACCCCCATGCTTCACAGTAGGTATGGTGTTCTTTGGATGCAACTCAGCATTCTTTGTCCTCCAAACACGACAAGTTGAGTTTTTACCAAAAAGTTATATTTTGGTTTCATCTGACCATATGACATTCTCCCAATCCTCTTCTGGATCATCCAAATGCACTCTAGCAAACTTCAGATGGGCCTGGACAAGCAGGGGGACACGTCTGGCAGTGCAGGATTTGAGTCCCTGGCGGCGTAGTGTGTTACTGGTGGTAGGCTTTGTTACTTTGGTCCCAGCTCTCTGCAGGTCATTCACTAGGTCCCCCCGTGTGGTTCTGGGATTTTTGCTCACCGTTCTTGTGATCATTTTGACCCCACAGGGTGAGATCTTGCGTGGAGCCCCAGATCGAGGGAGATTATCAGTGGTCTTGTATGTCTTCCATTTCCTAATAATTGCTCCCACAGTTGATTTCTTCAAACCAAGCTGCTTACCTATTGCAGATTCAGTCTTCCCAGCCTGGTCCAGGTCTACAATTTTGTTTCTGGTGTCCTTTGACAGCTCTTTGGTCTTGGCCATAGTGGAGTTTGGAGTGTGACTGTTTGAGGTTGTGGACAGGTGTCTTTTATACTGATAACAAGTTCAAACAGGTGCCATTAATACAGGTAACGAGTGGAGGACAGAGGAGCCTCTTAAAGAAGAAGTTACAGGTCTGTGAGAGCCAGAAATCTTGCTTGTTTGTAGGTGACCAAATACTTATTTTCCACCATAATTTGCAAATAAATTCATAAAAAATCATACAATGTGATTTTCTGGATTTTCTTTTCTGAATTTGTCTGTCATAGTTGACGTGTACCTATGATGAAAATTACAGGCCTCTCTCATCTTTTTAAGTGTGAGAACTTGCACAATTGGTGGCTGACTAAATACTTTTTTTCCCCACTGTACGAAGCTAATCCTGGAGACTAATGTTCTAGCATTCATTTATTGAGGCAAGCAGATCAGAGATGTCAAGGTGGTATCCAAGTATGTGTATAGTGTAATTAACAACTATCAATAGACCTACTAAATTATTGGAATTTTTTTATTCTATTTTATTTCACCTTTATTTAACTAGGCACGTCAGTTAAGAACAAATTCTTATTTACAATGACGGCCTACCAAAAGGCAAAAGGCCTCCTGCTGTGACGGGGGCTGGGATTAAAAATAAATAAAATATAGGACAACACACGACACGACAAGAGAGGTGTGTTTCAGACCCCTTGACTTTTTCCACATTTTGTTACCTTACAGCCTTATTCTAAAATGGATTTTTTAAAATGTTTTCATCAATCACAGAATACCCCATAATGACAAAGCGAAAACAGGTTTTTATAAATGTTTGCAAATTTATTAAAATAAAGAGCAGAAATACCCTTTGCTATGAGACTTGAAATTGAGCTCAGGTGCATCCTGTTCTCATTGATCATCTTTGAAATGTTTCTACAACTTGGTTGGAGTCCACCTGTGGTCAATTAAATTGATTGGGCGGCGCACAATTGGCCCAGCGTCGTCCAGGGTAGGGGAGGGAATGGCCGGCAGGGATGTAGCTCAGTTGATAGAGCATGGCGTTTGCAACGCCAGGGTTGTGGGTTCGATTCCCACGGGGGGCCAGTATAAAAAAAAAAAGATGTATTCACTAACTGTAAGTCGCTCTGGATAAGAGCGTCTGCTAAATGACTAAAATGTAAATGTAATTGGACATGATTTGGAAAGGCACACACCTGTTTATATAAGTTCCCACAGTTGACAGTGCATGTCAGAGCAAAAACCAAGCCATGAGGTAGAAGGAATTGTCCGTAGCACTCCGAGACAGGATTGTGTCGAGGCACAGATCTGGGGAAGGGTACCAAAAATGTCTGCAGCATTGAAGGTCCCCAAGAACACAGTGGCCTCCATTCATAAATGGAAGAAGTTTGGAACCACGAAGGCTCTTCTTAGAGCTGGCTGCCCGGCCAAACTGAGCAATCGGAAGAGAAGGGCCTTGGTCAGGGAGGTGACCAACAACCTGATGGTCACTGACAGAGCTCCAGAGTTCCTTTGTGGAGATGGGAGAACCTTCCAGAAGGACTACCGTCTCTGCAGCACTCCACCAATCAGGCATTTATGGTAGAGTGGCCAGGCGGAAGCAACTCCTCAGTAAAAGGCACATGACAGCCCGCTTGGAGTTTGCCAAAAGGCACCTAAAGGACTCTGACCATGAGAAATAAGATTCTCTGGTCTGATGAAACCAAGATTGAACTCTTTGGCCTGAATGCCAAGCGTCACGTCTGGAGGAAACCCGGCACCGCTCATCACCTGGCCAATACCATCCCTACGGTGAAGCATGGTGGTGGCAGCATCATGCTGTGGGGATGTTTTTTAGCGGCAGTGACTGGGAGACTAGTCAGGATTGAGGGAAAGGTGAACGGAGCAAAGTACAGAGAGATCCTTGACGAAAAACTGCTCCAAGGTGCTCAGGGCCTCAGACTGGGGGCGAAGGTTCAACTTCCAACAGGACAACGACCCAAAGCACACAGCCAGTGGTGTGAAAGTGTTTGCCCCCTTCCTGATTTCTTTTTTTTTTTGCATGTTTGTCACACTTAAATGTTTCAGATCAAACACATTTAAATATTAGTCAAAGATAACACAAGTAAACACAAAATGCAGTTTTGAAATGAAGGTTGTTATTATTAAGGGAAAACAAAATCCAAACCCACATGGCCCTGTGTGAAAAAGTGATTGCCCCCTACAACCTAATAACTGGTTGGGCCACCCTTAGCAACAACAACTGCAATCAAGCATTTGCGATAACTTGCAATGAGTCTTTTACAGCGCTGTGGAGGAATTTTGGCCCACTCATCTTTGCAGAATTGTTGTAATTCAGCCACATTGGAGGGTTTTCGAGCATGAACTGCCTTTAAGGTCATGCCACAGCATCTCAATAGGATTCAGGTCAGGACTTTGACTAGGCCACTCCAAAGTCTTCATTTTGTTTTTCTTCAGCCATTCAGAGGTGGACTTGCTGGTGTGTTTTGGATCATTGTCCTGCTGCAGAACCCAAGTTCGCTTCAGCTTGAGGTCACGAACAGATGGCCGGACATTCTCCTTCAGGATTTTTTGGTAGACCGCAGAATTCATGGTTCCATTTATCACAGCAAGTCTTCCAGGTCCTGAAGCAGCAAAACAGGCCCAGACCATCACACTACCACCACCATATTTTACTGTTGGTATGATGTTCTTTTTCTGAAATGCAGTGTTACTTTTACGCCAGATGTAATGGGACACACACCTTCCAAAAAGTTCAACTTTTGTCTCGTCAGTCCACAGAGTATTTCCCCAGAGGTCTTGGGGATCATCCAAGATGTTTTCTGCAAAAATGAGACGAGCCTTAATGTTCTTTTTGCTCAGCAGTGGTTTTCGTCTTGGAACTCTGCCATGCAGGCCATTTTTGCCCAGTCTCTTTCTTATGGTGGAGTCATGAACACTGACCTTAACTGAGGCAAGTGAGGCCTGCAGCTCTTTGGATGTTGTTGTGGGGTCTTTTGTGACCTCTTGGATGAGTCGTCGCTGCGCTCTGGGGGTAATTTTGGTCGGCCGGCCACTCCTGGGAAGATTCACCACTGTTCCATGTTTTCACCATTTGTGGATAATGGCTCTCACTGTGGTTCGCTGGAGTCCCAAAGCTTTAGAAATGGCTTTATAACCTTTTCCAGACTGATGGATCTCAATTACTTTCTTTCTCATTTGTTCATGAATTTCTTTGGATCACGGCATGATGTCTAGCTTTTGAGGATCTTTTGGTCTACTTCACTTTGTCAGGCAGGTCCTATTTAAGTGATTCCTTGATTGAGAACAGGTGTGGCAGTAATCAGGCCTGGGTGTGGCTAGAGGAATTGAACTAAGGTGTGATAAACCACAGTTGAGTTGTGTTATAACAGGGTGGCAAACACTTTTTCACACAGGGCCATGTAGGTTTGGATTTTGTTTTCCCTTAATAATAACAACCTTCATTTCAAAACTGCATTTTGTGTTTACTTGTGTTATCTTTGACTAATATTTAAATGTGTTTGATGATCTGAAACATTTAAGTGTGACAAACATACAAACAAATAAGAAATCAGGAAGGGGGCAAACACTTTTTCATTTACATTTACATCATTTAGCAGACGCTCTTATCCAGAGCGACTTACAAATTGGTGCATTCAACTTATGATAGCCAGTGGGACAACCACATTTTTTTTTTATGGGGGGGGTAGAAGGATTACTTTATACTATTCCAGGTATTCCTTAAAGAGGTAGTGTTTCACGTGTCTCCGGAAGGTGGTCAGTGACTCTGCTGTCCTGGCGTCGTGGGGGAGCTTGTTCCACCATTGGGGTGCCAGAGCAGCAAATTGCTTTGACTGGGCTGAGCGGGAACTGTGCTTCCGTAGAGGTAGGGGAGCTAGCAGGCCAGAGGTGGATGAACGTAGTGCCCTCGTTTGGGTGTAGGATCAGAACCTGAAAGTAAGTAGGTGCCGTTCCCCTCACAGCTCCGTAGGCAAGCACCATGGTCTTGTAGTAGATGCGAGCCTCAACTGGAAGCCAGTTTCACACCACTGTATATAAAAAAACAAGGCTATGTGTGTCTGATACATTTTAGTCATTTAGCAGACGCTCTTATCCAGAGCGACTTACAGTTAGTGAGTGCATACATTTTGATACATAAAGGAGCTTGGTAGCATTTTAACCAAATTCAAGCAGGAATGCACCCCCAACCTGAATTAACGTTTCTTAGCACTTTGCTAGTAAAACAAAAGGCAGGAACTACACACCCAGATTAGTATCTAATCAACTAAATTTGAATGTTATGACCGGACAACAGGAATGTGCCTGATAACCAGTCAACCCAACATACAATTTCAATCCAGTCACTTCAAAAATACATCAACCAGAAAACATACAATGCAATAAGACATATCAAAATTCAAAGCTCTTTATGAACTCTTGAAACAATCCAAACATGACAATTTAATTCACACAGTAACGTTCATTTCGTCAATTCAAGTTGTCATCAGTCACCACACCTCTCCTGGCATCAGTGACCCCAGGACTTCCGTGAGAACGTCTACTCCTGGAGATTGCCATGGGGGGGATCATGTGGCTCTCCTGTGAGATGCAAATATACAGCCATCCATCCGGACAATGCCATATTCAATCAACATGCCAGGCTGGCGTCAACAAGTTGCTAGACGCATCTTCCTCACTGGCCTTCATCATCGTTCACATTTGTTCACTCTATTTTTCCACTACAGAGCTACTGTCTCCTAGCACCAGGTATTAACAGGGTACTGTGTCCTTTGAAGCATTACATAAATAGGTCAGACCCTGGAGCGAGGTGTGTTGATGTGGAAACCAAGGTTATTTTAGTTTTGTGTTTTTATGTTTTTATTTCTGTTAGTTTTAAGATTTTATTTGAAATTCAGTTTAGTTTCAGTTAGTTTCAGATCCACTTCACTCATTTTTATTTTGTTTAAGTTTGATACAAATAAATATTTCGTTTTTTATATTATTTAGTTTCAGTTTTAGTGTTAGGGACAGAAAGTAGACTATGACTGGGATGCTAGGAGCAATTTATGTGTTTTGGGGATGTCACTTCTTGCAACTATGGGGCAGTAATGCATAAGGTGATGGGTCAGTTCATACGTAAAAATGTATGCACACATGACTGTAAGTCGCTTTGGATAAAAGCGTCTGCCTAATGGAATATTATATTATAGGTTAGGTTTAAAGGTAGACTCAGCGAGATGACGTAGATGCACGAACTAAACAGTAGTAGTGGGTCAATTTCCTCAACAACCAGGAGACGTTGAAACGTGAGGCTAAACTTCTCCCCTGTTTTGGTCCTGTAGCTCCCGCGTTGTAGCAGCGTGAAGCGCACCCGTGCAAATGATCCAATACTCTGTGTGATTGTGTATGAGCAAAATCTAGCAATGTGTACACATATAATATTAATATATTATGATTTCAGTTTGTGGGGGTTATAAACATGAACAGTATATAATCAAGAAAACCTTTTAATAAACAATGGCAACACTGCCATGTTGATCTGAGCCTTGCTGTTGGAAAACCACATTAGTGTCTGACTTTCGGCTGTCGCATGTGCACCTCCCCCTGACTTTATTCTTCAACTTGAGCCTTACCACTCAAACACGCACAATATCTGAGGTGCTGATCTTGCTGAGTCTACCTTTAAATTGATAAAGTCAATCTCCTTCCAGATTCATAAGCTTGAAAACCCAATCAGAACCCCCCCCCCCCGCCAAAGAAAAAAACGAAAACGGAACATAATTCATATTGTTTATTTGTTCATTTTTTGTTCGTTTTGGAGTCAAAGATAATAGTATCATTTTAGTTTTAGCTTTTCAAACAGGTTTGTTCATTATTTTATTTAAGTTTACTAAAATGCCCAGTGGGAAATGCGAAGATGTAATCATGTAGTCCCATGATATGTTGTTGCACAAAAGCCCTGAATAGGACCACTGTAGAAAAGGACACCGATACATCAGTAAGAAAGAGGAAGAACAAAGGAACAAAGTATGACGCCTTGCTAAGACATATGTTATTTTCAGAATGATCTATCACAAATACAAAGACAGCTTTTCATTAATCAACGGCCACACCTAAAGGCCTGCATCCTTCCCACTACACCCCCTGTTCCATGGCAGGTTTAGAATCATCACTGGCTTCTCATCTTGCCACTCAGAAACAAATCAGCTACTTGATCATCTTTTTAATGTTAAGGCTGTCAAAAGAGATCACTGGGCTCAGATTCCATCGCAACATTACACTTCAGTACTTTACTATGCAGACAATTACATTTTTATACAACAAGTAATTATGTTGTTGTTACCTGGTATACTTCAATAGCACAGTAATGCCACCAAGATATCATGTTTAAACATATAGACAACATATTGAAAAAAGAGCTAACAACGTCATTGAACATTCTCCATGGCCCATCAAATGGGACATTTCACTTTGATCAATTCAGGACATGGGAACAGAAATAATGACTTTAGTGCTTACAGTGACTACTACTCAAATGCTGAGGTATTCTGGTGTTGGTTCATCAGTGGCTAAGAAGATTGTAGGATCAACAGTTTTCCCTTTTGAAAGCATCCAGATATACTCCCCAAGACGAAGTACATTGATTTGGTGTGACAGGAAGAACTCCTTTTTCTGTTTGTCTTTAGGGGCTGCATAAGAACAATGTCAGCCCTGATAAAAAATGTTTTGATAAATAAATAATCCTAAAAAATGTGAGTTGGTCCAGGAGCAAAGTCAAAGATCAAATATATGATCCTCATGATGCCCCTACGTCAGTGTTTTCCAAACGGTGGGTCGTGGCCTATTCAGCTGATTTGTTTTTGATCGCAGTCAGACTGGGTCCTGGTTACAAACAATTGTTCCCTTTACTTGGTTGGTCCAATTCCACAAGCTTTAGATCTGTCACAACACAGAAAAGTTTGCAAACTACTGGGTCGTGTCATTAGGGCACACCATAACAAAATGTTTTAAAATGACAATGAAGTCCAGCTAGTCTCTCTCTGTTTCGGACTGTTTTTTTTTCAATTTCATGCCTAATGAACTAGACCCCAGTGTCTCTTACAGTAGCCAGCCCAGCAGCATCTTCTCTCCTCAGGCCAGAAGGATAGGCTTCTCCTCATCTCTCTTCCCCAGCAGCGTGGACAACATGGAGGAGGAGAAAAAACAGAACTCCACAGCGAAGCTGAGCTCAAACAGCTCCAGGTTAACACTCATTATCCACTCAAACACGGCCGCTGAGTGCTTGTACATGTATTCCTCCTGTACAAACAAGATGGTGTCTAGAGGGGTCAGAGGTCAAGAAAGGGGAACAGAAGTTGTTGGGTGACAGGTTATGGCATACCCTCATCGAGTTTATGTTTATAGGAACCTACGCATATGTTCCAAGGAACAAGGAAATACAATCTCTACAAGGCAAAAGACGTTGAAGAAATTAAAACATTTCGCATCAGTAAACAGATAAACACACAGATAGGCATCCTCACTGTTAAGGTTCAGTATCTTGTTATCCCCTACTACCTAGAACTGTGCCTTTCAGGGCCTGTTGAAGTTGAAGAAGTATGGAAGCGGACACTCTTCTTGCATTGTGTTGTTATAAGCAGTTATGTAGTGAAGGGTAAACCTTTTTTACCCACTTTTTGCGGAATAATGTATTGAAAGTATAGGGAGAGTTACTTTACTTTAGCATTTAAGCACCTTTTTTTTTTACCACAACATCGCTAGTTATAAAGGTCTGGGTTCAGGGGTTAGGGTTATAATGTTAATCAGTGCAGGTGAAAGGATACAGCCAATGGTGACGATGATCTGGACCCCAGTAGAGATGACCCGTGCTGGGTAGAGGAACCACTCCATCCGGGTCAGAACACACTTCCTTGTGAGCACCGTGAGGAGCAGACTGTAGAAACAGATACACAGGAAGCTCACCGCAGCCCCCAGGTAATGGGCCAGCTTCAGGTACTCGGGCTGGAGGAGAGAGGACAGACAGGTTACAATTAGTATCAGGTAATCAGTTACCCTGGCTGGAGGAGAGGCTTAAGACAAGTTAACGTTTAGCTATTCTAGGTAACTTGTTCCACTCGAGCTGCAAAACACAAAGCCAAAGCACTTGTCACACAATACTCAAATTCTTCAATGGTGGATATGTTTCGGTGACAGAGAACATTCTTTATTTTTACTATTTTTTACATTGTAGAATATTAGTGAAGACATCAAAACTATGAAATAACACATATGGAATCATGTAGTAATCACAAGAGTGTTAAACAAATCAAAATGTATTTGATATTCTTCAAATAGCCACCTTTTGCCTTGATGACAGCTTTACACACTCTTGGCATTCTCTCAACCAGCTTCATGAGGTAGTCACCTGGAATGCATTTCAATTAACAGGTGTGCCTTCTTAAAAGTTAATTTGTGGAATTTCTTTCCTTATTAATGTGTTTGAGCCAATCAGTTGTCTTGTGACAAGGTAGGGTTAGCCCTATTTGGTAAAAGACCAAGTCCATATTATGGCAAGAACAGCTCAAATAAGCAAAGAGAAACGACAGTCCATCATTACTTTAAGACATGAAGGTCAGTCAATATGGAACATTTCAAGAACTTTGAAAGTTTCTTCAAGTGCAGTTGCAAAACCATCAAGCGCTATGATGAAACTAGCTCTCATGAGGACCACCACAGGAATGGAAGACCCAGAGTTACCTCTGCTGCAGAGGATATGTTCATTAGAGTTATCAGCCTCAGAAATTGCCTGAGCAATTTTGACAAAAACGAAGGATACAGTGGGGAAAAAAAGTATTTAGTCAGCCACCAATTGTGCAAGTTCTCCCACTTAAAAAGATGAGAGAGGCCTGTAATTTTCATCATAGGTACACGTCAACTATGACAGACAAATTGGAGAAAGAAAATCCAGAAAAACACATTGTAGGATTTTTAATGAATTTATTTGAAAATTATGGTGGAAAATAAGTATTTGGTCACCTACAAACAAGCAAGATTTCTGGCTCTCACAGACCTGTAACTTCTTCTTTAAGAGGCTCCTCTGTCCTCCACTCGTTACCTGTATTAATGGCACCTGTTTGAACTTGTTATCAGTATAAAAGACACCTGTCCACAACCTCAAACAGTCACACTCCAAACTCCACTATGGCCAAGACCAAAGAGCTGTCAAAGGACACCAGAAACAAAATTGTAGACCTGCACCAGGCTGGGAAGACTGAATCTGCAATAGGTAAGCATCTTGGTTTGAAGAAATCAACTGTGGGAGCAATTATTAGGAAATGGAAGACATACAAGACCACTGATAATCTCCCTCGATCTGGGGCTCCACGCAAGATCTCACCACGTGGGGTCAAAATGATCACAAGAACGGTGAGCAAAAATCCCAGAACCACACGGGGGGACCTAGTGAATGACCTGCAGAGAGCTGGGACCAAAGTAACAAATCCTACCATCAGTAACACACTACGCCGCCAGGGACTCAAATCCTGCAGTGCAAGACGTGTCCCCCTGCTTAAGCCAGTACATGTCCAGGCCCGTCTGAAGTTTGCTAGAGTGCATTTGGATGATCCAGAAGAGGATTGGTAGAATGTCATATGGTCAGATGAAACCAAAATAGAACTTGTTGGTAAAAACTCAACTCGTCGTATTTGGAGGACAAAGAATGCTGAGTTGCATCCAAAGATCACCATACCTACTGTGAAGCATGGGGGTGGAAACATCATGCTTTGGGGCTGTTTTTCTGCAAAGGGACCAGGATGACTGATCCGTGTAAAGGAAAGAATGAATGGGGCCATGTATCGTGAGATTTTGAGTGAAAACCTCCTTCCATCAGCAAGGGCATTGAAGATGAAACGTGGCTGGGTCTTTCAGCATGACAATGATCCCAAACACACCGCCCGGGCAACGAAGGAGTGGCTTCGTAAGAAGCATTTCAAGGTCCTGGAGTGGCCTAGCCAGTCTCCAGATCTCAACCCCATAGAAAATATTTGGAGGGAGTTGAAAGTCTGTGTTGCCCAGCGACAGCCCCAAAACATCACTGCTCTAGAGGAGATCTGCATGGAGGAATGGGCCAAAATACCAGCAACAGTGTGTGAAAACTTTGTGAAGACTTACAGAAAACGTTTGATCTGTGTCATTGCCAACAAAGGGTATATAACAAAGTATTGAGAAACTTTTGTTATTGACCAAATACTTATTTTCCACCATAATTTGCAAATAAATTCATTAAAAATCCTACAATGTGATTTTCTGGATTTTTTTTCCTCATTTTGTCTGTCATAGTTGACTTGTACCTATGATGAAAATTACAGGCCTCTCTCATCTTTTTAAGTGGGAGAACTTGCACAATAGGTAGCTGACTCCTGAGTGGCGCAGTGGTCTAAGGCACTGCATCGCAGTGCTAACTGTGCCACTAGAGATCCTGGTTCGAATCCAGGCTCTGTCGCAGCCGGCCGCGACCAGGAGACTCATGGGCGGCGCACAATTGGCCCAGCGTCGTCTAGGGTAGGGGAGGGAATGGCCGGCAGGGATGTAGCTCAGTTGATAGAGCATGTTTGCAACGCCAGGGTTGTGGATTCGATTCCCACGGGGGGCCAGTATAAAAAAAAAAATATGTAATCACTAACTGTAAGTCGCTCTGGATAAGAGCGTCTGCTAAATGACTAAAATGTAAAATGTAAATGTCTGACTAAATACTTGTTTTCCCCACTGTATATGTTGCCTTAAGAGTTATGCAAAGTTGGTAGAATCTTAATGAAAAGGATTCACAGCTGTAATGGCTGCCAAAGGTGCTTCCACCAAGTTTTAACTCAGGGGGGTGGAGACCTATCCAATTATGATATTTCTGGAATGTTCTATAACTTTCTTTCACTTTGAAAATGTGGAGTAGGTTATGTAGATCTGTAGAAAAAAAATCTAATTTAATCCCTTTTTAGTTGAAAGTTTTAAGGGAGTTATTTAAAAACCTCCAAATAACCTATAATTTCAGTTCACAGAGCGTTAATAAAACCTCCCAGGAAAACTTTCAAGGAACCAGAGTAAAACGTTCTCAGAACCTCCCTGCAACCTAAAATTAAATGTTCCCAGAACAGGCAAAATTTGTACTTCTGTTCTCAGAACGTTTAAAAAACTTTCAATTTTCCCGGTCAGGAAACATATGGCCAACCAATGTGAAACCAAAAACATACGTTTCCACAACTTCCAAGGAACCAAATGTGCTAGCTGGGCTGTTCCCAAAGAAGAGACAAAAGGCAAGAGACTCCCTGCATGATCTTCTTCTGAAGAAAACATCTGACAATCTTTGATTTTGTGGTGAATTATCTGTCTACGTCTATGAAATAATGTCAAAAAGATACACATTGGCCTCCAGAGTGGCGCAGTTGTCTAAGGCGCTGCTTCGCAGTGCTAGCTGTGCCACTAGAGATCCTGGTTCGAGTCCAGGCTCTGTTGCAGCGACCGGGAGACCAAAAGGAGCGGCGCACAATTGGCCCAGCGTCGTCCAGGTTAAGGGAGGGTTTGACCGGCAGTGGAGGGGTTGATGTTCTTGTCCCATCGCGCACTAGCGACTCTTGTGGCGGGCCGGGCGCAGTGCACGCTGACTTCGGTCGCAAGGTGTACAGTGTTTCCTCCGACACATTGGTGCGGCTGGCTTCCAGGTTAAGCGGGCATTGTGTCAAGAAGCAGTGCGGCTCGGTTGTGTTTTGGAGGACGCACGGCTCTCGTGTCCGTACGGGAGTTGCAGCGATTGGATACCACGAAAAAGGGGGTAAAATACCCACACACAAAAAATATCAAAAAGGTACACATTGACATGTCTATTGTACTTTTCCACTGATGTTCTGCCATCCGTAGGTATGTCTGCACACATTAACAAACCTACCAAACGTGTCATAGATGTTTGTTTGCTTTGCTGCCACTCCTCTCTTTGTTCATAATTCAAGATTTAATTGAACCGCACCTCAGGAGATATTGTTAACACACCTTGTCAGTGTCAGTAGAGTGCCAATTCAAAGTACACTTTAAACTTGATAGACCTTTTTGTCTTTCCCTAACCTACTCCTGGATTGAAGTTTTTTTTTTTCATACCTGTGAAGTTCGGTTTAACCTCGCGTGCCAGACTCCTAAATGTGTCCTTACGCTTCACTCACTCTCTCCCTGTCGACCAAGACGACAGACACCCTGAGGGGACTCTGTGTCAGAGAGTTTACTTTACTTGCTCGATGTCTCTGTCTACGAGCAGAATTCGTTTTGGCAGTATCATGTACTGTACACCCTCGTTTGCTCTTTAAAACACATATACTTGTCAAAGCTCACCCCAATATTGTATTGCATGACACCCCTGCATGTGCAGGAAGTACTTACGTTGCAGTTCCCAGCCACAAAGGCCCCGACGGCTGCCACTCCACCAAACACCAGGGCGATTCTACTGAGCATGGAGTGGACACTGTTCCTCTCCATGATGTGAGCATGGTGGAAGATACAGAACACCATAACTAAAAAAATAGTTATTATAATGCATCTATAACATAGTGTAATTGATCAAATGTTCATAAGATGTTTATTACATGTATAAACAATAGGTGCAACATCACATCTGATCTAAAACAATGTGATTATATGATTATAATTAAATGACACAACAATAACAATCAACTTGTTAAAACTTTAGTTTTGGTAGATGTTTCCTCAGCAGGACAAACAACACGTTTGATAGGAAATCTGACATACCAAACCGTTTTAAGGGTGACCTTGGGGTAAAATTACATCTAAGTATATTATGAGTACATATCCTTAATACTGTCATCTTTGTATCAGTACAGACATCTGCATAGTGCATTGAGATCCAGTAGGACCTGTGTATGTACACTACCGGTCAAAAGTTTTACAACACCTACTCATTCAAGGGTCTTTATTTATTTTGACTATTTCTACATTATAGAATAATAGTGAAGACATCAAAACGATGAAATAACACATATGGAATCATGTAGTAACCAAAAAAGTATTAGGCAAATCAAAATATATTTTATATTTAAGATTCTTCAAATAGCCACCCTTTGCCTTGATGACAGCTTTGCACACTCTTGGCATTCTCTCAACCAGCTTCAAGAGGTAGTCACCTGGAATGCATTTCAATTAACAGGTGTGCCTTCTTAAAAGTAAATTTGTGGAATGTATTTTCTTCTTAATGTGTTTGAGCCAATCAGTTGTGTTGTGACAAGGTGTGTGTGTGTGTGTGGGGGGGGTATACAGAAGATAGCCCTATTTGGTAAAAGACCAAGTCCATATTATGGCAAGAACAGCTCAAATAAGCAAAGAGAAACGACAGTCCATCGTTACTTTAAGACATGAAGGTCAGTCAATACAGAAAATGTCAAGAACTTTGAAAGTTTCTTCAAGTGCAGTCGCAAAAAACATAAAGCGCTATGATGAAACTGGCTCTCATGAGGACCGCCACAGGAATGGAAGACCCAGAGTTACCGCTGCTGCAGAGGATAAGTTCATTAGAGTTACCAGCCTCAGAAATTGCAGCCCAAATAAATGCTTCACAGAGTTCAAGTAACAGACACATCTCAACATCAACTGTTCAGAGGAGACTGTGTGAATCAGGCCTTCATGGTCGAATTACTGCAAAGAAACCACTACTAAAGGACACCAATAATAAGAAGAGACTTGCTTGGGCCAAGAAACACGAGCAATGGACATTAGACCGGTGGAAATCTGTCCAAATTGGAGATTTTTGGTTCCAACCGCTGTGTCTTTGTGAGACGCGGTGCGGGTGAACGGATGATCTCTGCATGTCTATTTCCCACCGTAAAGCATGGTGGAGGAGGTGTGATGGTGTGGGGGTGCTTTGCTTTACTTAGAATTCAAGGCACACTTACTCAGCATGGCTACCACAGCATTCTGCAGCAATACGCCATCCCATCTGGTTTGGGCTTAGTGGGACTATCATTTGTTTTTCAACAGGACAATGACCCAACACACCTCCAGGCTGTGTAAGAGCTATTTTCCCAAGAAGGAGAATGATGGAGTGCTGCATTAGATGACCTGGCCTCCACAATCCTCCGACCTCAACCAAATTGAGATGGTTTGGGATGAGTCGGACCGCAGAGTGAAGGAAAAGCAGCCAACAAGTGTGGGAACTACATCAAGACTGTTGGAAAAGCATTCCAGGTGAAGCTGGTTGAGAGAATGCCAAGAGTGTGCAAAGCTGTCATCAAGGAAAAGGGTGGCTATTTGAAGAATCTAAAATATTGTCACACCCTGATTGGTTTCACCTGTCTTTGTGATTGTCTCCATCCCCCTCCAGGTGTTGCCCATCTTCCCCATTATCCCCAGTGTATTTATACCTATGTTCTCTGTTTGTCTGTTGCCAGTTCATTTTGTTTCGTCAAACCTACCAGCGTTTTTCCCCTTGCTCCTGTCTTTCTCAAGTTCCTGTTTTCTAGTTTTCCAGGTTTTGACCATTCTGCCTGACCCTGCCTGCCGTTCTGCACCTTGTCACACCACCCTGGATTATTGACCTCTGCCTGCCCTGACCCTGACACTGCCTGCCGTTCTGTACCTTTTGGACTCTGATCTGGATTACTGACCTCTGCCTGCCCTTGACCTGTCGTTTGCCTGCCCCCTGTTTTTGTAATAAACTTTTGTTACTTTGACACTGTCTGCATCTGGGTCTTCTCCTGAAATGTGATAAATAGAAAATATATTTTGATTTGTTTAACCCTTTCTTTGGTTACTACATGATTCCAAATGTGTTATTTCATAGTTTTGATGTCTTCACTGTTATTCTACAATGTAGAAAATAGTAAAAAATAAAGAAAACCCCTTGAATGAGTAGGTGTTCTAAAACTTTTGACCGGTAGTGTATACTGTAGGGTGGGCAATCTGTACAGCTACAAACTTACACAGAAATGAACCAGCATTAAAGGTGGCTGTGAACAATGAGCTTTCTGGTAAGCTTGTTCCACTCGAGCTGCAAAACACAAGGCCAAAGCATGAGTAAGAAACCATTATTTCACACCATACTGAAATTCCCCAGTGACAATAATATTAAGATGACAGAGAACATTCTAGGAATGTCTGTTGAAAGCTGACTAAGTGTTCTGATGTGAATTGAACAGAGTTAGTTCAAAGTATAATTACATTTCAAATTCCATGTGAACTCAGTAAATTCTCAAACTTCAAAATGGAGGTCCAATTAAAATTTTAGACTGGAATTTCAAAAAACGTTTCTTCATTTTCTTAACTGAATGAGATGAAATACTGTTAGTTGACCCTAACCTTGATTTAAGTGGTCTATGGTTACCTTATGGTTGGAACTTGACAACATGCTATTGATGTATTGTCTCTGCAGTGGTTCCCAGGGGCCCTGAAAACAGAGGATGGAAAATAATCATGGTTCCTAACCTTCTCTTTATCTATAGTGGTCTTCATCCCTGGTCTTGGAGGGTACAGGGTGTTGCGTGCAGCCTTTTATTACAACCCAATAGCAGCAACACACCTGTTTCAGTTAATCAAGTTGATTACTGCACTGTCGGAGCTAGAAGCACAAGCATTTCGCTACACCCGCAATAACATCTGCTAAACACGTTAATGTGACAAATAAAATTTGATTTGATGATTAGTGGATTAGTTTAATCAGGTGTGTTGGTGCTGGGCTAAAACAAATAGGCTGCATACCCTGTGGATCTCCAGAACTAGGGTTGAACAACACTGCTTTAGAAATACAAATGTAGGATCTTAATTTGAGCCAGTTTGCTACAGCAGGACATTTATGTAGGGGTTGATACATTTTTCATAAGGGAAAATGACATACTTCAAAAGCCTATTTATACCTCAAATACACTACAAGTTTAACATGTCCTGCCCTGCAGGAAAGTTATCCTGCAAAAGGGTGATCAAATTAATATCCTACATCTGTATGCTTGTGTTACATTAATGCGATGTATTTCATTGACATAGAATTGGCTGAAAGAACCAATCACAATGGTCTGTAGGAAATCTCACAAACAGAACACAACGCACCAGTTGTTGAGGGAACACACATGGTCATAGCTGTATGCCAGGCCATACCTGAAACAACAAAACAAACACACTCATTTGATATGATTAAAGTGCCTAATTCTCTTAGGATGTATGGTTTTTAAATGTATAATATGATATACAGTACGCTCCCATTAATGAACACTGATAACCTTGAGGTTCAATAAGTAACCAGGAACTGATGTGGGTGACTAAGCAAAAGTACACAGATGGAGGTGGTTAGAATATTATTAGCAGCCCTGTTACCAAGCCACTCCATCCATATCTGTGTTGCCTTTACAGGCAGTCAACCAGAGTCAATAAGAAAGTACCCTGACAGTGCCCTCTGAGGATAAACAAAGGTTGAATCAAATGTCTCAACATGAACGCATAGAACCTTTTCCTTTATGCTTCACATCTAGAGCGATCAACAAGTAACAAAATACAGAACTGTACAGTGTCCTCTGACTATGAAGGTTAAATCACGTCTCACAATGTACTAAATGAAACAATTGGTTTATGTTTTGCACGTTGTAATGTGGGGTCTAAGGTGTTGGCTCTGACTCTACATTTACATTACTTAGCTCTTATCCAGAGCGACTTACAGTTAGTGAGTGCATAAATTTTTCATACTTGCCCCCCGTGGGAATCGAACCCACAACCCTGGCGTTGCAAGCGCCATGCTCAACCAACTGAGCTACTGAGCCCCCCTTCTACAGGTATACTCTGTGTTCTTTCTTGAAAGTTATGTTTGTCACATGCAGCACATTCTGTGACAGAGCACGGGGATGGTTGCAAGGTGGTCTAAGGGTATTATTACTTGTTTGTTGTATTTTATCAGCTTTTTCGTGATATCCAATTCGCTTCGCTGCAACTTCCCAACGGGCTCGCGAGAGGCGAAGGTCCAGTCATGCATCCTCCAAAACATGACCCGCCTAACCGCCCTTCTTAACACCCGCCCGCTTAACCCGGAAGCCAGCCGCACCAATGTTTCGGAGGAAACACCGTTCAACTGACGACAGAAGTCAGGCCGGCCAAACCCTTCCCTAACCCGGGCGACGCTGGGCCTATCGTGCGCCGCCCTATGGGACTCCCGGTCACAGCCGGTTATGACACAGCCTGGGATCGAACCCAGGTCTGTAGTCACTGCGATGCAGTGCCTTAGACCGCTGCGCCACTCAGGAGGCCACCACTGTTACTTTTGATGGAAACGCATCTCTGGTGGGAAAATGCGCGTATTATTTTAATACAGATTTTATAATATTCGCATGCAAATCTGTCGCCAATTGGATGGAAACCTAGCTATTGACACAAAAAAAATCAGAAATGTAAATCTGAGAAGAAAGTTTTGAGCTATATCAATGTTCAGCTCATACTGTATTATTGCTTGTAATAAAAGTGAGTTTTTCAATAGCTAGGTTTCCATCAAATTTCATGTGAATACTCTAAAAACAGCATGTGCATTTTCCCACCAGAGATGTTTCCATCAAATGTACTTGTTGCAGATAAAAGGCTGTGCGTGAGGACGTAGTGCACATAAACTATTATTTTGCTGTTAAATTCCCATGTACTGAATGACAAATACAAGTTAAATGGGTTTCCATCGCATTTTCAACTCTACTGATGGTTTTGTCACAAAAACTGCTGCATTATATAACAAATGTGTCCACTCTGGGTTCGGTAAACTTTCCAAATGTTGACTAAACAAAATATGCTAGACAATGTGGGATCTTGTGTGTAGGTAACATTAATTAAGTCTCTGGAAACGCTTGTATGCGCAAATATTGTTATAATAACCATCATATCGAAGTAAACTTGGAGTCAAGCGATAACGTGTTGTGTGGTCCTACCACTACGACTCCTCAGGAAAGCACGCAGTTTATGCTACATATTAAATAAATTATGATTAACTAACTTCACAGGGTGGTTAAAGTGCAAAGTGATGAACTTGATGCTCCATTCCAATAAATAGCGATGTTTTATTATTATGGTGAATCATCGATGCTTGGCTGCCATTTGACAAGTAAAAAATAATCTTGCTCTTTAGTCCATCATAATCTCATAATGTAGGCTATACGTATGCTGTTGGTTAGAGCACAGGTTCCAATACCGGAGTGGGCACACTCGCTATATATATATATATATATATATTATTATTATTATTATTATTATTATTGGAAAATAATTATTATTTTCATTTCACATTCAAATACAAGTTCAGTGCATAACGTTGTACATAACATGGATTTATAAACACAGTATCAAACAGTACCTTATCAAAATAGCAAAGCTCCTCAAAAAAAGTGCTGTTCTGCAGAACCTGACCAGTTTATAGGCCTACATTCAAGAGAAGCGTGTAAACATTTGCCACTAACACTCTCCAAAAGCTGATCTTTTAAAATAATAAAAACTGTTATATAAATAAAAACATACACATATACCAAAGTGAACTCTGAATAAACCTCAGTGTACATCAAATATTTACAAAGGCTTAGCTTACATTTCAATTTAAATTGCAGAATACAATTATATATAGGCCTATATATAGGCTATAAAAAACGTTTACATTGAAGGGTATATCCCTTTCCCTCTATGTTTAGCTGATGTGATGCCCCACTTATCTATTTGTAATTGTATTCCCCCCCAACAATTTTTGTGAGAATACCATCAGTAGAGTTGAAAATCCGATGGAAACACATTTTACTTGTATTTTTTATTCGGTAGGCCCTACATGGGAATTTAACCGCAAACGTTGTTTTTATGTGCATTACGTCATCACACACAGACTTGTATCTGCAACAGGTCAATTTGATGGAAAATGCGCATATTATTTTCATGTAGATGTTTTAATATTCGCAAGAAAATCTGTCGCCAATTGGATGGAAACCTAGCTATAGTCATCAGGAGACCATGTGAATGATGAGATTAATGGAAAAACATATACTGGCATATTAATTGCACTTTAGAATTATTTTATTTTATTTGACACAATATTTACATGTGACAGAAATCTAAGTCAAGTAGCTCAAGTACATGTTATCTATGGTCTTATAAAAGATTAGAAGGAAAATATAGATATATTATTGTTTAACTTACGTCACCCAGGTTCCAATGAGAGACACCAAGGAGAGGGAGATGGGGAGTAGACTCCAGAGGACCATGTCTTGGTAGTTCGGTGAGAGAGACCAGCAGCAGTAGAAGTACAGTGGGGACGCTCCGGGCCCAGACACTGTCGGTCTCAGTCTGGCACTGTGAAGATCTCTGCCTCTAGATTCTTCCACAGCAGAGTCAGTCATCCACACACCTGGCTCCTCATCTTCACTGTGGAATCTCAAGTTTATCCAGCAGTCTTCAGTTGCAGCAGTTCGGCTGTGTATTATTCCACCACCCAGGCAACATTCCTGTCTTTTGAGAGCAGCAGAGGAGACTTATTATGTCATGGTTTACTCACTATAGGCACTCCTTTTGGAAGGGAGCACCACCTTGTCCTGTCAGAGGGCAGATGTGAGGAAACACAGGGTGGGCCCTCTTGACACTATGTCACTGTTTGTTTTAAGTTACATAGCACACCCTGCACAGGCTGCATAGCTGTCAAACTCATGTTCCCCCAGTGGCAGTGCAGAGCTCTCTTATACATTTCTTAGATTCCTTTACTGAACTTGAAACTTAAACTAGAACTTTAACTTTCAGAACCCATTGTCCTTTACGGTTGTGAGGCCTGGGTCAGCTCACCAACCAAGAATTCACAAAATGGGACAAACCCCAAATTGAGACTAAGCATGCAGAATTCTGCAAAAATATGCATGTACAATGTAAAACACTAAATAATGCATGCAGAGCAGAATTAGGCCGATAACCGCTAATGATCAAAATCTAGAAAATATCTGTTAAATTCTACAACCACCTAAAAGGAAGCAAATCCAATTTTGATAAACTCACATATCTACTGGGTGAAATACCACGGTGTGGCATCACAGCAGCGAGATTTGTGTCCTGTTGCCACAAGAAAAGGGAAACCAGTGAAGACAAACACCATATTTATGTTTACTTATTTTCCCTTTTGTACTTTAACTATTTGCACATCATTACAACACTGTATATAGTCATAATATGACAGCTGAAATGTCTCTATTCCTTTGGAATTTTGTGAGTGTAATTGTTTATTTAACTTGTGTTTTTTATCTATTTCACTTGCTTTGGCAATGTAAACATGTTTCCCATGCCAATAAAGCCCTTTGAATTGAATTGAGAGAGAGATACAGAGAGAAAACTGCAGCTTTGTTGGACATGGGTGTGTAAATCATGCCTTGAATGCATGTCTTGTCATCCCTGTGTGTGTCTAACATCTTGGTGTAAATTCCCTGAACTGTAGTGGCAAATTTGAATGATGCAAAATACAGCCCCAAATACTATTTACCCAATTTAGAGATTCTTATTTATATGACCTATCAACCATAGGCCAACTTCAGTGATAATTTACATTAAATACTTACAAAATAATGAGATAGGCTATGTTTTGCTCTAGTAGCAGCAACAAAATCCCAATACATTTTCGTGCAAGAATTCTGATTTACTTTTATCATTGCATACAGCACAAACAGATCATTGATTCGTTCTCAGTAGTGGCTGGCCGTTTAGATGCCAATATTCGTACTTCAAGAGTATATATAAGCTATATATAGAACTTATGTTTGTTTATTGTAATGAATAAGAATATTTACTTATCAAACTAACGATTAATAAGCAAATTGTGGAGCAATTGTAATCTATTTAAAATAGGATATGTGAAAACAGCTCTGTCTTGGGTCCTCATTTTCAAAACAAATGAAATGGCTGCCCGCATAAGATGGAGTCTTCAACGGTTGATTCAGTCACGAAATACATCACATTTTAGGTTTGAGTTTCTACTAACATAACATTTCTCATTGGGTATATCAACGTAATGAAGGTATTGCTGTGAATTCACCACGATTGGCTGTCAATTTTCTTTAGGAATCGAAGGTTGACCTAGCTAGTTAGCCAAGCTAACTGCGACATCATTGTCAAACCTACTGTAGTGTAGCCTAATCGCATCATGTTGCGCAGCAGATATTTCCCAAATTGTATACATATTAAAGTCTACAATCACGATCGGCCATGAAGTAAAGCATTTTATAACAAAAACTCAGTTTGCCTGGCTCTTGTTGTGCTTGCTAAACCTGTCATCAACAACTCGATTGCGTAAAGTTTGCAGTAGCTAGCTAACTTTCTGAGAATCTAGCTAGCTAAAATCTTTCTCAGTTTTGCAGTTTGGTCATTGAGGCATCACCAAGCCTAATCAGTGTCATTAAACAACCATCGGTAGCTAGCTAGATGCTTTATCGTTTTTTCTTTGCTTGTTGACAAGGTCGCAAGTTCATGTCGTTAAGGCCATCCCGAAGTGACATGTTTGTAAGGACAAACCTGCGATAAACCCACTCTGTTGAATTAATGTCGGACCATCTAACTACATGACTTGACATGTACTGTCTGTTCTAGGTTTCCAATCAAGACGAGAAACCAGTTCCACACACAATGCATTGGCCCGAACTACAGAAAAGTTCAACTTCTGCCTCGGACTGGACCCACACAGTTCGTAGGTGAGAAACTGGCCTAAAAAAACAACAACCTCATTCACATTTACTTACTCCATAAGAACCACTTTCAACAACCACATTCAAAGGCTACGGTTGTCATGTTTTTCTGTAGTATATTCAGAGTAGGCCTATAAACTTACTAGTGGAACGATATGCTCGAAAGATGACCATACCATTATGTTTCAGTGCGACACTTGTCCATTCAGACACAGGACACTCCAAACCCACGGAGCTTGAAGTTCCTCCCTGGTAAGCCTGTGTTGGGGGTGGGGACCCTGGATTTCCCCTCTCCAAGCTCTGCAGAGTGCTCCTCCTTAGCCAGGTTAGTACTGTTGGATAAAAGGGGAATTGTATTTTTATGAGCTATTGAAATATGACAGTAGCAAGAATCTAAACAATGAGCAGTAACCATGACGAAACCAGACAGTGTGAATAAGCTAGATTTTAAAACATTAGCTTGTTTGATTTTCAGAGCGTGTGAGAACCAGTGACGCTTGTACATGAACTGCTGTACAATAACTTGAGCTGAAGATAATCATGTGTATTCTAGGCAGGGTTGGGGTCAATTCCAATTTAATTTGACATTTCAATTCAAATCTTGAATTAACTCATGAAGTGGAGAATTTACATTGAATTCAATTCAAATTTCAACAATCTTCAAGTTATGGAATTGGAATTGAATTAGACTGTTTGGACTGTTTGAATTGGAATTGAATTGAACATTTCCCAGTTAATGTAATTAATGCACTTAGTATATAAAATAGGACTGCAGGATTTGTTTTAAATCATTTCAACTTGTATTTCTATATTTCCAGTATAATTAGGCTGTCTTAACAGTGACATGGTCAGCCTGAAAGCCTAAGGGAATTTAATTCAAATAGGAATTTGTGGAATTGTTGCGTATTGAATTGGGAATTGAATTCTTTGAATTTACCTAACATTGGAATTGAGAGGAATTGAATTATCTCGGAATTCAAAGACTGACCGGGAATTTGAATGAAAATAAATGGAATTTACAAGGGAGAGGGAATTAAATGAAATTTGAGGAATTAAGCCCATTTCTGAATGTATTTCTTAGTTGTTATGGTTTACTGTACTGATTAGCCTAAGTTACAGTTCTTTGCGTGCCTCAAGTCAAAATCAATAGCAAAGTGCAATGAGCCTCTCCACCTTGTTCTGAGCACACCATGAGGATTATAGGTCATAGATATTACTGTACATACTAACATCATGAAATGTTTATGACATGGAACACTCTTGGTTGCTGCTCCATGGTTTCACAGGGACCTCTTTGGAATCGAAGGAGTGAAAAGTGTGTTCTATGGTCCTGACTTCATCACGGTGACCAAGGTACCCAATAAAGAAACTTTAAAGTTTAAACCCTCATCTACCTTCCATTTCCTTTTACCAACCCTATCCATTTGCTCTGGGATATGGTGTGCCATCATAAGACCATAATGACTGTGTCACAAATAAAAGTTATGAAAACTTTCTGATTCAATACATGGGCTACATTCCAATTCTCAACCCTTCTCCCAAAGTGTGCACTTGCACACTCCTTGTCATGGATTTAAAAGCATAGGATTAGTATAAGCATTGGCAGGAGGGAGTTTTCACCATTGCTAAATCCATGCAAGAAAGTGTGCAAGTGCACATTTTGGGAGAGGGGTGGGGAATCGGGGCCCAGCCATATTAATTTACCAGGCCTTTGCATTTTTTGTGTTGCCCTTGCCAGGCAGATGATGATGTGGAGTGGACGGACATCAAGCACCATGCCATGGATGCCATCACTAAGTTCTTTGACAGTGGAGACCCCATAACCACGGGGGTGACCCACCATGAGAGCAGTGAGTATGACAGGAACAACACTCTTCTTCATATGAGTGTTTGAGGGTAGAGTGCTGCAGTGGTCCGTTTTTTGGAGTCGCACCCGCCCCGCGCCAGTCCCACCCAATATCCAACATCATAAAATATTTTTCTCCGCCACCTGCATTGAATTATTCCGAGAGCCGATCCGTGACCCACCAAAAAACATCAATTTATTGAATAGTTTTTATGACTAGAGTAGTAGGCTTTAAGGCTATTACCCTCCCTGCGTGAATTCATTTGTCTGCATGTCTATTCAACATTTGGATAAAAGGGAACCATGCCATGAATTAAGAACGATAGGCCTATCTTCTCATTTTCACTATGCGAAGCAGCACATTGACAACTCAAATCGCGTAAAAAAAAAGAGCCTTCTAATTAGCCTCCTTACCTAATGGAAGCCTATAGCCGACATAACAAAACAATTCCTTAACATTCAATATTGTTTAAATCATCAAATACTTTAATTAAAACTTAAACAATTCCCAGAATTGAGTAGGCTATAGGCTGCAAAAATATGTTTATTTAGTAGGCTATTGGCTACTCAAACTTTTAAAAGCTGCACTGGATTAAACTTGATATGGCCTGCGTTTGGTCTAAATCAACGGATGCCTGAATGAATGTAATGATTAACATAATTATTGTAAACAAATACATTTACGTCAAATACCTGCTTGCACTTTTGCAGGCTGTGTATCCATCTACCGTGTTGTTGTCGTCCTTGTCCACGATGACTACAAAATCCTTCCAAACCGTGGATTTCACTCTCGCAGCACCTGTTTCCACAATGGTGTATTTCATCATCATAAACGTTCTTATTATTTCTCCTGTTAGGTTAGCCATTTTCACGTGAGCTAGGAGTCAGGGAAAATTAACTTGGCAACGTATTGTCGTGTGGCGGAAGGGAATATAAAATCTGCACATGGACAAATTATGTTTCAGCACCACACAAATAGGCTACTAATGGACAGTTCTCTGCCCCACTGTCTCGCTGCGTGGCTGGTAGCCTTCGCTATGTCTGCCTCACTTTTCACATAGCCCAATTGAATTCACAACACAATTCAACACAATAAGCTCCTGGGTTTGTAAAAAAAGATAGTATCTTGATTTCAAATGTTTCCGACCCGCAATATAATTGTTCTGAACCGCGAGGCGACCCGCGGGTTGATAGAATGTTTTCATTCCACCCGCCAGCTGATTTTTTTTGCGGGTAACCGTGGGTATTCAATCCGATGCAGGACTCTATTTGAGGGTCAATCTGTACTGTATTGTCATCTTGATAAACCATGTACATATCATTAAAATATGTTTGTTTTTTGGAATGATGAACATGGCCTAATAAGGTTGTCATGGTGTTCCTGTTTTAGGTCACTCTGAAGATGATGATGAAATTGTTTCAATGATAAAGGAGCTTTTAGATACACGTATCAGGTAAAATCCCCACATACTATTAGTATGATGAATGTGTCACTCTCATGATGTTTTGCTGTAGATACAGTGGGGGAAAAAACTATTTAGTCAGCCACCAATTGTGCAAGTTCTCCCACTTAAAAAGATGAGAGAGGCCTGTAATTTTCATCATAGGTACACGTCAACTATGACAGACAAAATGAGAAAAAAAAAACCCAGAAAATCACATTGTAGGATTTTTAATGAATTTATTTGCAAATTATGGTGGAAAATAAGTATTTGGTCAATAACAAAAGTTTCTCAATACTTTGTTATATACCCTTTGTTGGCAATGACACAGGTCAAACGTTTTCTGTAAGTCTTCACAAGGTTTTCACACACTGTTGCTGGTATTTTGGCCCATTCCTCCATGCAGATCTCCTCTAGAGCAGTGATGTTTTGGGGCTGTCGCTGGGCAATACGGACTTTCAACTCCCTCCAAAGATTTTCTATGGGGTTGAGATCTGGAGACTGGCTAGGCCACTCCAGGACCTTGAAATGCTTCTTACGAAGCCACTCCTTCGTTGCCCGGGCGGTGTGTTTGGGATCATTGTCATGCTGAAAGACCCAGCCACGTTTCATCTTCAATGCCCTTGCTGATGGAAGGAGGTTTTCACTCAAAATCTCACGATACATGGCCCCATTCATTCTTTCCTTTACACGGATCAGTCGTCCTGGTCCCTTTGCAGAAAAACAGCCCCAAAGCATGATGTTTCCACCCCCATGCTTCACAGTAGGTATGGTGTTCTTTGGATGCAACTCAGCATTCTTTGTCCTCCAAACACGACGAGTTGAGTTTTTACCAAAAAGTTATATTTTGGTTTCATCTGACCATATGACATTCTCCCAATCCTCTTCTGGATCATCCAAATGCACTCTAGCAAACTTCAGACGGGCCTGGACATGTACTGGCTTAAGCAGGGGGACACGTCTGGCACTGCAGGATTTGAGTCCCTGGCGGCGTAGTGTGTTACTGATGGTAGGCTTTGTTACTTTGGTCCCAGCTCTCTGCAGGTCATTCACTAGGTCCCCCTGTGTGGTTCTGGGATTTTTGCTCACCGTTCTTGTGATCATTTTGACCCCACAGGGTGAGATCTTGCGTGGAGCCCCAGATCGAGGGACATTATCAGTGGTGTTGTATGTCTTCCATTTCCTAATAATTGCTCCCACAGTTGATTTCTTCACACCAAGCTGCTTACCTATTGCAGATTCAGTCTTCCCAGCCTGGTGCAGGTCTACAATTTTGTTTCTGGTGTCCTTTGACAGCTCTTTGGTCTTGGCCATAGTGGAGTTTGGAGTGTGACTGTTTGAGGTTGTGGACAGGTGTCTTTTATATTGATAACTAGTTCAAACAGGTGCCATTAATACAGGTAACGAGTGGAGGACAGAGGAGCCTCTTAAAGAAGAAGTTACAGGTCTGTGAGAGCCAGAAATCTTGCTTGTTTGTAGGTGACCAAATACTTATTTTCAAATAAATATATTAGCAAATAAATTCATTAAAAATCCTACAATGTGGTTTTCTGGATTTTTTTTCCTCAATTTGTCTGTCATAGTTGATGTGTACCTATGATGAAAATTACAGGCCTCTCTCATCTTTTTAAGTGGAAGAACTTGCACAATTGGTGGCTGACTAAATACTTTTTTTCTCCACTGTACATGGATCAGGTAAAAATCCCCACATTCTCTCAGTATGATGAGTGTGTTACACTGACAACATTTTGTCAATCTAGTACAGTGTTTCCCAACTCCAGTACCCACAACAGCACACATTGTTGTTGTAGCCTGACACTCACCTGATTCAACTCACTGAGGGGATTCGATTCATCTGGCCCGGGCGACCGGGTAGGCGTGTTTTGCACCGGGTGAAAGTTGATTGCATTTGTTTTGGAACCGGGCTGCCTCCAGGTGCAGCGTTCAAAGCCCTCGGCGAAGTCGGTTCAAAACAAAAGTTACAGTGCATTCGGCAAGAATTCAGACCCCTTGACTTTTTCCATATTATGTTACGTTACAGCCTTAAACATTTATTTAATCCATTTAAAATAAGGCTGTAACGTAACAAAATATGAAAAGTCAAGGGGTCTGAATACTTTCCTAATGCACTGTAAGTCATTAAGCACGTGGAGTAATGAGTAGGCTTCTGTGTTTTCACATGCAAAAGTGATTGCTTTTGATAAAAACACTATCTGTCTTCCCAATGAAAACCAGAAAATTCAAACATACAGTGCCTTCAGAAAGTATTCAGACCCTTTGACTTTTTCCACATTTTGTTAGGTTACAGCCTTATTCTAAAATGTATTAAATCGTTTTTCCCCCTCATCAATCTACACACAATACCCCATAATGACAAAGCAAAAACGGGTTGTTTTTTAAAAACTGAAATATAAGTATTCAGACCCTTTACTTTGTTGAAGCACCTTTGCCAGCGATTACAGCCTGGAGTCTTCTTGGGTATGACGCTACAAACTTGGCACACCTGTATTTGGGGAGTTTCTCCCATTCTTCTCTGCAGATCCTCTCAAGCTCTGTCAGGTTGGATGGGGAGCGTTGCTGTACAGCTATTTTCAGATCTCTCCAGAGATGTTCGATCGGGTTCAAGTCCGGGCTCTGGCTGGGCCACTCAAGGACATTCAGAGACAGGTGAAGAGACAGGTGAACCTTCGCCCCAGTCTGAGGTCCTGAGAGCTCTGAAGCAGGTTTTCATCAAGGATCTCTCTGTACTTTGCTCTGTTCATTTTTGCCTCGATCCTGACTAGTCTCCCAGTCCCTGCAGCTGAAAAACATCCCCACAGCATGATGCTGCCACTACCATGCTTCACCGTAGGGATGGTGCCAGGTTTCCTCCAGACGTGACGCTTGGTATTCAGGCCAAAGAGTTCAATCTTGGTTTTATCAGACCAGAGGATCTTGTTTCTCATGGTCTGAGAGTCTTTAGATGCCTTTTGGCAAACTCCAAGCGGGCTGTCATGTACCTTTTACTGAGGAGTGGCTTCCGTTTTTGCTCTGACATGCACTGTCATCTGTGGGACAGGTGTGTGCCTTTCCAAATCATGTCCAATCAATTGAATTTACCACAGGTGGACTCCAAGTTGTAGAAACATCTCAAGGATGATCAATGGAAACAGGATGCACCTGAGCTCAATTTCGAGTCTCATAGCAAAGGGTCTGAATACTTATGTAAATAAGGTATTTCTGTTTATTTTTAATACATTTGCAAACATTTCTAAAAACGTTTTCCGCTTAGTCATTATGGGGTATTGTTTAGATTGAGATTTATTTATTTAATCCATTTTAGAATAAGGCTGTAACGTAACAAAATGTGGAAAAAGTCAAGGGGTCTGAATACTTTACGAATGCACTGTATGCATCAATCAACAAATGTATTGTTGACTCAATGAAATACTTATTGCAATTTCTACGTGTTTGTGTACCCCGTCTCTTCAGCAACAAAATAAGGCTGTAACATAACAAAATGTGGAAAAAGTCAAGGGGTCTAAATACTTTCCGAAAATAGATGTTGTATGTTTCTGGACAGTGCACCATGCTGCCTTGTTGACAACATGACCGAGCGGTGCAGATTACTGTTCCATTTGAGCAGGGCGCCCCTCCCTCACCACTTTTCCTCACGTCATCGGCCGTAGACCGGTGCACCGCGGCTCAGTATAATCGAATCCGCCATTTGAGGGCTTGATGATTAGCTGACAAGTAGAATCCGGTGTGCTTGTCCAGGGCTACAACAAAAATGTGTACTGTTGGGGATACTGGAGGACTGGAGTTGGAAATCACTGATCTAGTACAATATGACTCATTTGTGAAATCTGAGCCCTAGAGGCATCCTTGGAATGTTTTGTTGACAGTCTTGATAAATATGTTTTGGCTCAGAAGCTCTTCAAGCAAAATGCAATCTGGCAGATTGTTTGGGCACTGAAGTTGTTCCACAAACAAATGATAGAAGTGATGTTGATATGAAATATAGACTATCGTTATCGTCAAGGATTTCTCCCCTCCCCTCCCCTCCCCTCTCTTAAACTCCTCCCCTCCCCTCTCTTAAACACTTTGTCTTCTTCTTCCTCTCCTTCTCTCCCTCCTAGTTTTTAATAGCAATTGTAATAATACCTGTTATATTGTTGAATAACAAACTAAACTGATAAACCCTCCCGTCTCACACAGGCCCACGGTGATGGAGGATGGCGGTGATATCATCTTTAAGGGCTTTGAGAATGGCACGGTGAAGCTGAAGCTGGTTGGCTCATGCACCGGCTGCCCCAGCTCCACTGTCACCCTGAAGAATGGCATCCAGAACATGCTGCAGTTCTACATCCCTGAGGTGGATGACGTGGAACAGGTGAGAGGCAGAAAGGAGAGGATGAATGGAGAGAGAGCAGTAGAGAGAAGGAGTTAGAAGGGAATGTAGAGAGAGAAGAGTAGAGAGAAGGAGTTAGAGGGGAATGGAGAGAGAGAAGAGTGGAGAGAAGGAGTTAGAGGGGAATGGAGAGCGAGGAGTAGAGAGAAGGAGTTAGAGGGGAATGGAGAGAGAGAAGAGTGGAGAGAAGGAGTTAGAGGGGAATGGAGAGCGAGGAGTAGAGAGAAGGAGTTAGAGGGGAATGGAGAGAGAGAAGAGTAGAGAGAAGGAGTTAGAGGGGAATGGAGAGAGAGAAGAGTAGAGAGAAGGAGTTAGAGGGGAATGGAGAGAGAGAAGAGTAGAGAGAAGGAGTTAGAGGGGGATGGAGAGAGAGAAGGAGTTAGAGGGGAATGGAGAGAGAGAAGAGTAGAGAGAAGGAGTTAGAGGGGAATGGAGAGAGAGAAGAGTAGTGAGAAGGAGTTAGAGGGGAATGGAGAGAGGAGAGTAGAGAGAAGGAGTTAGAGGGGAATGGAGAGAGAGAAGAGTAGAGAGAAGGAGTTAGAGGGGAATGGAGAGAGAGAAGAGTAGAGAGAAGGAGTTAGAGGGGAATGGAGAGCGAGGAGTAGAGAGAAGGAGTTAGAGGGGAATGGAGAGAGGAGAGTAGAGAGAAGGAGTTAGAGGGGAATGGAGAGAGAGAAGAGTAGAGAGAAGTAGTTAGAGGGGAATGGAGAGAGAGAAGAGTAGTGAGAAGGAGTTAGAGGGGAATGGAGAGAGAGAAGAGTAGAGAGAAGGAGTTAGAGGGGAATGGAGAGAGAGAAGGAGTTAGAGGGGAATGGAGAGAGAGAAGGAGTTAGAGGGGAATGGAGAGAGAGAAGAGTAGAGAGAAGGAGTTAGAGGGGAGTAGAGAGAAGGAGTTAGAGGGGAATGGAGTGAGAGAAGAGTAGAGAGAAGGAGTTAGAGGGGAATGGAGAGAGAGAAGGAGTTAGAGGGGAATGGAGAGAGAGAAGGAGTTAGAGGGGAATGGAGAGAGAGAAGAGTAGAGAGAAGGAGTTAGAGGGGAATGGAGAGAGGAGAGTAGAGAGAAGGAGTTAGAGGGGAGTAGAGAGAAGGAGTTAGAGGGGAATGGAGTGAGTACTAAAACATGAAGTTGGAACAGCATCTGCTTTGTTATGTCAAATCTAAGTTGATTGGTCGCGTACACAGATTAGCAGATGTTATAGCGGGCGCAGCGAAATGCTTATGTTACTAGCTCCTAACAATGTAGTAAAATGTCAAACAAGTACAAAAAGTACCTAAAAAATCCTTAAAAAATCAAGAAATGTCAGAAGAATCCAATGAACAACCCAAATAACACTATAACAGGAATCCAAATTCAATCTATACGTATCTACACCTGATTAATTTATACAATATATACTACGAATATGTACAGCAGTAGAGTGAGCTATGTCAAGAATCCAGTATATAAATAAATATGCAGTATGTATAAACAATGTCACCAAAATGTGTAAGTTATAGCTGTTCTTTTTGTTTGGTTTCTGTAGGTGGAAGATGAAGTGGATCATGTGAATGCAAAGGTTTTCACCGAGTTGGAACGCAAGTTAGGAGACATATAAAACTTCTGTCAGCCCCCATGCCTATAGATAAACAGCCTCTTGTATAGATAGATGCCTTGCAAACCAGGTAGATACTGCTTCCACTACCCTAGTGCAATATTCATGATTTAAAATAATATTCAGCATTGCACTTTCAAAAGACCAACTGTAGTGTTCTGTAGGCTGTTGTTTCTGTCTGTCCTTTACTCAAATACGGTATATGCACCTGTTACAATGAAGCAAGGCTACACACTGACACTTATACTGCATCTCTTCCATTAGGAAGGCTGAAAACTCTGAAGACGGCTGTCATGTTATATATTTGATATTTATTTCTCTGCAGGTTGATTTACAAATTGATTTACTTTACATGTTTTCGAAAAGAAATAGTATTTTCTGATGAGTTAAGGGAAATGGTTTGTATCTATCCCTAGGCCAAGCATGATAAATTGTTTATATGAAATGATCACAAGATATTGCACAGTTAAAACGACAAAAGGATTTAGCTGTATATATTTCTTTGTGAATGCATTGTTTAGGAATCTACACATAGTAATCACATTTCTGGCATGGGCACATGTTCATTCATATTGAATCTGTCGTGGACAGACTACGTAAACATAAATGGTATCGTAGATATGTCATGATATAACGGGATGCGTGAGGTGATGAGCAGCATTAGTTCCAGTGCTTGGGTTTTTCCTCACTGGTTATTTAGACAGATCACAATTTCGCAGGTGTTGGCATCTTTTGAATTTCGGAAGGAGAGGGGACATTTGGCCCATTTAGACTTGCCCGTAAATTGCAAGCTCTTCATTCCGATTCTCGTTCTGTCTCTTCTCCTACTATGTATGGACATGAACTTAGTCGAGCATCTGACCAATTACACAATACTTTAGTTATGGGTTAACCAAGATTAATTTATATTCATCATATAGATAGCAGTACATATACTCCCAAAGAAAGCTTTATGTGAAATACTGTGATAAATGTTGTGCAGTGATTAAAGTTCTTTGAATGGATACTATCACCCATTCACTTGTATAACCATTGCAATTGTAACAGTTCCAGCTGCAATCTCATATTGCCGATACAGAAGTCAGAATCATACTAGTATCACAAAGGAAAATGTAATGGTTATTTTGTCCCATTCATGGAATCATCTCGTTGTATTATTGTATTGCTCTCGTTTTCAGAAACCAACACTGGTGGAAATACCTATTGATATTACTTTGCTGTCTTTATTGAGTTGTTGGAAACAATCAGATTTATCAAATCAAATTGTATTGGTCACATACACATAAACTCAGCAAAAAATGAAACGTCCTCTCACTGTCAACTGCGTTTATTTTCAGCAAACTTAACATGTGTAAATATTTGTATGAACATAACAAGATTCAACAACTGAGACATAAACTGAACAAGTTCCACAGACATGTGACTAACAGAAATTGAATAATGTGTCCCTGAACAAAGGAGGGGTCAAAATCAAAAGTAACAGTCAGTATCTGGTGTGGACACCAGCTGCATTAAGTACTGCAGTGCATCTCCTCCTCATGGATTGCACCAGTTCTTGCTGTGAGATGTTACCCCACTCTTCCACCAAGGCACCTGCAAGTTCCCGGACATTTCTGTGGGGAATGGCCCTAGCCCTCACCTTCCGATCCAACAGGTCCCAGACGTGCTCAATGGGATTGAGATCCGGGCTCTTCGCTGGCCATGGCAGAACACTGACATTCCTGTCTTGCTGGAAATCACACACAGAACGAGCAGTATGGCTGGTGGCATTGTCATTCTGGAGGGTCATGTCAGGATGAGCCTGCAGGATGGGTACCACATGAGGGAGGAGGATGTCTTCCCTGTAATGCACAGCGTTGAGATTGCCTGCAATGACAACAAGCTCAGTCCGATGATGCTGTGACACACCGCCCCAGACCATGACGGACCCTCCACCTCCAAATCGATCCCGCTCCAGAGTACAGGCCTCGGTGTAACGCTCATTCCTTCGACGATAAACGCGAATCCGACCATCACCCCTGGTGAGACAAAACCGCGACTCGTCAGTGAAGAGCACTTTTTGCCAGTCCTGTCTGGTCCAGTGACGGTGGGTTTGTGCCCATAGGCGACGATGTTGCCGGTGATGTCTGGTGAGGACCTGCCTTACTACAAGCCCTCAGTCCAGCCTCTCTCAGCCTATTGCGGACAGTCTGAGCACTGATGGAGGGATTGTGCGTTCCTGGTGTAACTTGGGCAGTTGTTGTTGCCATCCTTTACCTGTCCCGCAGGTGTGATGTTCGGATATACCGATCCTGTGCAGGTGTTGTTACACGTGGTCTGCCACTGCGAGGACGATCAGCTGTCCATCCTGTCTCCCTGTAGCACTGTCTTAGGTGTCTCATAGTACGGACATTGCAATTTATTGCCCTGGCCACATCTGCAGTCCTCATGCCTCCTTGCAGCATGCCTAAGGCACGTTCACACAGATGAGCAGGGACCCTGGGCATCTTTCTTTTGGTGTTTTTCAGAGTCAGTAGAAAGGCCTCTTTAGTGTCTTAAGTTTTCATAACTGTGACCTTAATTGCCTACCGTCTGTAAGCTGTTAGTGTCTTAATGACCGTTCCACAGGTGCATGTTCATTAAATGTTTATGGTTCATTGAACAAGCATGGGAAACAGTGTTTAAACCTTTTACAATGAAGATCTGTGAAGTTATTTGGATTTGTACGACTTATCTTTGAAAGACAGGGTCCTGAAAACAGGGTTTCTTTTTTTTGCTGAGTTTATTTAGCAGATGTTATTGCGGGTGTAGCGAAATGCTTGTGTTCCTAGCTCCAACAGTGCAGTAGTAGCTAACAATTCACCACAATACACACACATTTAAAAGTAAAATAATGGAATTAAGAAACATATAAATATTAGGACGAGCAATGTCAGAGTGGCATTGACTAAAATACAGTAGAATAGAATACAGTATATACATTAAATGAGTAAAGCAGTATGTAAACATTATTAAAGTGACCAGTGATTCCATGTCTATGTATATAGGGCAGCAGCCTCTAAGGTGCAGGGTTGAGTAACTGGGTGGTAGCTGGCTAGAGATGGACACATGGCTAGTGATGAACACAGGCACTGTATATTATGCAATATTTTCCATATATTATTTCTCACACAGTATATTATCACACACTGTATTTAATATTTTCTCCAAGTTGCAACAGAGCAGCAGTGATATTTCAAGCTTTTCATTGTTCGTGTTTAGGCACGGGTCTATGATGAACCTTGTTACCGTGACCGTAAATGACCCCTACACCTGCACATATGACCAGAGAGGAAGAAGCGAAGCGAGAGAGTCCACTCGTTAAATTGTGTCCACGCGGGAATATAGTGATAATTGGGACAACGGCTCCCATTTTTAGGGGGGACACAAGAACATCTCATCATTATATACAGTTTCTCTGATATGAAAAAAAGTACCCGTATGGAGCACGCGTGCGCAGTGACAGTTTTGGATCTATCTCCGCCAGTGAACAGAGCAGGACAGAGGTAAAGCAGTGAGGACAATTTGTTTCGGTAACGTTAATGCCATTAGAACTTTACATTTACAGATACAGTTCGGATGGTTTCCTTATTGCAGAATGCAATTATTGGTGCAAAATTTGAATTTCCATCAGCCTTGCTGTTTGCTAACATTTCAGGCAGCATCGTGTGTGTTGCCTTGCTTAGCTTAGGCCTCGTTATATCAAGCTAGCGACGTTGGTCAACGTTGCTTTGAAAACAAAACCCACGAGTCATCATTATAGCTAGGTAGCTAGCTAAGTTAAAAATGTATTTCCGTTAACAAGCCAACCCAGCCAAAGTAAACATGTTGTTAGCTAGCCTGTGGCTATTTATAGCTAAAGGCTAACAGGTAGCTAACGTTATCTAATATCGGCAAGTGTCTAACAAATGCATTAGTTAGCTAACGACGTTAGTCATTGTTGTTTTGAAAACAAAACCCTTGAGTCGTCATTATAGTTAACTAGCCATCTAGTTAGCAAGTTAGGTACCTAGCTAACTATTTATCTCCGTTAGCAAGTTAACCCAGCCAAAGTAAACATGTTCGCTAGCCTATAGCTATTTATAGTTGACGTTAGTTAATTTCTGCAAGTGTCTAGCGAATGCATTAACTAACATAGTTAACTCACGTTAGCAACAAGTGAAGTACGTTTATTCAAGTCTACAGGGATCTAAACTAGAGCTAGCTCGCCAAGTTCATTAAGTCTAATGCTTTCTAATCATAAAAAAAAGTAATATCATGAATTTGGCGTACTATTTATAGGGCTAACTTAGTTACGGTTAGCTGGCCAACTAACAGTAGTTTCTAGCGACATTTGCCAACATCTAAAGTTTTTATTTTTACGAATTGCTTGTTTACCCATTCTGTTGTTGCCAGTCCCATTACTATCCTGCTGATTAGAGGAAGCTGTCAGGAGGCCTAACGTTGTTGTCGTTTTAGCCAAGGAGGTAACGTTATATTAGCCATGCTAACGTTGGCTGCGTGGTTATGTGTTGCTAGTTAAGTATTGTATTAGCTGCAAGTAAATCTGTAACAATCTTCTCCTGGTATTGTTTGTTTTTGTTGCTAGCTGTCAATGTTTGTGTTCAAAGCAAAGGTAAATGTCAAATGAAGAATCCTTATATTAACAGGCCCATTTCCTGTTGTATTGACAGAATATAAACTTAAATTGGTTCCGTCAATACACCTAAACTCGAGCATTGACTCATGGCCCAGTTTGGGGGTCAGAAGAACCCTCCGTGGGCGGCCCAGTTTGCTGCCACAGTGGTGTCCCAGCCCAGCCACTCAGGACAGTCCCTGGACCTCAACAGCCTACACTGTGAGTATGACACTTTGCTGGATAACTGTATTTTATTTTATACTCTGTGCTCATTGGTGGGATAAAATTAAAGGGGTTGAGGGTACAGTGCTTGAAGGAAACTGCGTCTCGGATCTGTTTGGCAAAGTTTGTGATGGAGGGGATTCAGTGGTCAACTAGACATTCAACGATGTTAAAAGTACTGTACTTTTTATTTCTCTCTCCTGCCATTTTTTCCTCTTGTTTCTCGTTCTACCCGTCTTTCTATCTCTCCATTCCTCTCGCTTGCCCTACCTCCTCACTCCATCCTCTTTCGGAATTATTCTATTCCACACCCCACTCTCCCCTGCAGCTCTAGGTGTGCAGCAGCCATCTCTCTTGGGTGCGTCTCCCTCTATGTACTCCCAGCAGTCAGCCATGGCTGCAGCCTCCCTCAACTCCCAGTCGGCTGCCGCTAACTACCAGTTGTCCCAGCAGACTTCAGCCCTGCAGCAGCAAGCTGCAGCCGCCGCAGCTGCAGCACTGCAACAGGTGAGCTACACTAGGATCAGCAGGGCAGTGTTCAGTTAGGCACAATGTAGCTAAACGTTCTCAAACAGAATATGATAATATTTGTTGTTATTGTATAAGCTCAGGTAGTAACTCCAGTTTCGTGCCAAGTGAACACAACCCATAGTCTCCAAAATGGTGGGGAGATTCCCCATTGGTTGGTCACGGCTAATTTCACTTAAAGTTTTTAAAATGTTGTTTACTGAAGAAACATTCCCAATGAGAAACATTATTTGGGTCAGACAAACTGGTTTGGGAACCACAGTTACAGAGCTTGGTGAGAGGCCATACCTCACTAGACTTGAAGAAGCTGTGTTGTTGGAAAACCTGTTCTGATTTGTGAGTGAGTAATGAAATGATTCAACTTATAAAATCCCCCCACCATCAGACAGACCACTTTCTTTAGATGCTGAGAAAAATACCCCTTTTTTCTTCACTTGTCTCTAGTTGAGCATGAAGTCACTTTAACTGTTCAGTAAATAGTCTTCCCTTCAAAGTGACATCACTCATATAAACCGCAACAGAACTCAATGACCAAGGGCCATTTCCTGAAATTTCATTCAAAAGAAAAAGATGACACATTTCGACTAGCTAGTATCTTTGTCGACGTATCACCTGCCTCAAACTAACATCTGAGTCGTACCTTACGCGCTTGAGTCTGTCTATCCAGACAGAGCATCAACATTTTACATTTACATTTTTGTCTTTTAGCAGCCAATCTTATCCAGAGCTTCTTACAGGAGCAGTTAAGGTTTAGTGCTTTGCTCAAGGGGACAGACAGATTTTGCACCAAGTCGACTCAGGGATTCGAACCAGCGACCTTTCGGTTACTGGCCTAACTCCCTTAACCGCTAGGCTACCTGCCTCCCCTGTCATTTAACTTTTTCTCTCTCTGGCTCGTCTCTCCTATTGTTTCAGTCTCAAATCAACTCGGCCCTGCAGCAGTATCAGCAGCAACAGCAACAACCTCCTCCACAGCAGCAGCCGCCTCCTCAGCAGCTCTACAATGTAACCCATCAGGTGAGACACATTGCCAATACACCACGTGAAATATCCTGTTCTAGGTTGAGTAGGATGAAGTTGCACTTAGAAGCTATTGATCTAATGTGCGTTTTGAGTTTTGCCCCTAATGGCTATAGTTGGAGGAAGATGTCATATGACAATCAATCCAGAATTCCTAATTTCATCAATCTCTGTCCTAATGATCACATCTTGCCTTTTTAGTTGTACAAAATATTCTGTTTCCCTGTCATGGAGTCAGTAATGTAATGTGATGTTCTGTGGTGGACATTGGTACTGTTTTAAAGGCTTTGAGAATGCCACTGGGTCTTATCTGGTGTAGTGCTCTGTTGCTTGGTAGTTTGTTACATGTTTTTGTTGCTTGGATTGTAAATGAATTAGAGCTCGTCAGCAAAACTGGCAGAGTGTCAGAACTTTAAGAACGCTGTGTGTTCTAACCCAGAGCAGCCAGTTCATATCACGTAAGGTAGACCACTCACTCAATGGGTTTCACTTAAGTAAAATACATTTGCCTCACTGTTTGTCAAATCAGATTTGTTAGATGCTAGACGCTGCTGCACAGTTTTCCCTCTTATTCTCTTTGACCTCGTCCAATGTAGTATTTGTCTTATATGTTATATAATTTTTTTGGTGCAAATTATTGATGTACATCTCTGAATCACCCACTTATCATGAAAAAGACCTTGCTAATGCTGGTCGCTTGATATGTATCAATCAACAAATATATTGTTTACGCAATTAAATACACTACGTGACCAAAAGTATGTGGACACCTGCTCGTCGAACATCTCATTCCAAAATCATGGGCATTAATATGGAGTTCTTCCCCCCTTTGCTGCTATAATAGCCTCCACTCTTCTGGGAAGGCTTTCCACTAGGTGTTGGAACATTGCTGCGGGGACTTGCTTCCATTCTGCCACTGATGTTGGGCGATTAGGCCTGGCTCGCAGTCGGTGTTCCAATTCATCCCAAAGGTGTTTGATGGGGTTGAGGTCAGGGCTCTGTGCAGGCCAATCAAGTTCTTCCACACCGACCTCGACAAACCATTTCTGTATGGACCTCGCTTTGTGCACGGGGGCATTGTCATGCTGAAACAGGAAAGGGCCGTCCCCAAACAGTTAACACAAAGTTGGAAGCACAGAATCGTCTAGAATGTCATTGTATGCTGTAGCATTTAGATTTCCCTTCACTGTAATTTAGGGGCCTAGGCCGAACCATGAAAAACAGCCCCAGACCATTAGTCCTCCTCCACCAAAATGTACAGTTGGCACTATGCATTGGGGCAGGTAGCATTCTCCTGGCATCCGCCAAACCCAGATTAGTCCGTCGGACTGCCAGATGGTGAAGAGTGATTCATCACACCAGAGAACGCGTTTCCATTGCTCCAGAGTCCAATGGCGGCGAGCTTTACACCACTCCAGCCGATGCTTGGCATTGTGCAAGGTGATCTTATTTCATGAAGCTCCCGACGAACATTTATTGTGCGGACGTTGCTTCCAGAGGCAGTTTGGAACTCGGTAGTGAGTGTTGCAACCGAGGACATATGATTTTTACGCGTTTCAGCACTCAGCGGTCCCATCCTGTTAGCTTGTGTGGCCTACCACTTCGCGGCTGAGACGTTGTTGCTCCTAGACGTTTCCACTTCAAAATAACAACACTTACAGTTGACTGGGGCAGCTCTAGCAGGGCAGACATTTTACAAACAGACTTTTTGGAAAGGTGGCATCCTATGATGATGCCACGTTGAGCTCTTCAGTAAGGCCATTCTACTACCAGTGTTTGTCTATGGAGATTGTGCTCGATTTTATATACCTGCCAGTAACGGGTGTGGCTGAAATAGCCAAATCCACTAATTTGAAGGGGTGTCCACATACTTTAGCGTATATATAGTGTACTTATTGCAAATTATTATAGTACTTTTTTGTTTGTACTTTTACCCCCTTTTGTGATATCCAATTGGTAGTTACAATCTTTTCCCATCACTGTAACTCCCGTACGGACTCGGGAGAGGCAAAGGTCAAGAGCCATGCGTCCTCTGAAACACGACCCTGCCAAGCCGCACTGCTTCTTGACACACTGCTCGCTTAACCCGGAAGCCAGCCACACCAATGTGTCGGAGGAAACACTGTACAACTGGCGACCGAAGTCAGCTTGCAGGCGCCCGGCCCGCCACAAGGAGTCGCTAGAGCGCGATGGGACAAGGACATCCTAGGCCGGCCAAACCCTCCCCTAACCCGACAGACGCTGGGCCAATTGTGCGGCGCCTCATGGGTCTCCAGGTCACGGCCGGCTGTGACAGCCTGGGATCGAACCCGGGTCTGTAGTGATGCCTCAGACCGCTGCGCCACTCGGGAGGCCCCACTTATTGCAATTTCTGCGTGTGTACCCCGTCTCATCAGCAACATACAGACTCATACGGGGGTAAATTATTGATGTGCAACTCACACAGACAACTCTGAATCGCCTTGATTTGAGAAAGTTCAAAGTCATGTAGGGCTGGGGCGGCAAACTGTAAAAGAAAACCCGATATACCGGTATTCATTCAGACCGGTTTGGATTTTTACTTTACCTAATCACTCAAAAAATTTATGTTAATCATCCGTTTTTATCGCCAGTAAGAAACTTGTAACAGCTGCGAACTGCTGTCTAACTTTCTAGCACAACAATTCAACAACTTCGGGAGGGCAAGCTTGCCAGATATACCCCCGGAAAGCCACCCCTAGTGGTGAAAGTAAGAACTGCAACTGAAGCTGATAATACAGTCAAAGATGATAATAATTATTCTCATAAAGGGCCTCCCGAGTGGCTCAGCGGTCTAAGGCACTGCATCGCAGTGCTTGAGGCGTCACTACAGACCCGGTTTCGATCCCAGGCGGTGTCATAACTGTCAGTGACCCGGGAGTCCCATAGGGCGGTGCACAAAACCACTCAGTTGTCATCTCCACCACTGACCACCCGCTACCCTTGCTTAACCTACCCAAACCTATTAACCTGATGCGAGTCGGAGTAAAACAAAGAAAAACAAAACAACAGCAACCTGCAAAACAAGACATATAGACGTACAAGACATTCAACAGGTACTGGTAGGGACAGCTAGACAGGACAGGACTGGACAGTTACAAGAAAACATATAACAATTTGGTTGCATTTTGGTTAAACATTTTAAAGCAATCAGAATGGAGAAAGACCATTAAAACTACTTAGAATTAAGAAACATCAAATACATAAAATACCGTCAAAAATACAAAGAATATAGTGATATGATATTTTGGACATATCGCCCAGCTCTACCTGTAGGAACCTGCAATTTACCACAGGTGAGATATATTACCAGTCAAACCGTCAAAAACATTTTTTTTACTTTGAAGTGAAAAATCTAAATTTCTGTAGATTTTCTTTTCTTGGTCCTGTACAGTTAACTTTATTTTTTCAAATTCTTAACTTATTTGAGAAGAAATTGTGAATGGTGCAACGGTGCCAATATATATTTTATCGCATCTGTGTATTTTAGTGTCATTGTCAGGTCTGTATTACCCATAATGCATATTTAGAACTTTTATTATTCTGAAAACATCAAACTGTCAAACAGTCAAAAAGAAGAACATTCCAGTGATATGATATTTTGGCCATATGCTCATATGTATCAATCAACTGTACTGTTTACTCAATGAAATACTTATTGCAATTTCTACGTGTTTGTGTACCCTGTCTCTTCAGCAACATCAACAACATACAGACTCATACGGGGTAAATTATTGATGTTTGCAACTCACAGACAACTCTGAATCGCCTTGATTTGAGAAAGGCCATACTCATTATGTATCAATCAACGCATTCGGAAAATATTCAGACCCCTTCACTTTTTCCACATTTCGTTACGTTACAGCCTTATTCTAAAATGCATAAATCTACACACAATACCCCATAATGACAAAGCAAAAACAGTTTTTTATAAAATGTTGCAAATGTATTACAAATAAAAAAACGGAAATATCACATTTACATAAGTATTCAGACCCTTTACTCAGTACTTTGTTGAAGCACCTTTGGCAGTGATTACACCCTTGAGTCTTCTTGGGTATGACACTACAAGCTTGGCACACCTGTATTTGGGGAGTTTCTCCCATTTTTCTCTGCAGATCCTCTCAAGCGCTGTCATGTTGAATGGGGAGCGTCGCTGCACAGCTATTTTCAGGTCTATCCAGAGATGTTCGATCGGGTTCAAGTCCGGGCTCTGGCTGGGCCACTCAAGGACATTCAGAGACTTGTCCCGAAGCCACTCCTGCGTTGTCTTGGCTGTGTGCTTAGGGTCGTTGTCCTGTTGGAAGGTGAACCTTCGCCCAAGTCTGAGGTCCTGAGTGCTCTGGAGCAGGTTTTCATCAAGGATCTCTCTGTACTTTGCTCCGTTCATCTTTCCCTCGATCCTGACTAGTCTCCCAGTCCCTGCCTCTGAAAAACATCCCTACAGCATGATGCTGCCACCACCATGCATCACCGTAGGGATGGTGCCAGGTTTCCTCCAGACGTGATGCTTGGCATTCAGACCAAAGCGTTCAATCTTGGTTTCATCAGACCAGAGAATCTTGTTTCTCATGGGCTGAGAGTCCTTTGGGTGCTTTTTGGCAAACTCCAAGTGGGCTGTCATCTGCCTTTTACTGAGGAGTGGCTTCCGTCTGGCCACTCTATCATAAAGGTCTGATTGGTGGAGTTCTGCAGAGATGTTTGTCTTTCTGGAAGGTTCTCCGATCTCCACAGAGGAACTCTGGAGCTCTGTCAGTGACCATCGGGTTCTTGGTCACCTCCCAAGGCCCTTCTCCGCCAATTGCTCAGTTTGGCCAAGCGGCCAGCTCTAGGAAGAGTCTTGGCGATTCCACCCTTTTCCATTTAAGTGATGGAGGCCACTGTGTTCTTGGGGACCTTCAATGCTGGATAAATTTTTTGGTACTCTTCCCCAGATCTGTGCCTCGACACAATCCTTTCTCGGAGCTCTACGGACAATTCCTTCGACCTCATGGCTTGGTTTTTGCTCTGACATGCACTGTCAACTTGTATATTGACAGGTGTGTGCCTTTCCAAATCATGTCCAATCAATTGAATTTACCACAGGTGGACTCCAATCAAGTTGTAGAAACATCTCAAGGATGATCAATGGAAACAGGATGCACCTGAGCTCAATTTCGAGTCTCATAGCAAAGGGTCTGAATACTTATGTAAATAAGGTATTTCTGTTTATTTTTAATACATTTGCAAATATTTCTAAAAACTTGTTTCCGCTTAGTCATTATGGGGTATTGTTTAGATTGAGATTTATTTATTTAATCCATTTTAGAATAAGGCTGTAACGTAACAAAATGTGGAAAAAGTCAAGGGGTCTGAATACTTTACGAATGCACTGTATGCATCAATCAACAAATGTATTGTTGACTCAATGAAAGACTTATTGCAATTTCTACGTGTTTGTGTACCCCATCTCTTCAGCAACATCAACAACATACAGACTCATACGGGGTAAATTATTGATATTTACAAATCACACAGACAACTCTGAATCGCCTAGATTTGAGAAAGGCCATACTCATGATATGTATCAATCAACAAATGTATTGTTGACTCAATGAAAGACTTATTGCAATTTCTACGTGTTTGTGTACCCCGTCTCTTCAGCAACAACAACAACAACAACATACAGACTCGTACAGGGTAAATGATTGATGTTTGCAACTCACAGACAACTCTGAATCGCCATGATTTGAGAAAGGCCATACTCATGATATGTATAAATCAACACTACTGTTGACTCAATGAAAGACTTATTGAAATTTCTACGTGTTTGTGTACCCCATCTCTTTAGCAACAACAACAACATACAGACTCATACGGGGTAAATTATTGTTGTTTGCAACTCACACAGACAACTCTGAATCGCCTTGATTTGAGAAAGGCCATACTCATGATATGTATCAATCAACACTGTACTATTGACTCAATGAAAGACTTATTGCAATTTCTACGTGTTTGTGTACCCCGTCTCTTTAGCAACATCAACAACACACAGACTTGTACGGGGTAAGCAGCAGCAGTTCACAGACGCAGCACAGTCAAATCACAAGGCCATTTATGCTTGGTGCTGGTGTGTGGAATGTACTCTTCTACAGACACTGTCAGTATTAACTTCTCTACTTCTCTCACCCTCCCTCCTCTGTCTCTCACCCTCTCTCCTCTGTCTCTCACCCTCTCTCCTCTGTTTCTCACCCTCTCTCCTCTGTCTCTCACCCTCTCTCCTCTGTCTCTCTCTCCTCTCTCCTCTTGTCACTCTCCACAGCTCCCCCAGCCCCAGCAAGCGCTGATTTCACAGGTAGGATAATTAGGAACAAACTAGTTTCTGGTACATTTAAATAACCTTTTAGCTAAAGTAATGCAACTGAAGTCAGCTTGTCTTGAGGATAATTATTTAGTCCAACATAATAGGTCTAAGAAGATGCCATTTTGTCATGAAAATTCCAAGAGCTCTCTGGTTATACGGAGGTGGTGATTTTGGAAGCATGCGGTACAATACAACCCAAAGATATTGGGGAAAGAATTGTGATTACATCCTAACGCGGCCTTGTCTCCTTTTCTGCCGCCTGCGCTGATGTTGAAAGAACTGGAGTGGTGAAAACAAATTCCCGGTAGGCATTCCCGCCTTATCACTTTACCTATACAAGTTTCAGTTTTTAACCTTCTTCATAGCATACAGCCAAATACAATGTGACGTGTATGGCCACAATGAGACAGAGTAATAATCAACACCTCTGGTAAATGAGGACATTTGATTCCAATAAATCCCAAATAACATGATCTGCTCCGTATAGACACTTCCAGCAGTTAGATACACATGTTTTGAATTTAGTGGGCTTGATTAGGGTTACAAAATTCCAGTTACTTTCCCAAAATTCCAAGGTCTACCAGAAATCCTGGCTGGAAGATTCCAGCTTTTCTGCCTATTCCCTCCTGATTCCAGGAATCCTCCAACCAGGTTGTCGGAAAATCGAAACAATTTGGGAAAGTTACCAGAGTTTTGCAACCCTAGGCTTGATACAATCCACACATTTAGGACTAATAGAGAAGGTAGGAGTAGGATGAAGTTGCTGACCTATAACTTTCCTCCTCCTCCCCAGCCCCCCGTGGCTCTCCCCACCAGCCTCTCTCTGTCCAACCCCCAGCAGACAGCCCAGATCACCGTGTCCTATCCCACGCCTCGCTCCAGCCACCAGCAGCAGAGCCAGCAGCAGAGCCAGCAGCAGAGCCAGCCCCAGAAGCAGCGCGTCTTCACTGGCGTGGTCAACAAGCTTCACGACACCTTTGGCTTTGTGGACGAGGACGTCTTCTTCCAGCTCAGGTAAGTGTCCAGTCTCTGCCTCTCTAGCCCAAGCCCTCTCAGATCTCCACAAGTGCATAGGGTCTAGGAGTCCATTTGGGATTGGGCCACAGAAGACTTAGCTAGATGTTTTACATCAAGTGTCTTATTACATCGGACCAGTACCTTTTTTCCATGGGTTTTCTATATTTTGCTGGTCGCATCCCTGATTTGTGTACCATTATTCTAAAGCAGAAATGTATTTTTCAAGTCTCCATATATTGCAGTTTCTAAAGCATTTCCAAGTGGGTGAATAATGGGTGTTGTCTCCACAGTGCAGTGAAAGGGAAGACCCCCCAGGTGGGCGACAGGGTCCTAGTGGAGGCCGTGTATAACCCCAACATGCCCTTCAAATGGAACGCCCAGCGCATTCAGACCTTACCTCAGCTGGCCAACCAATCGGTGAGCCTCACCTAGCCTCCACAGACACCTGGGGTCACATTCAGTAGACATGAAGTGAAACTGAAGAAAAGATTTGTCTCCCCACTGAACGTGATCCTGGTGGCCCTTACCCAGTGACATCTTAGACCTCGATTTGAGTTCTTCCAGGGTTTGGTTCCAATTTGATCATTGTCTCTCTCAGGGACTCGTCACTTTTCGGCGATATTCGCCGTTTTGATTTCAAAATGGGTAATCTGCGTAGATCCGAAGAAAATAAAATGTTGGTGGGGGGGTGTATGTTTCTCATATCGAAATCATTGACTAAGCACAGAATGCTTCCCTGCGCTTCCTACAATGAGAATATCAAACCGAGTTCAGAGCGTGATGTCAGATATGCCATAGTGCTTCATCCATTATCATGTGTGACAGCTTGTGTGATCAGCTGCATCACCTAACCAGCCATTAGCATCACGGCTAAATTCCATTTTAAAGCGGATGGAGATGTGCAGAAAGAGCGGGCGGAGAGAAATTTGCACATTCGCCTTCTCATCTGCTTCTCGCCATCCGCATCTCCGTCAATTTTAAAATGTAATTTAGCCGTGATGACGATCTGGGGTGTGCAGACAGTGATGAGGCTTCTGTTACATGTTATTATTGGAGCGATGTAGATACACGTATCTTTTAATTCCGCCTGTAAGAACAAGAACAAGAGCACAGTCCAGTCTGACTAGGCTTCGCTGTCACGCAGCCTCTGAGTGCCACTGCCATAGAGGAAGAACGGAGCACAGTGACAGTCACGCCTGCGCCTTTACATCGCTGAAAACCGTGTGTCTCTAGACCAAACCACTCAAAAGTTATGCCCGATATTACCGGAGATAATCTTCCCTTTCTACCACGAGTTGATGCGCATTTTATATAATTCCATAAACCATGTCGCGGGCCGTTTTTAAACTACTCGTGCGCCGTTAGTTTTTTGTTTGATAACAAACAAGCTTGTTTAGTCATGTTACCTAGATAGCTAACAACCTGGTAACTTGGCTATGCATAGGACAGACAGCCTAGTCAAAGAGACGCTTCAAAGGTAGGATGCCTAATCAATGTCATTCTAATCTATATCGAAATAAAACATCTGTATATTTTTCTGGTGTTCCTTAAATTCAGTTTGGTGCCTAACTTTTGGGAGCTGTGTGTGTGTGTGTGTGAGAGAGGTTGTGTGTGAGGGAGGGAGGGAGGGAGAGTGTGTGTGAGGGAGGGAGGGAGGGAGAGTGTGTGTGTGTGAGGGAGAGTGTTGGCTATTTGTGTACAGTTGTCTGACGAGTAGGCTAATTATGGTTTCATATAGTGTGTTTTCCTCCTTATTGCTTCAATGAAAATGCAGATTATGCATTTCTATTCCCTCCTGCCCAATCACAGCTAGGCCTTTGGATATGAACAGTAGCTTTATCTATTATACAGTAAACCGTGTGAAGTTAAATTCAATGTGTTGTATTGAGTAGAGGTGTGAATATCAGGGACAGGTTTTTGTGTCGTACACATGCAGAACGTATAAAAAAACGGGATTGTGACATTGTACCTTGTATCACATCGTTAGTAAAGTGTTGGTAACGTGACAACCCCTCTCTGAACATAAGCACATTTCCTTGCAGTTTACACAGAATTTTCCCATGTTTCCATGTCAACTTTTTGGGCCCTCGCCAGTTTGCATCCTTGTCTCTCTTCCCGTCTGCCCTGGTTGACTCACTCTCTCAGATTTAAAATGTAATGTAACCCTACAAGAAGTATAGATGGAGCCATTTCCATATTCACCCTCCGATCTTAGAGGGGGCCTCAATTAGTGCAGAAGTGAAGTTTGAGAGTGATCAGATTGGAACAGATGGTTGTGTATCTGTTATTAACCACTTTGTTCTCCACCCTCCTAGCATCAGCAGCAGCCCCAGTCCTTACCTCCAGTTCCCCCACAGCTGAGCAGCTTCTATGCTGACCCGGGGATGCAGCAGCGCTACTCAGATATGCACCCCGTCGGCATGGACAGCAGACAAAATGTAACTCTCTCTCCCCGCCTTTCTCTCTCTCTCTCCGCCTTACACTCTCTCTCTCTCTCTCTCCGCCTTACTCTCTCTCTCTCTCTCCCTCTCTCTCCCCGCCTTTCTCTCTCTCTCTCCGCCTTTCTCTCTCTCTCTCCGCCTTACTCTCTCTCTCTCTCTCTCCGCCTTACACTCTTTCTCTCTCTCCGCCTTTCTCTCTCTCTCTCTCTCTCTCTCTGCCTTACTCTCTCTCTCTCTCTCTGCCTTACTCTCTCTCTCTCTCCGCCTTACTCTCTCTCTCTCTCTCCCTCTCTGCCTTACTCTCTCTCTCTCTCTCTCTCTCTGCCTTACTCTCTCTCTCTCTCTCCGCCTTTCTCTCTCTCTCTCTCTGCCTTACTCTCTCTCTCTCTCTCTGCCTTACTCTCTCTCTCTCTGCTTTACTCTCTCTCTCTCCCTCTCTCTCTCTGCCTTACTCTCTCTCTCCGCCTTACACTCTCTCTCTCTCTCCGCCTTACACTCTCTCTCTCTCTCCGCCTTTCTCTCTCTTTCTGCCTTACTCTCTCTCTCTGCCTTACTCTCTCTCTCTCTGCCTTACTCTCTCTCTCTCCGCCTTACTCTCTCTCTCTCTCTCTGCCTTACTCTCTCTCTCTCTCCGCCTTACTCTCTCTCTCTCTCTCTCTGCCTTACTCTCTCTCTCTCTCAGCCTTACTCTCTTTCTCTCTCAGCCTTACTCTCTTTCTCTCTCTCTCTTTTCTGTCCTTCTTTCTTCATACATCCTCCTGCTTCTTTCTGATGCCTGTGCTTCTCCCTCTTCTTCTCTCCTGTTCTCTCTCATCTTTCTCTTCCTTCTTCACTCTGAGGATTCATTTGTGTTTTTGACCAAAATGGCTTCCTGATCAATTAAAGCTCATAGGACATAGCGTTGAATACTTTTATAAATACATTTTTATCTATGGTCTTTCCGAAAAAAATTCAGAAACACCAAAGAATGCCATCTACATTTCTCTTTACACTTATTTTTTGGCCTTCTCTAACGGTGAAATCCGTCAATCTCTCAACGGGGGGAATGTGCTTTTATAGGTGCTATCCATAAGATGGCCTGTCATTGTTCATTTAGGCTAATGAGAGAGTCCCATTGAGATAGTCATGCGTTTTGTGTTTTTCTCTTACATTTTTTGAGACATTACAGTAGTTAAATGAACAAATACTTGGATGTCTAGGATTTCTTACAGAATGCACTTTTGACACTTTTTCTTCACTTCTAACCCTTTCTTTTTCAATGTTATGATGAATACATGATTTTCATACATGATATGCACTTTTTCACCATACAAACAGGTTAGGAACTCTCCATACACTTCTCCATACATCTCACAGAAAGCCATACACCGATTATTCCAGAGTTTTATAACTTGACCTTTTTGTAGTTGTCCCCTACCATGAAATCGGGAGGGGACAGTGGATCGGTCTCCGTCCATACGTTTGTTTGTATGTTAGTCACACGCGATATCTCAGACAGCACTGGACAGATTTTGATGAAACTTGGGTGAATGAAGCGTCTTGCCATAGAGATCCGGCATTTAAAAAAGTATACTGACTGGCCAGATAGTGGCGCTATAACAAGAGATTGAAAATGCAAACTTTGAAAGGTCACGCCCCTCACCCCGTTTAACCTAAAGTAATGACATTCGGTACATAGGTCCCTCTCCTCACAAGGAACATTTTGCCTCAGGATTTTCCACCATTTAGAATCTTGCGAAAAACACTTAAAACGCTACACTTCTGACACCGAATGACCGATCTGCACGAAACTTGATATGTGGCATCTACGGACAAAGGTCTCTCGACTCAATATTTTCCATACTAGTACCTAAAACAACATGGCTGCTATTGACCAATAAACATTCACGTGGGCGTGGTCTGGCATATACATTTGTCAAGGGTATTCGTATTGTAACACAATTTGGTACACATGTTGCAAACACAGTCAATACTCAACATTTGAAAGAACATTCATATCAACCACATGGTGGCACAATAAGGGGCACATGATTATATCTCTTGAACTGTTTGACTCGGAGTGCTGAAATTTGGCACACATGCAATTTGAGTATTGCTAACCCACACGATATCTGACACCACTTTTGACGAAACTTGGGTGAATGATGAGTCTTGCCATAGATATCCGCCATTTACAAAATTACACTGATAGGCCCAAGGGGGTCGCTATAGTAATCAACGTAAATTCTGAAATTTGAACAAGCATATCTCCTGTCCCGTTTGTCATCATTCGTGGGGGACAACATGTTTACTGTTGCCTTGTTTCTTTGTGGAACTTGTCCTTGTCTTTGCAGATAATGATGACTGAATATATGCTACTTCGGCAGTAGTTTTCTTGTTTTTTTGACAGAATTGAGTCCCTGTACCTGATTGACACATAGCATGACTGCACCAGCTCCCCCCAAAAATGTTGCTGAAAAAAAGACGTCTAACCAAACCTTACTCCTCTAGTTCTGTTTTGCTTTAGCACACGGTTACCTGTTGGCAGCGACACAAACCTCTGGTTAATTTGGTGGATGTCCTCTATGCATAATTAAGCACATTTCTTAAACTAAAAGCTCCTACAGTACCAGTCAAAAGTTAGGACACACCTACTCATTCAAGGGTTTTTCTTAATTTTTACTATTTTCTACATTGTAGAATAATAGTGAAGACATCAAAACTATGAAATAAGACACATGGAATCATGTAGTAACCAAAAAGGGTAGGGGGGTGGTATACAGAAGACAGCCCTGTTTGGTAAAAGACCAAGTCCATATTATGGCAAGAACAGCTCAAATAAGCAAAGAGAAATGACAGTCCATCATTACTTGAAGACATGAAGGTCAGTCAATATGGAAAATGTCAAGAACTTTGAACGTTTCTTCAAGTGCAGTCGTAAAAACCATCAAGCGCGATGATGAAACTGGCTCTCATGAGGACCACCACAGGAATGGAAGACCCAGAGTTACCTCTGCTGTAGAGGATAAGTTCATTAGAGTTACCAGCCTCAGAAATTGCAGCCCAAATAAATGCTTCACAGAAGTCAAGTAACAGACACATCTCAACATCAACTGTTCGGAGGGGACTGTGTGAATCAGGCCTTCATGGTCGAATTGCTGCAAAGAAACCACTACTAAAGGACACCAATAAGAATAAGAGACCTGCTTGGGCCAAGAAACCCGAGCAATGGACATTAGACCGGTGGAAATGTGTCCATTGCTCTGGAGTCCAAATTTGAGATTTTTGGTTCCAACCGCCGTGTCTTTGTGAGACGTGGTGTGGGTGAACGGATGATCTCTGCATGTGTAGTTCCCACCGTAAAGCATGGAGGAGGAGGTGTTATGGTGTGGGGGTGCTTTGCTGGTGACACTGTGATTTATTTAGAATTCAAGGCACACTTAACCAGCATGGCTACCACAGCATTCTGCAGCGATACGCCATCCCATCTGGTTTGGGCTTAGTGGGACTATCATTTGTTTTTCAACAGGACAATGACCCAACACACCTCCAGGCTGTGTACGGGCTATTTTACCAAGAAGGAGAGTGATGGAGTGCTGCATCAGATGTCCTGGCCTCTACAATCCCCCATCCTCAACCCAATTGAGATGGTTTGGGATTAGTCAGACCGCAGAGTGAAGGAAAAGCAGCCATCAAGTGCTCAGCATATGTGGGAACTCCTTCAAGACTGTTGCAAAAGCATTCCAGGTGAAGCTGGTTGAGAGAATGCCAAGTGTGTGCAAAGCTGTCATCAAGGCAAAGGGTGGCTATTTGAAGGATCTCAAATATAAAATATAATCTGCTTTGTTTAACACTTTTTTTGGTTACTACATGATTCCATATGTGTTATTTCATAGTAAAAAATGGTACAAATAAAGGAAAATCCTTGAATGAGTAGGTGTGTCCAAACTTTTGACTGGTACTGTATATAGGACAAGAAATCAAAACAAAAACACTCTGATAACATACTTCATGGAACGGCCCTGGGATAATGCTAACCTTTCCCCTCTCTCCCCCCTCTCCAGAGCCAGCCTCCAGGCACCAACATGATGAAGCCGGGCCCCAACATGCTCCAATCTCTGCCTCCCCCCAACACTTTCAGTGTACAGGCCCAGGGCCCCCCTCCTCCCCTGCTCCAGGCCCAGCTCTCTGCAGCCTCCCTGGCCCCGCTCCTCAAGAACCCCCCTCCGCCTCTGCTGTCACAGCCACCACCCAAAGGTAGGGGGCGCTATGATGGTGATTTGTGTTTCTCTGATGCTTTTGGTTTGAGTTGGTAACGTGCTACTTCTGCAGAAAATAAAGAAATGATGATTTGTTATATCTGTCTGTCTGTGTGTGTATTTGTCTGTCTCTCTCTCTGTGTGTGTTTCCCCCTCCCTCTAGATGTGTTCTCAGGTGGTCTGCTTCAGCCCCCAAGGAGGATGATGCCTCAGCCCGTCAGGCGGCTGGACCCCTCCCCCCGCTTTCCCAACCGCAACGACCGCCCTGAACTCATCCTCAGGACCAAGGATGAACGCAGTCGTGAAAGAGACCGTGAGCGCAGGAGGTCCAGAGAGCGCTCTGTCACACGTAAACGCTCCAGGGACCGTTCTCCGAGACGTGACCGCTCCCCCCGCCGCCCTCGCAAGGTGGTGCCTCGCTATACCGTGCAGTTCTCCAAGTTCAGCCTGGACGGGTGGGTCAACGATTCATTATGATGATTGATCCGTTTCAGCTTTTGATTGATACGATCTCTGGGTCAGGGGTCAGTTTACTTTAGAACTTTGTGTGTAGTGGACTGTATATATTCATGGGGTATTGGCATCCTCTCTGGGCCTCTTACAGTTTTCATACATCCTTCATTCTGTCCCTGTTGTTTCTGATAGTTATAAAGAAAGTCCATATGAGGAGGTCAATTGAGTTTGTATAAAATATGTTTGGTAATTGATTGAAAAACCAATTTGTGTCGTAGCTGCATTGAAGTGGATCCCAGGTGTCCTTCATCCATTCTAGAACCATTTGCAGTGACTGTACATTTGGTAGAACGGTACTATTTTCTCTGACAGAAGCATTTCTCTCCCCTCCAGTTCTAACTGTGACATGATGGAGCTGAGGAGACGCTACCAGAGCCTGTACATCCCCAGTGACTTCTTTAATGCTGTGTTCACCTGGGTGGATGGCTTCCCCCTGCAACGACCCTTCCAGTTCGGCAACTACTGTAACTTCCACATCATGCACAAGGAGGTAGACTCTCTGGTCAAGAACACTGCGGTGCTGGACCCTCCAGATGCCAACCACACATACAGTGCTAAGGTGGGGTATACACACAGACAGGCTGCATGCACATGTACACACACACACCAGGGTTTCCATTTTTATTTACCCGACATTTGAGAAATGTACCAGACCCATATGCGCATCACTAGCCTATGTCAATCTACTATAGTAGAAAAGTTTAGGCTACCTATTCTATTGGCCAGCTTGTCGAGAAAGAAATTGCCTATTCCAAACAGACTCTGGGATAGTTGTGAGATGATAGATCCCAAATTCATACAACCAGTAGGCCTCGGCTACATAAAAAACAACAACGTTAAAACGCATTGAATCACAGCATTTAGCAAAACATTTTCAGAAACTATTATTTCTTCACATTATAAGCTCAGCAATGCACACAAGGCAGTAGGCTACGCGTGAATGTTCTTTCGATAATGCAATTAGCGATGAAAATATCCTTTAGAAATGTAGAAAGCGAGGAGATCAAATAGTCTATTTTGAAGCAAGGTAAGACATTTTCAAAATGCATACTGCCTCCATCTCATTGCAAAGTGGTGTGTGACGTGCTGATGAAGCCTGCCTTCCGTTGTGGTTTGATGCCGCGTTCAAAACAGCTGGGAACTCTGAAATCTCTGACTTCAAGACAATTGGGAACTGGAAGAAAAACGAGCTCCGACTGGGGAAAAATTGGTTTGAGCGGTCATCCAACTCGGGAACTTGGGCCTCTTTCTAGAGCTCTGACTTTCCGACCTGAAGATCACTGACGTCATGATTTGATCTTGTATTTTTCAGAGTTCCCAGTTGTCTTGAAGGCACCACAAGATGCTGCAGCAGCAGCTCTTGTGCTGTCTGACAGATTCTCCACTAAAAGTCTCTGTATCTGTATGCTGTACGTGTGTGATAAATAAGATACATAACGAATAGACTGTACACAAGCGCCAATTTAATTCCACTAAATTATGCAAATTAACCTATAGACCGATAAGCATGACCAGTCAAATCTATTTCCATCCATGAATAGGCTAAAAAGCATTATTTCGCAATGGGATTTTTTTCTTCTTCTACCGAACAATTGGCCGGCTGCAATTTAATTTATTGGCTTTTCAATTTTTTCTATCTGACAAAAGACTGCTATTACCAGCTGACGGAAACCCTGACACACACACACACCTGTACAGCGCTATGTTGTGATACACACACGCACACCTACTAATACCACATACAGCACTAAGGTAGTCCACACATACAAACGTTCACACTTTGACCTGTCCTGTCCTGTCTGTTGTCTTGTGTTAAACAGGTGATGTTGCTGGCCAACCCCAGTCTAGAGGAGCTCTACCATAAGTCCTGTGCTCTGGCTGAGGACCCCCAAGAACTTAGAGACTCCTTCCAGCACCCCGCCCGCCTCATCAAGGTCAGTTAGGTGTCAACCACTCTGGTTTGTACAGTACGTTGTAGTTATGGAGTTAGTCCCATGGCTTAGGCTTGTTTTTTGACTTCTCTTGTTTCTCTTTTCAATTTATCTCTCTCGCTCTCACTCTCGCTCTCTCTATCCTTCTCGCTCTCTATCCTTCTCGCTCTCTATCCTTCTCGCTCTCTCTCTGTATCGCTCTCGCTCTCTCTCTCCTTCTCGCTCTCTCTCTCTCTCCTTCTCGCTCTCTCTCTCTCTCTCCTTCTCGCTCTCTCTCTCTCTCTCTATCCTCGCTCTCTCTCTCTCTATCCTCGCTCTCACTCTCTCTCTCTTTAAAAAAAAATATATATAATCAGTTCCTAGTGGGGATGCGGGGTAAGGACGAGGCCATGGCTATTGGGGGTCACTGGTCCCCCTCCCTGGATGGAGCGGAGCCTGAGAAGGACCCGGCTGTGCTCATAAAGACAGCCATACGCTGTTGTAAGGCCCTCACAGGCATAGACCTGAGTCTCTGCACTCAGTGGTAAGTCCTGCTCTTTTCCTCAACCTCCTTTCTCTCTTTTCTGTCTCGATGGTGTTTCTCTATATAACTAGGCCTGTGGTAATATTATTACAAAAAAATACAAATTGCGACGGTCCGTGATGGTTTTCTTACCTTCCAACACTTAATATCGATCTCTGACACTTTGGATGGGTGCTTTTTTTTTGGGGGGTGGGGGGGTGGGGGGGGGTTGTTTTTTGGACATTAATTACTATTATTCTGTCATTTGATTTGCCTGTTAATCATTTTTTGTTTCGCAATATGTCCCTTTGGCTTCCGTATGATGCCGTCCTGATTTTCAATATCTTTGTATATCTATGTGGTGGATGAATGAGTGAATGCATTGATTCTGTGGCTTGAAGAGCAGTCTCCCGGACGAGAAGACGCCACAATTACTTTTTCGGGTTAATTTTTTTCCCCCTTTTATTCTGTTAAATATCTTACATATTTAACTTCTTGCTTTCACTGTCCTGTCCTCTGATTCTGTGTCTTCTCTCAAACTCTCCCGTCCGTGAGGTCGTAACGCAGAAATACTGAGCTTTAATTGGCTGAAGGCGAGGGTTGGGGTGGTTTTGGGGGTGTTACCAGGGGTAATGTTTTTCTGTCAAATTTCCCAAAATGGCCACCGTTACCCCTGACAACCAATGGAGAGCTGTGGACTGGGTTCCATTATGCTAATTGTGTGTTCTGTGTGTTGGGGGGATACTGTAACAATTTCAAAAGTCATTGGGGGGGAATGTAGCCTAGGCTAGCCCTAGCCCTGTTTTTAAGAGATGTGTGTCCCTGACCCGAATGTTTCTTTCCAATGCGCCTTCTTCCTTTGCGACAGGTATCGTTTTGCAGAGATTCGCTATCATCGCCCTGAGGAGACTCACAAGGGGCGGACAGTGCCCGCACATGTGGAGACAGTGGTTTTGTTTCTCCCGGATGTTTGGCATTGTCTTCCTACCCGCTCAGAGTGGGAGGGGCTGTCGCGGGGACTCCGGGAACAGCTGGCTGAGAAGCTGTCCGCCGAGAGGAAGGAGGCTGATGGAGAACAGGCACTGAACCGCTAATCCTTCTCTTCTCATTTCCCCCGCTTCTCACAGGACGAACACAGCCACAGGATATTCACTAGACACAACAACCTCAGATACACACACTACATATGTTATACCCACCTAAATACACACAATACAGGCAGAATACTGAACTACCAGACCCCCTTTAGGTTCAGTTCCTCTCCTACCGTCCTGCTACCTGCTCCTACCCCCACCCTCCCTGCTCTACACCCCCACCCGCCCTCACACTCGGCAGACACACAGTGGAAGGAGACTAGGTCGTATCTGAATGATACAGCCGCAACTGGCCAATCAGCTTCCAGCTCTAGAAATGACTCATAATTCGGTACCAAACTGGATATAGCTTAAGTTTTAATTTACTTCATTTGCTTGTGTTATTATCACAATTAATCAAAAATGAACCTGCTTGGAATTGTCTACTTGCATGTGGGGTGGATAAAATTACATTTGATTCTTTGCTTGGAACCACTGAGGATTCTAAAAGAGAATGCTGGAACCTGCAGAGCCAGTTGCGTTGACATGTTTGTGTGTTCTAGATTTTGATTCCTTTTTATGATAATTTGTTTACTTCAATATCTGCTGAATTCGAAAGGAGAGAAAAGCCCCTCTAAGTTCTGTCTCTTGTCTGTCCCTGTTTTTGATTGGACTGTATCTAGAGCTTGGTTTGTTCCAGGGCAGTTGGTTGGACAGAAGGTCTTCTATGATCTTCTAGAACCTAAACAAAACCAAAAGAATGCAGAATCCAGAACTATCCTGAATCAGAATCCATGCTAAATTAGGATGGCTAGCTAGACAGTTAGGCTATATGCTGAGTTTGGGGGCACCAGCTTTGAGCTGAACCTGATGTACCTACCACTACACAGACCACACCCCCTTTGGAACCCACTGTCATTGATTTACCTTTTTGTGTTCCACAGAACGTGATTGATTGGCCGCTGGGGGGCGGGGCATTGGTTTTCCGTGGGTTTGATAAAGGTTTTATTATAAAGAACTAGAGGGTGGTATCCCTGTGTTACCTACCTACCCACCCTGCAGTAGCAGAGGACTACTTTATCATCTCAGAGCAACTCACTAGGACCAGAGAAACTATCAGAGACACAGGATGTGAACCTTGCTTCTTGCACGGATCAACTTTTTTTTTTACTAGTTAAAACGGCAGAAGAAGTGTTTTAATGGTCCCTCTCTCTTTCTTTCTGTCTTGGTTGGATGGGTCTTTCTCAAAGGAGGAAGAGGAGAAGGATGAAGAAGATTCGAAGGAGGTGACCACTCCGACACACTGGGCTAAGCTTGATCCGAAATCAATGAAGGTAGGATACTCATGGATTTGATTGTTGAATAGCCTATACTTGAGAAATGACTGAATACTACTCAGTCAGTACAAAGTTAACTACTTTGACTTTCAAAACCACTTAGCAGATACTTTTATTCAAACAGTTTTACAGTACAGTGAGTGCATAGTCAAAAGAAATGTATGTGTATGGTGATGAGTGGCGCAGTGGTCTAAGGCACTGCATCGCAGTGCTAACTGTGCCACTAGAGATCCTGGTTCGAATCCAGGCTCTGTCGCAGCCGGCCGCGACCGGGAGACTCATGGGCGGTGCACAATTGGCCCAGCGTCGTCCAGGGTAGGGGATGGAATGGCCGGCAGGGATGTAGCTCAGTTGATAGAGCATGGCGTTTGCAACGCCAGGGTTGTGGGTTCGATTCCCACGGGGGGCCAGTATAAAAAAAATAAAAAATGAAAAATATTTTTAAAAATATGTATTCACTAAAACTGTAAGTCGCTCTGGATAAGAGCGTCTGCTAAATGACTAAAAATGTAAATGTAAAAAAAATTATCACTGCAGGAAATGCCACAACCTTGGCACTGCTAGCAAGTCAGGCAGGATACTTTTTTCTTCTGACGTACTATTAGCGGTTTTGGTTTAGTCAGTTCCCCACGTCCTCGTCTCCCTAGCCACGCAACATCACAACCATCCTAACAATAGACTAATCACAAGTCATGACAGTGCATTCCTATCTATAATTAGCTCCTCCACAGGGCTTGTATTTTGCTGTAGTTTCCTGGTGTGCTTATTTTTTGTTATGTACTTATGTATTGTTTGGCTCATTCCTGTGGTGATGTAGTTATGTGGTGTGTTGACTGATGTGTTGCTGTAGTGATGTGTTGATATATTGATTTCTGTGTTGCTGTGTAGTAAAGTGATACAAAAGAAGCAGCTTCCACAGTCTCCGTACTGCTCACTGCGTACTGCTTACTGCACACTGCATACTACTCACTTGCAACGTTTGTTCAGCACAAAATAGTTTTAAACAATGTGACAGGAGCTTCCACTTTTGAATCACATTGCATATCCAATCCTAACACGAGACATTCTAGATGTGCGAGTTCCTAACTTTTCAAAATGTGTAATAAAATAATGCTTAATGATGAACTGACCAACCACCTCTCCTCTGTAGGTGAATGACCTTCGTAAGGAGTTAGAGTCCCGCTCCCTGAGCTCTAAGGGGTTAAAGTCCCAGCTGATTGCCCGTCTCACCAAGCAGTTGAAGGTGGAGGAGCAGGTGGAGGAGTCCAAGGAGCCCGAGATACCGGAGAGCCAGGCCCCGGAGGAGGAGGCGCCTCAACTCATGGAGGAGGACAGAGAGGTACAGTACAGGAAGTTAGGGTACTTAAGACTAGGACACTTACAACTAGTTCACGTACTTATAGACAGAAGCACCAAAGCTGGACAGAGGTATGCTTTTAGTGCACTAAGCTCCCGAGTGTCGTAGCGGTCTAAGGCACTGCATCTCAGGGCTTGAGGCGTCACTACAGACCCCCTGGTTTGATTCCAGGCTGTATCACAACCGGCCGTGATTGGGAGTCCCATAGGGCGGCGCACAATTGGCCCAGTGTCGTCCGGGTTTGGCCGGTGTAGGCCGTCATTGTAAATAAGAATTTGTTCTTAACTGACTTGCCTAGTTAAATAAAGGTAAAATAAATAAAAAACTTAGGGACAGGTAGCACACTTACCAACAGCATCACCATGGATGGCTTACTAGAATGGATCCACTGATTACTTGTTTCTGATTATCCATCTCTCCATCTCTCTCTGTCCGTCCATCAGGAGGAGGAGAGGAAGAAGCAGGAGGAGTTGGAGCGCCAGCGCAGAGAGAAGCGTTACGTCCTGCCAGACGAGCCCACCATCATCGTACACCCCAACTGGGCGGCCAAGAGCGGAAAGTTTGACTGCAGCGTCATGTCTCTGAGCGTGCTGCTGGACTACAGACTGGAGGACAACAAGGAACACTCCTTCGAGGTGAGACAACACACACACATTCAGGACATACACACACACACACACTTTTACACTCATGTGGTCCTCTGTAGCTCAACTGGTAGAGCACGGCGCTTGTAACGCCAAGGTAGTGGGTTCGATCCCCGGGACCACCCATACACAAAAAAATAAATAATGTATGCACGCATGACTGTAAGTCGCTTTGGATAAAAGCGTCTGCTAAATGGCTTATTATTATTATTATTATTATTATTTAGATGCCTAGAAGTACAGATTTGCATCAAATATCTCTGTCTCCTCTTCTCTCCAGGTGTCTCTGTTTGCGGAGCTGTTTAACGAGATGCTACAGAGAGACTTTGGCTACAGGATCTTCAAGGCCCTGGCCTCTGTGCCCTGCAAGGACGACAAGAAGGACAAGGCCAAGAGAGAGGCGGGGCAGAGAGAGGCGGGGCAGAAGGGGGAAGTTAAGAAAGACGAGGAGAAGAGTGGAGAGCCGGCTATGAAGAAGGCAAAAGAAGAGGAACCGGAGAAGAAGGTGGGTGGTTCATAGCTCTTGAAGGTGAATTGTATTCATATTGACAGTTTTACTAGATCATGAAGCAGTTTACAGTTTAAGTTTACTCCATGATTCAAATGCTCGGTTTTTCAAACGGCCTGCTAGTTCTAACTGTCATTTCCTTTCCAAACCCAGGAGGAGGGTGAGGGTGAGGAGGAGGGTGAGAAGGAGGGCGAGAAGGAGGAGGAGGAGAAGAAGAAGAAGGAAGAGGAAGAGAAGGTGCTGAAAAAGGAGGAGTCTATAGAGGAGAAGGAGGAAGATGAGAGCAGCAACAATAATGCTGAGGAGTACGACCCTCTGGAGGCCGAAGACGACGACGATGAAGATGGTACATATGATTCTGCACTGACACTCCTGTCCTGTCCTCTCATTCTGCACTGACACTCCTGTCCTGTCCTCTCATTCTGCACTGACACTCCTGTCCTGTCCTCTCATACTGCACTGACTCTCCTGTCCTCTCATTCTGCACTGATACTCTCCTGTCCTGTCCTCTCATTCTGCACTGACACTCCTGTCCTGTCCTCTCATTCTGCACTGATACTCCTGTCTTGTCCTCTCATTCTGCACTGACACTCCTGTCCTCTCATTCTGCACTGACACTCCTGTCCTGTCCTCTCATTCTGCACTGATACTCTCCTGTCCTGTCCTCTCATTCTGCACTGATACTCTCCTGTCCTGTCCTCTTATTCTGCACTGACTCTCCTGTCCTGTCCTCTCATTCTGCACTGATACTCTCCTGTCCTGTCCTCTCATTCTGCACTGATACTCTCCTGTCCTGTCCTCTCATTCTGCATTGATACTCTCCTGTCCTGTTCTCTCATTCTGCACTGATACTCTCCTGTCCTGTCCTCTCATTCTGCACTGACTCTCCTGTCCTGTCCTTTCATTCTGCACTGATACTCTCCTGTCCTGTCCTCTCATTCTGCACTGACACTCCTGTCCTGTACTGTCCTCTCATTCTGCACTGACACTCCTGTCCTGTCCTCTCATTCTGCACTGACACTCCTGTCCTGTCCTGTCCTCTCATTCTGCACTGACACTCCTGTCCTGTCCTCTCATTCTGCACTGTCCTCTCATTCTGCACTGACACTCTCCTATCCTCTCATTCTGGACTGACACTCCTGCCCTGTCCTCTCATTCTGCACTGACATTCCTGTCCTGTCCTCTCATTCTGCACTGTCCTCTCATTCTGCACTGACACTCTCCTGTCCTCTCATTCTGGACTGACACTCTCCTGTCCTGTCCTCTCATTCTGGACTGACAATCTCCTGTCCTGTCCTCTCATTCTGGACTGACACTCTCCTGTCCTGTCCTCTCATTCTGGACTGACACTCTCCTGTCCTGTCCTCTCATTCTGGACTGACACTCTCCTGTATCTCTCTTCCAGTTTATGCGGTGTGATTTCAATAGAAGGGCCAATCTGATCGACTTCCCTCCTTTTTCTCTCTCCTCTGTTATGATCTATTTCTCTCCATCCCTCTCAGGTAAAGACGATGAGGACAGGAGAGACGACAGGAAGTCCAAAGAGGGGTCCTCTAAAGACAAGGAGAAGAAGCAGATGGTGACCTACAACAAGGACCTGCTCATGGCCTTTGTCTACTTTGACCAGAGTCACTGTGGCTACCTGCTGGAGAAAGACCTGGAGGACATCATGTACACACTGGGGTTACATCTGTCCAGAGCTCAGGTATATACAAACACACACACACACACACACACGGGGCTTATACCTGTCTAGAGCTCAAGGTTACATACGCCCGTCTTACCCTTTTTACATTTGTCACAATATATGTGATTGATAATTAGTTAGCCCTACTTATAACGTTGATTAATTTGCAGGTAAAGAAGTTGTTGAACAAGCCGGTGGTGAGAGAGTCGTGTTACTACCGTAAACTGACGGACGCAGCTAAAGACGAGGCTGCTCCTTCCTTCAGTGAAGCCCTGCTGGACAACCTGCTAGGTGAGTGAAGGAGACACTGGAGTGGGTTATTAATTCTCTTTTTGACTCGTCTCAAAGCATTTTAAAGCTTTACTAATGTTGATCAGAATAATCTATTCTTTCACCAGTGATTTAGGTGAATATCTAACATCATAGTAAGAACTGACCTACTGTGGTTTATTTTGAGTCCAACACTCTCTTACCTCTCTGTCTCCACCTCTCTGTCTCCACCTCTCTGTCTCCACCTCTCTATCTCCACCTCTCTCTCCCTCTTTCTTTACCTCTTTCTACCTCTCCCCTCTCTTTCCCTATTTCCCTCTCTCTCTCCTCCCTCCTCAGGTAACCGTGCGTTGCTGCCCATGCTTGTGTCTCGTGGCCAGGCAGCGCCAGCGGAGGCTAGTGAGTCAGGAGGAGGCAGCAGACTGATAGTGTATAATGGAGCCATGGTGGACGTGGGCAGTATGATGCAGAAACTGGACAAGAGTGAGAAGGCCAGGGAGGAGATAGAGCAGAAACTCATGGTGCAGGACTCCAAGATGGGTAGGACAATCCACTTACCTCTCCAATTCACATAATCCTAATTTAAAAACACCAAATTCAAACTTTAATGAAACTCCCCTATTGATATCAACACACAACTGTGTTTACCAGTGTGTCTCAAGTTAGGATTCAGACCTGATATTTGTAATAAAGGTTCAACTTGAAGTACAGCATTTTGTTCCTTTATTCAAGGTGGTGGCAATCTCTCTCTCTCTCACTCCCTCTCTGTCTCTCTCTTCTCTCTCTCTCGGAAAACATATTGTACAAATGTCTTGAAATGGAAATAACATTGACAATGCATAAGGTTATTTTTCATACATTTTATCATTCATTTGTGTGACCTGTAGCTATATGTGTGTGTGTGTGTGCGTTCCAGTGGAGGACACCAAGCAGATCTTCCAGCTGGTATCTGCTAACAGAGTCCTGTCTAAAGATCTGGAGGTGGTGAAGGGAACCCTGGGCCAGACAGAGAACAACCTCAGGACCACAGAGGAACAGAACACGGTCTACCACTACCAGCTTAGCAAGACACTCAACAACCTGGGCAATGCCATGAAGGAACTTCAGGGAGTCCTCAAGAAGGTACGATTGATTGACTGGTTGATTTATTTATTCGTAGACATGAGTTGGTTTTAGATTTGTGATAATTTGTTACGTAAAAGAGAGAAGTTAGAAAGAACATACCAGTTGCTGGTGGATCGGGTTAGTTGGGAGATTTGCGGATCTTGAATTGAATTTATTTGGGTAAAAACATATACAGCAAGATGTATACTGAACAAAAAATATAAACGCAACATGCAACAATTTCAAAGATTTTACTGAGTTACAGTTCATATAAGGAAATCAATCAATTGAAATGAATTCAGTAGGCCCTAATCTATGGATTTCACATGACTGGGAATAGAGATATGCATCTGTTGGTCACAGATATCTTTTTAAAAATGGGCCTCAGGATCTCGTCACGGTATCTTTGTGCATTGAAATTGACATAGATAAAATGCAATTGTGTTCGTTGTCCGTAGCTTATGCCTGCCCATACCATAACCCCACTGCCACCATGGGGCACTGTTCACAACGTTGACATCAGCAAACCGCTCGCCCACACAACGCCATACACGTGGTCTGCGGTTGTGAGGCCTGTTGGACGTACTGCCAAATTCTCTAAAACAACGTTGGAGGCGGCTTATTGTAGAGAAATGAACATTACATTCTCTGGCAACAGCTCTGGTGGACATTCCTGCAGTCAGCATGCCAGTTGCACGCTCCCTCAACTTGAGACATCTGTGGGGTTGTGTGACAGAACAGCACATTTTATAGTGGCCTTTTATTGTCCCCAGCACAAGGTGCACCTGTGTAATGATCATGCTGTTTAATCAGCTTCTTGATATGCCACAACTGCCAGGTGGAAGGATTATCTTGGCAAAGAAGAAATGCTCACTAACGGGGATGTAAACAAATTTGTGCACAACATTTGAGCGAAATAAGCTTTTTGTGCTTACGGAAAATGTCTGGGATCTTTTATTTCAGCTCATGAAACATGGGACCAACACTTTACATGTTGCGTTAATATTTTTGTTCAGTATACATTGTATATCCAGAGGAAAGCACTTCAACTTATTAATTAAAACACTTGTTTCCAAAGTGGTCCTCTATGGTAAAGTTTAGGATTTGTGCTATAATCAGCTGTGTGATAAGACAACAATGTACTTGTCTTACAAGTTCGAAGTTTCACTATCTTACATAATGAATTCATAAGCAGTACAGTTATAATATGGACTGTTCATAAAGAAATCATTAGTTTGTCCAACAGAAGGTTGTTCTGTTTTTGTATGTTGAAATTAACTGAGCAATTCTTGTTTCTCTCATTCCAGGAGGTTCCCACAGAAGCCGCCCCTGACCAAATATCCCTAACAACGAATGGCTCGGACGAATTAATGAAGGAGTTGGACAGTGAATGAGTTGTCTAATCGGACACGTTTCTTACCAGCCTTGTTAATATGCACTAAAAGCAAGCATCATTTGATTGAGTTTCATTTGGACCTATGGTTGTTGTTTTTCCCCTCCAGGACCATGTATAGATTCTCATTGGATTAATCCTAAGTGGCACTCTATTCCCTATGTATTGCACTGCTTTTGATTGGAACCCATAGGGCTCTAGTCAAAAGTAGTGCACTATATAGGGAATATAGTGCCATTTGGGACGGGCATTCACTTAATTGATTCTAATGTTTTCATGTAACCTCACTGTTTCCACCTGAAAATAAGAAATTCATTTCATTGGTTTGATATCCATTAGTTTGATTATCTCTCTGTTTATTATGACACATTCTAATTCTAAAACTATTAATGACTGAATAGAAGTTTGATATTTAAAAAAGTATTTTTGTTAGAAATTGTGTGCATGGCATTGTGAAGTGCTTCTTTGTTTACGGCATTGGTTTTAGATTTCTGTAGCTGCCTCAATTGATGATGATTTAAATGTTTTGTTTTATTCTGTATTGGTTTGCCTATTCATTGCCTTGCCCAAATAGTACCACGACGTTGATTCCAGTATGTGTGATATGTACAGGGTTCTCCCCAGGATTTTTTAACACGGTGGTGCTGCTGAGTACGGCGGTGGGCCTTAAATGATAACAAATAAAGATAACAATTTACATAGTGGTGCAACCAGTCCACAAGGTGGCACAGCACCCCTCTTACATGCTTAGGGGAGAACCCTGATTGTACTTAATCAGATCATTCTAATGCGCAATAATGGTGTTATTTATGTTCAAGTGGATTCATAAAATATTATATAAAAAAAAAAAAGAACAATTATATTTGAAGGGGAGGGATCAGGGATTAGGACCTCAAAGAAGCTATGTTTTTGATGAGTCAACAGAATTGCTTTATCACGTTCCTCTTCTCTCTTAACTCTGTTCTACTGACAGCTGATCATAAACTGCATTAGTCATTTTGTATTTCCTACTATTGCTCTTTCAAACTGACTGGCTGCCACTGTTCTGACTGAGACATGGGTCGTATTCATTAGGGAACAACGTAACGAAGTGTTTTACAATGGAAAACAAGAATGAGTTTCTTATTGTACATGTTCAGGTAGTACCTCCCCGTTTCGGCCCGGTTGCTTCCGTTTGGTGCCCAATAAATACGACCGTAGGTTTGCATGCAGCTCCTTATGTGAAACCTCAGTCTCTGAGGCCTATTCCAGTAACAAGCTTGTTTTATCCCAGGAGTTGTGAGACCATGATAGTCAGTCAGTCTGGTGGTCTATGTTATGTTTATCCATGTTGGGATTGTTTAGCGTTGAGTTTTTGTTTATTGTAAAGGGAAGTAATTACATGGCCAAACCATGAAATGGAATGTCTCCACTAACACCAAAGGAACTGGAGCCTCAGGTCTGGTCCTGCATTTTGACCACAGATATAATGGTTCTGATTCTAGACTAAAACCACATGAGAATACTACTGGAGTTCTGTTGTAGAATTCTGGATGTTCTAGAAGTGCTGTTTTTTCTGTTCTTGGGTTGTTGTAGAACTATGAGGAGCTATTCTGTCCCTCTTCTCAGATGAAGGCTGTGCACCAGGGGTGATGATGGTGATGAGTTCTTAGATGAGAGCCAAACTTGAGAAATGAGCCCAAAGCAGCCTAGTGCATTTTATTTTTCTATTGAAAATTGACTCTGTGGTTGTCCTGTGCAGAATTAAAGTGGTCCATTTTATTGTCTTATTGCCTTTTTGTCCTTTGTTTTTAGAGCCATTTTGTTTGTAAAAGAAAATGTGTACAACATATTTTAGTTAACATTGATATAGAAATGCTTATTAATATTGCAATGAAAGATAGAAACTTATGGAAAATGCTTATTGGATAGAAGTGTATTTAAATATTATATATGTGTACAATTCTGCATGTGAGGTCTGTGTTACAGATGTAGAATCTAGAAAGATGTAATAGACTGAATGAACCACCAGGGGGCAACAGTAGATAATCATAGATGGTTTTCCCCTATTGAACCATGTGAGCAAGTTTACAGTGGCCCATCCTACAGCACTGCTTCAGCAAGGAGAGACAAGGACACAGCTGACGCTTAAACCAACCCTTAACTTAACCTAATTTTAATACATTCAGAAATTAAATATCGGTTTGGGTGTCAGACGTGTCCTTATAGCGTTTTAGACAAATTAATCAGAAATGGTGTCCTGGAGGTTAGAGGTCAAGACTCCAGGTTTAAAAGAGAACACTTGAACAAGACATTGGTTTCAGCTTCATTGTCTATGGCAGAGTTTCCCAAAACTCCAGGGGTGCACTTTTTCAGTTTTTGCCCAAGCGCTATGTGACTGATTCAAATAATAAGCTTGATGAGTTGAATATTTGAATCAGCTGTGTAGTGCTAGGGCAAAACCAAAATGTGCACCTCTCGAAAGCCCCAGGACTGAGTTTGGGAAACCCTGGTCTATGGTTAAGTCTACCTCTAGGAATAGACAATACAGTGACACTTGTAGGGTTATTTCCTGTCTTTAGGCACTCTCTGGGAAGGTTGTGGCTAGAGTTCATCTCTCTGGGAAGGTTGTGGCCAAAGGTCGGCTCTCTGGGAAGGTTGTGGCCAGAGGTCACCTCTCTGGGAAGGTTGTGGCCAGAGGTCATCACTCTGGGAAGGTTGTGGACAGAGGTCACCTCTCTGGGAAGGTTGTGGCCAGAGGTCACTCGGACCACTGGCCAAAACCTTCCCAGAGAGCTGAACTCTGGCCACAACCTTCCCAGAGAGGGCTCTGGGAAGCCTGTGAGACATTTCTGAACTTCTCTCTGTCCACCATTCACAAAGGTCACCTCAAACCTCTCAGGTATTTAACATTTCAGGGGTCCACTGTTAACTGAAACAATGGCCTTTTTAATGTTTCATCTCACAGACGTTTAGTATCACAGATATTTACGCATATAAAACATTTTCAGATGCTCAGGATTTCAGAAAATTCTCTCTGTACTGTGTAAGCTCATATTGTATGAAGGATTTCACCCAATGTTTCCCAAATGGTGGGAAGGGACCACTGGTGGTGGGTTGCAGCTGACTCCTTTTGAGTCACAGTTGACGACTGGATCCTGGCTAGAACAGTTGACGACTGGATCCTGGCTGGAACAGTTGTATTCCTTACATGGTGGGTCGCAAGAAGATAGACATGTTTGTGTGAACTTCTGACTTAGCAGGAAATGTCTCTACATTTTGTTGACATTTATTCGACAGCTCTATGTATGTAATTTCCTAGGGCACAGTCAGAGGAACAATGACTATCCTAAATCCATCAGTATATTATGTGACTGCCTGTCAGGGCTTTTGTCCCGTCTATCCTGGTCTGAATGGGTAGCACACAAACCCCATTCCCCCTAGGGACACCCCCATCACATCCAGTTTCCGTGCATGTGTGCATGTTGTGAAATCAGACCCCTGCCACAGAGAGTGATGCAGATAACCTCACTCCCAGACTCAGACAGAGGACCTTTGTGGCCTCCTCCCCTCCCTCCTCTTTAACCCCCTGTATCAAAGGGCAACACACACAAGCTAGTCTGTGGACAATCAGGTTATTTCAATGCAGGGGTGGTGTTTTTAGGGTGGTGCCAGGTTGCGTTTATAAAGGGAGAGTTTATAGCTACAAACATGCAACAGTTACAGTGGTTGGCAAGCCGGTAATAAGGAGATGACATGCCTGAGGTAAACAAGGCTACAAGCTAATGTCATTACCAATAAATTACACATTTTGCAAAATAGCAACCAGTAGCAATGTAATTAGGCCACTTAACAGCATAATACATCCCCAACAATACAAAGCCCAACTTAAGTTGCTGTAGGGTCAGAGTTCTCTTCCCTCCCGGCAAGGTCAGAGTTCTCTTCCCTCCCTGCAGGGTCAGAGTTCTCTTCCCTCCCGGCAGGGTCAGAGTTCCCTTCCTTCCCGGCAAGGTCAGAGTTCCCCTCCTTCCTGGCAGGGTCAGAGTTCCCTTCCTTCCCAGCAGGGTCAGAGTTCCCTTCCTTCCTGGCAGGGTCAGAGTTCCCTTCCTTCCTGGCAGGGTCAGAGTTCCCCTCCTTCCCGGCAGGGGCAGAGTTCCCTTCCTTCCCGGCAGGGTCAGAGTTCCCTTCCTTCCTGGCAGGGTCAGAGTTCCCTTCCTTCCCGGCAGGGTCAGAGTTCCCTTCCTTCCCGGCAGGGGCAGAGTTCCCTTCCTTCCCGGCAGGGTCAGAGTTCCCTTCCTTCCTGGCAGGGTCAGAGTTCCCTTCCTTCCCGGCAGGGTCAGAGTTCCCTTCCTTCCTGGCAGGGTCAGAGTTCCCTTCCTTCCCGGCAGGGTCAGAGTTCCCTTCCTTCCTGGCAGGGTCCGAGTTCCTATCCTTCCTGGCAGAGTTCCCTGCCTTCCTGGCAGGGTCAGAGTTCCCTCCCTTCCTGGCAGGGTCAGAGTTCCTTTCCTTCCCGGCAGGGTCAGAGTTCCCCTCCTTTCTGGTAGGGTCAGGTTTAGAGTTCCCTGCCTCCCCCGTAGGTTTTACCTGTGGGGGAACTAAGGGGACTGTGATGGTAAATTAGGTAGAGAGGAGGGGAGCAGGTTGGCTTTTTTTACAGATCAAGTTGCATTTTCTTCTCCCTTGGTGTTTGTTGGGATTGTGGAGGTTAAAAACACATGTTGATCTGGATATGGTGCTACCCTGGTTCCATTGATGGTTGGATATAGTCAGAACATGCTTTACAAAATTTGACCTCTCACCTTGCAGGTATTGACCTCTGATCTGCCTATCATTACCCTTTATTTTGTCTCTGTTCAGCTCAGTCGGAGTTCTTATAGATGTGATAGTAACTAGCTGGTTGTCTGTAGGGGTTGATGGCCGTCCTCCAGCTATCCTGTGTAGAGTTGTATGGTCTGATGGGGGTCCATTGTCCTGTGGCAGTGGGGGCATTCTCTGTTCAATCTCTCCTCTGTGTCAGTCTGGGAGTCCAACACATCCCCTGTCTACAATCACCATCAACACCTCCCCCATCTTAGGGAGAACCATTGATGCATGCACACACATAATGCAACAGTTGTAGGAGGTGTTTCCCTCTCTCAACTCTTGATCTCTCTCCCTGACTCCCAAAGCGTCCCATTCTCTGTGTCTGTCAAAAGTTCAGTGTTGTGATTATCATGACAAAGCCTGTTTCCCCCAGCTTCGCTCACAGCCGTTAGTGATCTGATGTCTGCTTTTCGTAACTCACCCCAACTTTCTGTCTGTTTACTTTGGGTTGTTGTCTTGATTTCTTGCCAGTAGTTAGTTGGGGAAGTCATCTAGCCAAACCAGACGAGTGTGTCTGAATATTTCATGTTAAACCTGGCATGCAAGATTAGGAGGGACGAGACTCCATTAGGTTGACAATGGAAGTTTGGTGTGCCTCAGAAGACTCCTTGTAACAGCCCTGTATAGGTAACATTTGCACCATATATTGCCTGCTTTAGGAAATGGAAACCATATTCACATAGAATTTTGTTGGAGCATGTTACCTATAGTGGAAAAGGAGGGAACACGCTGTTCTGGGTTCTCTCTCTATATCTCTACCTCTCTCTCTCCCTCTCACCAGAAGATGCCTGTCCACCGTAGTCAAACAGGCAAACCGCCCACTTCAGTGCTGTTTGATACTTTAGGTAATTGATACATGAGTGGTCCCATTGATTTAGTCCTCCCTGGCCTCTCCCTGTCCTATCGACACCCCCGGCCCCCTGCACCCACACCCACACACCCACCCTTATGTATAAGGGCCCTTATGTTCAATGTTCAGGGCCTCCGTAGCCGATACGGTACCCATGGTTTCTCCTGAGCGGGGTAGAGTGGTGTGGTTGTTGAGGAAATGATCCTCTTTCCTGGCCTGGAGGACATGGGAATACTGGGAAGACTGGGTTACAGTGTGAGAACCTTTCACGGCTGCTTTTGACAACATTCCCTCTAGGGGCATAGAATCCCACTGGGAATGTCGGAACGCCCCTGAGTCGTCGTCTGGACGACCTCTACCTAAATAACAAGCTGTCTACACAGGAGTGACTTCATTATGTGTGTGTGGACCTGCATGTGTGCATGCATCTATCCACAACTGATTCTTATCCACAACTAGGCATGTTATAATCTCCTTCAAAAAGAACTCCAAGTCAAACCTGACACAAAGCGCTAATATTGGATATAATAGCGTGTTTCAGATTTCACAGACAATATGCACATGAAGCATAGCATTCATCTGCGCTTGGCATATACACTTTGGGGCAAAAGCAGATTTTAGTTTAATTGCGCTGCAGTAAGCTGGCCTGAAGGAAAGCATTTCACTCAATAAGATAATCATACGGTGAGCCAGTCCCAGCCTGCAATTTGGAAAAACAAACAACATCTCCATTGTGAAACTACATAGCTGTCTTTGGCTTTGTCTTAGTCGTGGTGGTGCATGCAAACGGGTCAAAACATACAGCAAGCAACATTTATGAGAAAAAGCGCAGGAAAACACACAGACAAACACATTTCCGTTCGTGCCAGTTGTTACAATGTCATTCACAAGTCTTAGAGCCGCATCATCTTGCCATGAGCCTCTACAGATGAAAAACAACCTGCAGCTCAGTCATCTCTTCAGATTTCACTTGTCTTCTATCATTCACAGCTCAAGCTGGTGTAATAATGCAAATACAGCTCATTCTCTCTCTCTCTCTCTCTCTCTCTCTCTCTCTCTCTCTCTCTCTCTCTCTCTCTCTCTCTCTCTCTCTCTCACTCATCCCCCTTCTCTCTCTCTCGCTCTCTCTCCTTCTCACACCATGTCCCTCCCTGTCTCCGTCATTGAAGTGTAAAGCTCTAAACCAGAACCAGGAAGTCACAGCGAGGTATTTCCTGTATACTTCAGGTCACCTTGGTGCAGGGGTCACTGGGAAAAGTGGGAAGGTTCTCTTCTCTGCCAGTCGGTGTGTGTGTGCGTGCGCATGCGTGTGTGTCAGGACGTGTGTGTATTTGTCCCCTAATGAACCTCATGTGGCTAATGTTTGACATCGCTCTGCCACAGCAGTTTTCAGACTGGTTGTACAAAGCCTTGGTCATTGTTACGTTCCCCAGCAAGAAAACCAAAACTGTCGCTTAAACAGAAGGGGGAACTAACAAAGAGTCACTGGCAACAACCTAAACGAAACAGGTGGGGTTTTAGGATGGGTTCTGAAAGAAACTCATGGGGGTGTCCACTGTAAGTTGACTAGTAACAACAACTGGGACCTAAAAGACACCTACCATGAGCACCCACTAAATTTGCCCACTAAGAGGCAAACAAAAGAAGAAACCCACAACAAACATAAAGACACAAAGCAAACCAAAAAGTAGAGCAAAACAAAAAAACGAGAAGATGAGATAAAGGATGTTTTTCTAGAAATCAAATAGGGAGAGCCAACTAAAGGTGTTGACCCTCCACATCTCTCAAGACAGCTGGAGCACTGGGCCAGCCACTCTTAAATATCACCTGGGCCAGTACAGTACTATCACCTGGGCCAGTACCTCCGACTAATGAGATGGACAAGCCAGCACAGGTGTAACACATACTGACTAAGGAGGTGACACCAATCGGTGTGCCCTAAGTGCTAACATGCTATACGTGCTAAAGTCCAAACTCGAAATATAAATGGAAAAACCAAAGCCTGTAACAGTCATTTAGACCTGGGCTGTAATGTAGTTAAGGCTCTGCAGTCGGCCCTGTGTTAACATGGTGACAGGTGATGGAGATGACAGGTAATGGAGAACAGCTCTACTCAGGGCTGATTTACAGTTCATATTTGTGTAGTTAGCCAATCACTCAGATGTCTTCAGGTTTCAGTCATACTGAGACGGATGTATATTTATAAAACATTTATAAAACGTTTTCATTCCAAGTACACATTGGCAGAAGGACCACATGTGAATGTTACCATATTACTGTGATTCCACATATTGAATCCTCCTGTCCTGCTTCATGTCACTAATCCAAAAAGTCAGTGTATCATTCAAACCCTCTCGACTAGACTGGCCACCCCTTGGAGCCAGGTTTTTTCCTAGGTTCCTGCCTTTCTAGGGAGTTTTTCTTACCCACTGTACTTCTACATCTGCATTGCTTGCTGTTTGGGGTTTTAGGCTAGGTTTCTGTATAAGTACTTTGTGACAACTGCTGATGTAAAAAGGGCGTTATAAAATACATTTGATTGATTGAGTACTGAAGCACAGTACACAGACTAACAGAAGGCAACTTAATAACACTGAGTAACTAGACGTTGTGAAATCACATTTTATTGTCTGCACGGCACCACCTGAATGAGTGCACCTGTGCTGTGAGCTCCACAATGGTGGTTTCTGATTGATGGTTTCAGTGCACACTGTTGCCCATGGCGATGAGAGAAAGGAAACCCACCCATCTCACACTCTCACACTGTGGAGACATCACACTCTCAGCTGTGGACACCTCACACTAGACTCTCAGCTGTGGACACCTCACACTAGACTCTCAGCTGTGGACACCTCACACTAGACTCTCAGCTGTGGACACCTCACACTAGACTCTCAGCTGTGGACACCTCACACTAGACTCTCAGCTGTGGACACCTCACACTAGACTCTCAGCTGTGGACACCTCACACTAGACTCTCAGCTGTGGACACCTCACACTAGACTCTCAGCTGTGGACACCTCACACTAGACTCTCAGCTGTGGACACCTCACACTAGACTCTCAGCTGTGGACACCTCACACTAGACTCTCAGCTGTGGACACCTCACACTAGACTCTCAGCTGTGGACACCTCACACTAGACTCTCAGCTGTGGACACCTCACACTAGACTCTCAGCTGTGGACACCTCACACTAGGCTCTCACCTGTGGACACCTCACACTAGGCTATGAGCTGTGGATACCTCTCACAAGGCTCTGAGCTGTAGAAACCTCTCACTAGGCTGTGAGCTGTGGACACCTCACACTAGGCTCTGAGCTGTGTGTGAGCTGTGTGCGTAGGAGTCTGAGGTGGTATGGCCCTTCTTTGTGTGAGTGACTGTAAAGATTGTCAGGAATACTGACAGGAATCTGACAGGAATACTGACAGGAATCTGATGGGAATACTGACAGGAATCTGTTGGGAATACTGACGGGAATCTGACGGGAATACTGACAGGAATCTGACGGGAATACTGACAGGAATCTGATGGGAATACTGGCAGGAATCTGATGGGAATACTGACAGGAATCTGACGGGAATACTGACGGGAATCTGACGGGAATACTGACAGGAATACTGACAGGAATCTGACGGGAATACTGAGGGGAATCTGACGGGAATACTGACAGGAATCTGACAGGAATACTGACAGGAATACTGACATGAATCTGACGGGAATACTGACAGGAATCTGACAGGAATACTGACGGGAATACTGACAGGAATCTGACATAAATACTGACAGGATTGGAATCTGACGGGAATACTGACAGGAATCTGACGGAAATCCTGACAGGAATACTGACAGGAATCTGATGGGAATACTGACAGGAATACTGACAGGAATCTGACGGGAATACTGACAGGAATACTGACAGGAATCTGACGGGAATATTGACAGGAATCTGACAGGAATACTGACAGGAATACTGATAGGAATTTGACGGGAAGTTCGTAGCTTTTCTCAGGGAACGTTGTCAACTCAACAGTTATCTGAGAGAATGCCTGGCTTCTGCTTTCTGCTCAGTATGGACCTTCCTGAATCTTCCTTACATGCACACACACACACATACACAGACATACACATACACACATACACAGACATACACATACACACATACACAGACATACACATACACACATACACAGACATACACATACACAGACATACACTAATCCCTCAACACACATTATAGATCTATGCATCGACGCAACCGTCATAATCCTTTTCCTATTGAGTCTATTTCCTTAATGGGCCGTATATCCCCATGTGTAAAAACCACCCTGGAAAATCTAAAAGCAGGGATAACTTTCACATAATGCTCTGAGAGTTCAGTGCTGTTTTGGTAACGTTCTCCTCCTATCCACAAGTTATTAAAACAAGACAACCCAATTTAGGATCTGACTTCAGCAGTCAAGTTTTACGACCTGTCTGTGGCTGTCTGCACCCTATGTGTGTGTGTGTGTGTGTGTGTGTGTGTGTGTGTGTGTGTGTGTATGTGTGTGTGTGTGTGTGTGTGTGTGTGTGTGTGCGTGTGTGTGTGTGTGTGTGTGTGTGTGTGTGTGAATGGGACGCTTTGGGTGTCAGGGAGAGAGATCAAGAGTTGAGAGAGGGAAACACCTCCTACAACTGTTGCATTGTCTGTGTGTGTATGTGTGTGTGTGTATGTGTGTGTATGTGTGTGTGTGTGTGTGTGTGTGTGTGTGTATGTGTGTGTGTGTGTGTGTGTGTGTGTGTGTGTGTGTGTGTGTGTGTGTGTGTGTGTGTGTGTGTGTGTGTGTGTGTGTGTGTGTGTGTGTAATAAGATGAAACAAAGCCTCATCCAGGCTTGAATTAGGAAGTGCATAGATTTTATCCACTAAAGCACTCGTCATGCGCTTGTTTCTGTCTTATTAACATCAGGAGTGAACAGGAACCAGGTCCAGGCTGCTTTGATCTTGGTAGCAGAGGGGGTGGGCTGGAGGAGTAACCTCTCATAAGAAGAAAACTGTAGTAAGAGAATAGAGAGGGGGTTGGGAGACATAACCTCTCCTCTCAGGCTGATACATCACACAAAAATATAAACACTGAAATATGAAATCCAATTTTCTATTTGAAGAAGCCTGGTGAAAATGTGAAGGCATAGTGAAACGACTTTAGTATGAAGTGAATGTGAAATACTTTTCTATACTAATTGAGGGACAATTCAACGTCTAAATGTACATGATAATCTAGTCAACCCTGTCTGATTTCCACCCTACATGATGTCTGTGGTGATGACTCACCACATTGGATCAAGCTTGTTCTTTCTTACATTTAAACAATAAACTGTTAAAACATGACTGATTCCCCACCAGCCTCGCAGTGTTGTGTCCAGCCTGTAAAGTGATGAATTCCGGGTCATTTTCTCCACAGGAAGTCCATCTTCAAATGTATAGAACCCCTCTGGAAGGATATAGGCCACTATAGGGTGTGTTCGTGGTGATGTTACATACTACATACGTTTATGTTGACCATTTCTCATTATCGAATTTGGTCACTATTACAAAGGTATATGCCTGTGGTCTCCTGTCAATAATGTTCTGTAAATATCTAGTAGTAGTAAATGCATTTGGAATCTCTGTTCTGATTGGTTGGGAAGGGAAAGATAGAGTCAAGGGACACTGACCATGTGTCCCGACTAGGAAAAACTCCAGCCCCGCAGACAGACATATCCTGCTATCTATCGTGGACTTTGGCAGCAGTATTGGCAGGCAGGAGAATGGATTGCTTACACCAGACATTCTAATCCTCACCCTGACCTCTTCTGGCCCGACCCCTCTCTTCTATGGCCCATTCCAATTAACTATAACATTCCGATTCTGACAGCTCCCTTCCATCCAGGTCACTGCTCACGACAAGAGCTGGGTCAATCCTGATTCATCCCGAGACAACCCAACCAGCTTGGAGAGATTTGGAATGAAGGAGTCCAATTAACAATAAATAGGTTGACAGTGCGCCAAATGGCTCCCTATTTCCTATGTAGTGCACTACTTTTCCCTGTACTAAAGTAGCTCTGGCCAAAGTTAATGCTCTGGGTACCATTTCAGCTTGACTCGCACTTGAGTGTCTCAGTATTGCTATAGTTTTGTGGGAGGGAGCTCCATATGTGTTGAGTCCTGCAGTGGTTTTGGAATTAATCGGGTCAGGGAGGGACAGGGGATTCGGGAAAGCCTTTCTGGGGTTTAGTCCGAATCTGTCCCAAAGCCAGAGCAGCTGTAGTGGTAACCAATGTATTGGCATGAAGGGGGAAATTCAGACGTTGTGGTTAAACATTCACTTCATTGACATACAGTGGGGGAAAAAAGTATTTAGTCAGCCAACAATTGTGCAAGTTCTCCCACTTAAAAAGATGAGAGAGGCCTGTAATTTTCATCATAGGTACACGTCAACTATGACAGACAAAATGAGAAAAAGAAATCCAGAAAATCACATTGTAGGATTTTTAATGAATTTATTTTAAAATTATGGTGGAAAATAAGTATTTGTTCAATAACAAAAGTTTCTCAATACTTTGTTATATACCCTTTGTTGTCAATGACACAGGTCAAACGTTTTCTGTAAGTCTTCACAAGGTTTTCACACACTGTTGCTGGTATTTTGGCCCATTCCTCCATGCAGATCTCCTCTAGAGCAGTGATGTTTTGGGGCTGTCGCTGGGCAACACGGACTTTCAACTCCCTCCAAAGATTTTCTATGGGGTTGAGATCTGGAGACTGGCTAGGCCACTCCAGGACCTTGAAATGCTTCTTACGAAGCCACTCCTTCGTTGCCCGGGCGGTGTGTTTGGGATCATTGTCATGCTGAAAGACCCAGCCACGTTTCATCTTCAATGCCCTTGCAGATGGAAGGAGGTTTTCACTCCAAATCTCACGATACATGGCCCCATTCATTCTTTCCTTTACACTGATCAGTCGTCCTGGTCCCTTTGCAGAAAAACAGCCCCAAAGCATGATGTTCCCACCCCCATGCTTCACAGTAGGTATGGTGTTCTTTGGATGCAACTCAGCATTCTTTGTCCTCCAAACACGACGAGTTGAGTTTTTACCAAAAAGTTATATTTTGGTTTCATCTGACCATATGACATTCTCCCAATCCTCTTCTGGATCATCCAAATGCACTCTAGCAAACTTCAGACGGGCCTGGACATATAGTGGCTTAAGCAGGGGGACACGTCTGGCACTGCAGGATTTGAGTCCCTGGCGGCGTAGTGTGTTACTGATGGTAGGCTTTGTTACTTTGGTCCCAGCTTTATGCAGGTCATTCACTAGGTCCCCCCGTGTGGTTCTGGGATTTTTGCTCACCGTTCTTGTGATCATTTGGACCCCTCGGGGTGAGATCTTGCGTGGAGCCCCAGATCGAGGGAGATTATCAGTGGTCTTGTATGTCTTCCATTTCCTAATAATTGCTCCCACAGTTGATTTCTTCAAACCAAGCTGCTTACCTATTGCAGATTCAGTCTTCCCAGTCTTCCCAGCCTGGTGCAGGTCTACAATTTTGTTTCTGGTGTCCTTTGACAGCTCTTTGGTCTTGGCCATAGTGGAGTTTGGAGTGTGACTGTTTGAGGTTGTGGACAGGTGTCTTTTATACTGACAACAAGTTCAAACAGGTGCCATTAATACAGGTAACGAGCGGAGGACAGAGGAGCCACTTAAAGAAGAAGTTACAGGTCTGTGAGAGCCAGAAATCTTGCTTGTTTGTAGGTGACCAAATACTTATTTTCCACCATAATTTGCAAATAAATTCATAAAAAATCCTACAATGTGATTTTCTGGATTTTTTTCCCTCAATTTGTCTGTCATAGTTGACGTGTACCTATGATGGAAATTACAGGCCTCTCTCATCTTTTTAAGTGGGAGAACTTGCACAATTGGTGGCTGACTAAATACTTTTTTTCCCCACTGTATTTGGTTGAAAACATACAGTAGGCTATAATACAATCTGGGATATCTGGCATGCACAAACCTGGAGAGACAACTGACTGCCTCAGGCTAGATTGTTTCAGATTAACACACACATGCACATGCACACACACTGATGCACCCACCCACGTAGTATTTCAAATAATTATAGTAACTTGCTGAAGTATACGTTGTGATAATCAGTTCCACCGGTAGACTAAACATCTAAATAAGAATCAGCAGGGGCTTCCAACTACCATTGTTACCTTCTCACAAAGTTACCCACAGTCTGCCGACTAACTTTATCAGGCAATTCAACAACATCTACATATTTTTTTACGCTACATAATAACTGTCCTTCAGGGATTCTATTAAATTGGAATGACAATGGTGACATTTTTGTAAAAAACAAAGAAAAATGTCAGTTAAATGCAAATAAAGTTTTTATGTTTCATTCTAGGGTCAGCCAGAGAAGCATTTCAGATACTAAATCATGGGTTAATGACTGAGGGGAAAATATGGTTTCAATTAACATTCCTATTTCAGCTGGTATTTGCCGGCTGTTTTCTAAAATGATCTGGTAGCAGTGAATTAGCTACTTCAAATAATTCAGGGTAATCGGTAACTACCTGTTACCAAATGGTAATGCTGCTTGTTTTCAGAAGTCCCAGAAGAAACAAAAGAGTAATCATTAGGTAATTACATCTTACCATGTCAATACCAAGTGAATAACAGACCCCTCCCCTCCCCTCCCCTCCCCTCCCCTCCACCGCCGGTTAAACACAGCACATAATTCATCATGTAGTCTGGGTGATGTATTATTTTCATGTACGGAGGAAACGCAATATCCTGTTCAAGCACTGGGCTTAATACCACAAGGAGTCAGGGTGGCCCCTCTACTTGTACAGGGCTCTGAGTGCCCCTGAAACTATAGACCTGAGGGGCTCTCTGAGACTGTGATATATGAGCTGTCTGTCTGTCTGTCTGTCTGTCTGTCTGTGGCTCTGACTGGGCCTTTAAAAGGCTGGAGAAAAAGCCTGGCCTAATGGGGTGTCTGTAGTAAAAACATATGGGAGGGAATGGTTCTCAATGTAGCTATCTATCTATATAGGGCAGTGGTTACTGGTTACCAAACTTTCATGAGAGCCACTGAGCGAGTGTTTGTTTTTCCTGTGCCCTGTGGCATTGCATGTAAGTTCCATGTACCACAACTAAAGAACTATGGCACCCTTTTGCGAAAATGTTCTTATTGGCATCAAGTTATTTGGCTGTTGGAAGAAGTAACCCAGAGCAACACAGTCTAGTGAGAGAGGAAAGAGGTGCCCTCATTTAAAAGGCCTAGCCCTCAACAAAAGTTGCTTTCAAGCCTGGCGCTATGAGCTATCCTGTGTGCTTTTCTGATGTAGGAACCATTTATAAGAGAAACCTTGAACAGGAACCTTGAAGCTGGTCTGATTCCAAACCCTAACCTGCTACTATTGATGTATACTGAACAAACAACATCTGTCTTGTGTTTTCTGTGAGCAAGGGCATTTGCACATATTTTTTCTTGCATGAAGTCTTGCATTCATGATATAATTACGGAGCCTACAGAATGAAATGGCTAGGCCTATCTAATTTCTACATGCCAACTAAGAACTGTTGGAGATTATTGACTTTAGAAAAGCCCATCGGTAGGCCCATGTGTATTTCAATGTCATCCAGAATATCATTTTGATACCAGCCCTAATTAAATAGACATAGTCTACATGTGTTACTATGTCACACGTGTTAAATAATTAAATGGTTTATTTATTATATGCAACATGGCAAGTGTATTTGGGTTTAGAGTGCGGTTGGTGTATAATTATAACCTTGCATAATATGCATATTATTATGCTGGAATGGCAATGCGTCAAAATCATAGACCATAGTATACTCTAAAAATTAGGGCTTCAACAAGGGTTCTTCTAAGATCCTCAAAATTATTCAAAGAACCTTAGGGTTCTTAGCACTGAAAATTGCCCCCAAAAGGTACTTCCAAGAACCCCATAGGAGGTGGGGTTCATCGAGGAACCTCATTAGTTGGTGGGGGTTCTTGCAGGAACCTAACTGCCCAACTGAAACATTCGGATTTGAATTTGAAAGGACAGCAGGTGCAGGCACTTAACAGAAAAATATAAAGACCTCCACAATTTAAGGTAAGGTTTGTCTCTTGTATGTCCTAAATTGATATTGTTTTATGATGATACCATCTATCTTTTCATCTTTGTGCAAATCTTTCTAAAACAGAAAATGGACACAATTCAATGGATATCAATCAACAAAGAGGTAAGAATATGTATGCTATAAGAATATGTTTGAAGGCTAGCTGTATTGGGTGCAGATGACTGAACTGCTCACTTTTGTGTCTGTGTCTGCAGGTTTACAGACGAGGAGGTATACAAAGGTATGTCAATTGGTATTGGTATGTTATGCATACATGTACAATCCTCCCTTACCTCTTCAAAGAAAATCCCATAGGCCTCTACATTATGGACAAGGTATGTGTATGAAAACCATTATCAAAAGAGTTTTATTCATCCACATTTACCACAAAAACCAAGGTATGAATACTGTTGTGTGCATGTTTTATTAATCATCTGTATAATTACTATTTTTGGGATTCACAGACTTCACCCTCCCTACACCTCTGATGAACTTAAAAGGAAACCTGTTCGATCACCATGCACTGAAAAATCATTCTGGCTATGGATACGGAGAACATCAACATATTAACATCCACATGCCAGAGGATATACCTATTGGACATGGGGCTCTGCTGGGAGTTTACCTTATATTTAGATTTTTTTATTCTGCTTTGCCACTAAAATCCTAATAAACACTGACAACTAAAATATTGTGTTATTGTTGTTATTGTTAAGAGTATTACTAATAATAAGAGGGGAGGGGGGAGTAGTTAAAAAATGTACCCCAAAATGTTATTCAAAAGGTTCTTCGGGGATCAATTAAAAGGGGTTCTTTGAAGAACCCTTTTAAAGAGTTATTCGAAGAACTTATAGGGATTCCCCCACAGTTTCAATTTGAAGAACCCATAAAGGACCCTCCAGGAACCTTAACTTTTTTAGAGTGTAGGCCTATAGGTAACAGTCGAGATTCGCACCTGTCTGTCAGGTTCCAGTTGAATGGCTATTCAATAGGGTTAGTGATATATTGTATCCTTGGGACGTCATTGCCCCTAAACCCTACCCTAACCCTTACCTACCCCTAACCCTTACTTTAACCATTTTAACTTAAATGGGGTAGGGACGTCCCGACTCCCAAGGATCCCGGATAGCAAGGGCCTATTCAATAGCCAACCTGAGACTAATTTTATTGGCCCTGTCACAACTAGCTGATTATCAGCATCCTCCGCCTCCTCTGCCCGTGTCACCACCGGTTACCTTGGAAGCAGGAGAAACTACCCCAGTCTGCGCTCCTCTAAATTACAGGCACAGCTCACAGCCACTGTCGGAATGTTTTACAAATTCTAGCGTTCAAAGGAGAGTATGGGGGAGTAGCATCACTTTATGAGTTGGAAGAAGAGCTTCGATCTTTGATGGTGTCTGTAGCATGATATTTCTCACCTGGAATCGAGCAAATCCGACATAACAACGAAAATGTCACAACAACAGCGGATCGTCCAACTGTCGACCGCCTCGCTCGCGCTGGTCTTCTGCAATGACGAGGAGTGCTCGATAGCCACGGGTGGAGGGAAATACAACGCTGCAAGCGGCCAGGAGATTTTTGCGGATTTTAAAGCGCAAAATCTGCGCAGTTTTTGGAATAAAAGACTTGTGAAAGCTATAGCTGAAGTTTACTTTCAAGGATGGATGGAGAATTTGGTGTTGTTCGTCCATGGGAATGCCAACAACCTAGAGGTGCTGAGGGAAGCTTGGATGCGCAGAGCGCTGAGGTCACCCAAAGGGTTTGTCATCAAAGCAGTGGGTATGTACCCGAATTATTATTCTACCATCACTATTTATCATTTTTTACGTGTTTACATGTCTGAGAAAACATGTTGCCTGTGCAACAATAAAAAAAAATGAATGGACATTGCCATCTTGGCGCACAATAAATGATGATTTTCTTTAATAAGAAAATGATCAAACCCCATAATGGGTTTAAGTATTGACTTGAGTCCCCACTCACCAGAATTTCTAGGGACTCTTTGGGAAATGCTTTGTTTACACAGCACTTCGCAGCCTCGAGAGAGAAAATGTGTCGGATAATGAAAATAAAAGCCTGAAAAAATGTCAATGACATGTGATCTGCTCCTGTCGTCGGGACGGACTTTTTGTTGTTGTGTTGTATTGTTCAGATACGCCTACTTGATGTTCCTGAAGAATGTATAAATTTTTTGAAGCTTATTGCATTGGACACTTGAAGACCAACATTGAGATTGAGCATGCACTGCTCATAATCCCTCTAGAAAGAATAGCCTAAAGTTATTTTATTCTATTCTATATTATATTATGCAGTTAGGCTATTGGTCCTCAATACCGTATTTAGAGGTATATTACTCAGTAGGTCTATTAACAGGATAAGAAATAGGCATGGCCTACCATACCAATTATCCAACAAAAAGAGAACGTTGGCTTCAGTGCTAGAGGATGTTCACGTCTAGGCTTCTATACCCTGCCTGTTTCATTCATGTGGTGATTGGTGTAGAAGTCAAAGCTTTGAAATGCAGGCCATGGCAAACTATCTATTGGATCTGTCACAAAGCTTCAGACGCGATGTCCAATAAACGTCGGCTTGCTCAAACATTTGCCTGGTGGTCTTCCGCAGGCATTTGACTGACCAATCAGTGTTTTCTTTCATGTTGACACGTTCTGTCAGTTTGGCAAAGCCTGTTTACAAACCTCTGAACAACTATAATTAGACCTCTCTCTTCTTCTTCTTCTTCATTTGCTCAATTCAATTCAAAGGGCTTTATTGGCATGGGAAACATATGTTTACATTGCCAAAGCAAGTGAAATAGATCATAAACAAAAGTGAAATAAACAATAAAAAATTAACAGTAAACACTCACAAAAGTTCCAAAGGAATAGAGACATTTCAAATGTCATATTATGGCTATATACAGTATTGTAATGTTGTGCAAATAGTTAAAGTACAGAACGGAAAATAAATAAACATAAATATGGTTTGTATGCACAATGATGTTTGTTCTTCACTGGTTGCCCTTTTCTTGTGGCAACGGGTGAAAAATATTGCTGAAGTGATGGCACACTGTGGTATAGATATGGGAGTTGATCAACATTTGAGTTATTTTCAAATTCTTTGTGGGTCTGTGTAATCTGAGGGAAATATGTGTCTCTAATATGATCATACATTTGGCAGGAGGTTAGGAAGTGCAGCTCAGTTTCCACTTCATTTTGTGTGCAGTGTGCACATTGGTGTAACAAATATTAAGTAGCCAAATTAAATGAAAAACAGGTGTTGAAATCTCATTTTGTACTTATTTGTAATTTGTCAATATTCAGAAAGCCCTTATATTAGTTTCAGAAAGCTATCATTTTATTTACATTTACATTTTACATTTTAGTCATTTAGCAGACGCTCTTAACCAGAGCGACTTACAGGAGCAATTAGGGTTAAGTGCCTTGCTCAAGGGCACATCAACGTCATTTAGCAGACGCTCTTAGCCAGAGCGACTCACAAATTGGTGCGTTCACCCTATAGCCAGTGGGATAACCACTTTACAATTTGGGGGGGGGGGGGGGGGGGTTAGAAGGAATACTTTAGCCTATCCCAGGTATTCCTTAAAGAGGTGGGGTTTCAAATGTCTCCGGAAGGTGGTGAGTGACTCCGCTGTCCTGGCGTCGTGAGGGAGCTTGTTCCACCATTGGGGTGCCAGAGCAGCGAACAGTTTTGACTGGGCTGAGGGGGAGCTGTGCTTCCGCAGAGGAAGGGGAGCCAGCAGGCCAGAGGTGGATGAACGCAATGTCCTCGTTTGGGTGTAGGGACTGATCAGAGCCTGAAGGTACAGGGGTGCCGTTCCCCTCACTGCTCCAAAGGCAAGCACCATGGTCTTGTAGCGGATGCGAGCTTCAATTGGAAGCCAGTGGAGTGTGCGGAGGAGGGGGGTGACGTGAGAGAACTTGGGAAGGTTGAACACCAGACGGGCTGCGGCATTCTGGATGAGTTGTAGGGGTTTAATGGCACAGGCAGGGAGCCCAGCCAACAGCGAGTTGCAGTAGTCCAGACGGGAGATGACAAGTGCCTGGACCAGGACCTGCGCCGCTTCCTGTGTAAGGCAGGGTCGCACTCTCCGAATGTTGTAGAGCATGAACCTGCAGGAGCGGGTCACCGCCTTGATGTTGGCGGAGAACGACAGGGTGTTGTCCAGGGTCACGCCTAGGCTCTTCGCACTCTGGGAGGAGGACACAGCGGAGTTGTCTACCGTGATGGCGAGATCATGGAACGGGCAGTCCTTCCCGGGGAGGAAGAGCAGCTCCGTCTTGCCAGGGTTCAGCTTGAGGTGGTGATCCGTCATCCATACTGATATGTCTGCCAGACATGCAGAGATGCGATTCGCCACCTGGTGATCAGAAGGGGGAAAGGAGAAGATTAGTTGTGTATCGTCAGCGTAGCAATGATAGGAAAGGCCATGTGAGGATATGACAGAGCCAAGTGACTTGGTGTATAGGGAGAAAAGGAGAGGGCCCAAAACCGATCCCTGGGGGACACCAGTGGTGAGAGCACGTGGTGCGGAGACAGCTTCCCGCCACGCCACTTGGTAGGAGCTCCCTTTCAGGCAGCTATATTGTGCATGGTGTTTTGAACATCCATTCCATATCTATGACAACATGATCTCATGGGTTTTACAATGTCAGAAAATATTGGTTCTAGGAGGTGTAAATGACAGCTCTGTGTGGATTTTAGACCTAATAATAGTATTCTCAGAAGACGAGAGAGAGAGAGAGGTAGAGAGAGAGGTAGAGAGAGAGAGAGAGGTAGAGAGAGAGAGAGAGAGAGAGATTTGAGTTTTAAATAATCTTTATTGGGTCTGGGAGCCCACCACACAATAAATACTCATACAAAACCGTAGTTACACATCAATTAAAAACACAACTCCAATTCCTCCTCCACAGTAACTAAACACAACAGCCTCTCAATACCCCATATACTCATAAACAGATCAATATTGTTGACAAGTTTATAATAGGCAAACTCAACCCTTAGTCTCGCTGCCAACATTCCCTCCAGCATTCCCACCACATCCACAGACCCCTGTCCCTGAATACTGTTCTCTCAGGTCTTCCATATCGCTAATTTTGCTGCCCCTAACACAAAATTAAGCAACACAACTACACCGTTTTGACTAAACCTGTACTTTGGCCCAAATATATACAGTTGGGAAGAGAAAACCTCTCCCAACGTCGAGAACCAATTAGTGATCAGGTCAATCATCCCGACCAACCTGGGACACTGTAAAAACAGATGTGACAGAGTTTCAGACTCAGCACAGAATGGACACCCCTCCCCAACAGTAAGATCCAGGTGTACCAGATACATGTTGGTGGCTATGGCTCCATGTATTATCCTCCATTGGAGGTCAGCTGTCATCTTATCAATAGGCAGTTTGTATAATGATCGCCAACAGCCTTTTGGGGAGGCACCTGGACCAAGCACAGCCGCACACCTCGTCGATTTTACCCCTTCCAGGGAAGAGGCATGGGACACCTTTACACATATTCTGTACATGGCCTTCTTTCCCACCTCCTTGAACTCCCCCAGCTCCGGGGTATCGAAGGAAAGCAGCATCCCCACGTCCTCCTCGAATGCCCCCGCCGCAGCACTAACAATCAGTGCAGGGACACACATAATCCAGACCCTCCTTCCACCGATCAGAATTGGAAGTGTCAGTCACATTCTGCAGATGAAGTACTGGCAAGGAGTCACAGACCTCAGCGACGACCTTCCTCAGTAGGCGAGACGATCGGATCCCCGCTCTTTCTCCCAGCTCCTCCAACGACCTATTCCTGTTCCGCATCAGATGACCCAGCTTAGTACACCCCACGCCTAACAGGCATGAACGTAGGCTAGCTGAACCCAGAACACGGGACTGGATGGCAGTGTTGTGAAAAAGAGGCTCTTCAAAAAGCCACATCCCTGGTGGCGTGCAGGCCTTACGGGACTTGACCAGAACTCTCCAAGCCTGCATAACAGACTCATAAAATGGAGTCAGGCCAGGCAACTCACCCCCATCCAGCTTTAAGAGGAAAAGGTGCTTGTCTAAGAACAAACAGCCCGCTCTCCTCATCAATGTGTAAGCTGTGTCAACCCAGCTAGAACCGTCACTGTACAACAGTCTCTGGGCTGCTTGAAGCCGGAAAGCCATGATCCTAGAGGAAATGTCCACCAGGCCTTGCCCACCCTCGTGCAGTGGCAGGTACAGGGCTGCAGCTTTAATCCAGTGTTGTCCAGACCAGAAGAAATTGACAAGGGTCCTCTGAAGCTCTTGTATCAGACCCTTTGGTGGCTGCAACATCATTAGTCTGTGCCACAGGGTAGAGGCAGCAAGATTATTAGCTACCAGTACCCTTCCCCTATAAGACAGCTGGGGCAGCACCCATTTCCATCTTGACAGTCTGGCACACACTTTCTCCACTACACCCTCCCAGTTCTTTTTCTGAAAGACATCGTCTTTCCCCAAAGTCTTCATCCCATCTCTGCCCCACTGAAGCCCCCCTGGTAACCGTGGAGCGGACCCCATCTGAAGCTGACCTGCCCACAGCGCTTCACTCTTTCCCCAATTGACTCTAGCTGAGGAGGCCTCCTCATACACCTTTAAAGCGTTTGAGAGAACCTTAACATCCTCACCCCCTGTAATAAAAACTGTCACGTCATCTGCATACGCAGACAGTGCTATCGTGGGACCCTTCATTACACCTGGCACAGAGAAACCAGTAAGCTTCGCTCTTAAAAAACAAAGCATTGGTTCAATCGCCAGACTATATAACTGCCCTGAAATTGGGCATCCCTGCCTGATGCCCCTTTGGACAGGGATGGGGCAACTCAAACCACCCCCCACCTTCACCATACATGAGGCCCCAGCATACAGTAAATTCATCCAAGACAAAAAAACATCCCCAAACCCAAAGGCTTTCATTGTTTTAAACAAGTACTGGTGGTCCACACGATCAAAAGCCTTCTCCTGATCCAAAGAAAGTAAACCCACATTTACATCAGACAGTTTACAAATGTCTAAAACATCTCTTATTAGAAACAAGTTATCAACAATAGAGCGATCAGGTACACAGTAGGACTGGTCCTTGTGGACCAACAATCCCAGATACTCTTTCAACCTGTTTGAGAGACATTTAGAAACAATTTTATATTCTGCACACAGCAAAGCAACAGGTCTCCAATTTTTTATGAGAGCCAAATCCCCCTTTTTTGGCAACAGTGAAAGTACCGCACGTTAACAAGATACAGGAAGAGAGCCCTCATGAAAAGATTCACACACCACTTCATAAAAATCCACCCCAATAGACCCCCAAAAGTGCTTATAAAACTCAGATGGTAAACCATCAATGCCAGGGGCTCGGCCTGTTGAGAGCTGCATAACTGCTGTGGACAGCTCTTGCAGTGTAATGTCAGAGTCCAATACGACTCTTTGCTCAGGTCCCAATTGAGGAAGACCGTGTAGCAACTGTTCAGTACACAGAGAGTCACAATCCTCCGCCTTATAGAGGGCAGAGTAGAAATCCACGGCATGTTGATGCATTTCACTGTCATCCGTGGTCACCTTCCCATCAGGGAGACGAAGGCAGACCATCTGTTTACGTTGCAATGTCGACTGTCCTAGGTTTTAAAAAAATCGCTAGGAGCATCCATATCCTTCAGGGAAGCGAAACGAGACCTAATCAAGGCACCCTTCACTCTTTCATGCAGAAACGACCTCAGTTCATGTTTCTTGTCCTGTAAGTTCATGACTAGTCCGGGGTCATTCTGAGTGAGCAACTTCAATTCAATAGATTTGATGTCCTGTTCAAGGGCCCTGATAGTCTCTTTAAATTCAATTCGAAGTTAGCACCATGACTGAGTATATGCTGCCCCTCCCACCTCATACCCCAGTCAACCTCATTTTCCTCATCACTATGTGTCTCCTGTAGGAAAACTACATTAAGCCTTTTCTGTTTTATTACTTCTAATACCCAAGACCTCTTATTCCTGTCCCTTCCTCCATTAATATTGAGAGAACCTACCCTTAGTATCTCCATATAGAAAAGAAAAAGGAAAGCAGAAGGTACCACAGAGAAACCAGACAAAGAGAATAAAACACCCTATGAGGCATAATCATCATCATTATTTAAATGTTCTCTTAACCTGACCACGCTTCCCACCACCTTTTGCTGCTGCAACAGCAGTAATACATTTCCTCAAGCGAAACCGCTTCTTCTCACTCAACTGGTCTAACCCCACCGTCTTCTGTAACATCACAGCTGACCTCACAAACTTATCAACATCAAAATAATCTGCCAATTTGACAGATTTCCCAAAAGTCTGATCCAAAAACCCATTTACCTCCTCTAGATCATAAATTGAGTCCTTACCAGCTGATATCATATCAAGAGAGATATCCATATCCTTCTCCTGATCCTCCTCAACTGAGGCCACAGACCACTGACTCCCCTCTACCACATCCCTTTCAACACTCCCCACTTGCACCCCATCACTCGTACCAGGAATCTCCTCCACTACCTGGGAGACTAGCCCCACCTGAACTCCATTACACGTAGTGGGCATCTCCTCCACTACCTGGGAGCCTAGCGCCACATGAACCCCCTCCTGTACCCCAGCACTCATAGTGGGCATCTCCTCCACTACCTGGGAGATTAGCTCCACATGAACCCCCTCCTGCACCCCAGCACTCGTACTGGGCACCTCCTCACCAGTCTGAGGAAATGGCTCTTCAGATCCATCCTTACCTTCTACAACAATATTTTTCTGCTGCATAACATTTCCCTCTGGTACAAGTTGCAACTTTGCGCCCTCAACATGGACAACTTGTTCCTCAGCAACAGATGCTTGTGGCTGCTCTACCGCTGTCAGCCCACCTCTCCCTACATCAGTGGGCCCAGGCGTTACAAGGACCACCTGCGCCCCTCCCTCTGCCTTCTCCCTTTTCGGGCAAGCATATCGCTTATGACCAACATCCCCACACTCAAAACACTGTTTACTACCCGTACTAGCATAAGCCATATACAGTCTATTGTCATACTTGACTTTAAACGATAACTCCAAAGTCTGCTCCGGTGAGTCCAAAAACATAAACACCTGTCGCCGAAACGACATAACCTGTTTCAACGCCGGCTGTTTGCAACCCAACGGGACAACCTTAATTGAACTTGCAAACTTCCCAAAGCGCAATAACTCGCGCTCCAATAGCTAATTTGGAATAAACGGCGGTACATTTGAAATCGTTACCCTTGTTGACGGAGAAAAAAGTGGCGTAACTTGAATAAACATTCCTTTAAAGAAGTACGCCAAGCTCTTCTTTAAGAAATACCACCACCGCTTTATTCATCTGTGACAAATAAGCAACATTCTCATATCCTACCTTCTCTCATACGGCGACCAGAAACTCCTCCACCGTGACAGTAGCTTCAGTAACACACCTAAAGCCGTGCCGAAGTGACAGGGACGGCGTCCCCATTCGGGCCGCCATCCCCACCAAAATCAGGGTAATTGCGACACGAAAAACAATATAACTAATTCTACCACAACAAGAAAATATAAATAATAACCTTAATCATGCATAGAAGAAAAAAGGATATCACCAAGAAAAGGAAAACCGATAGAAAACCCAGGATATCTAACTCTACACAACACTCGCACTTAGCACTCACTCAAACAATTCCCAGCATGCACCAAACACTCCCAGCATGGAGAGAGAGAGAGAGGGGTAGAGAGAGAGAGAGATTTGAAAAAGGGTTTATGCAGCATGCAGGTCCAAAACACACACACACACACACACACACACACACACACGTACAGTGGGGGAAAAAAGTATTTAGTCAGCCACCAATTGTGCAAGTTCTCCCACTTAAAAAGATGAGAGAGGCCTGTAATTTTCATCATAGGTACACGTCAACTATGACAGACAAATTGAGAAAAAAAAATCCGGAAAATCCCATTGTAGGATTTTTTATGAATTTATTTGCAAATTATGGTGGAAAATAAGTATTTGGTCACCTACAAACAAGCAAGATTTCTGGCTCTCACAGACCTGTAACTTCTTCTTTAAGAGGCTCCTCTGTCCTCCACTCGTTACCTGTATTAATGGCACCTGTTTGAACTTGTTATCAGTATAAAAGACACCTGTCCACAAACTCAAACAGTCACACTCCAAACTTCACAATGGCCAAGACCAAAGAGCTGTCAAAGGACAGCAAAAACAAAATTGTAGACCTGCACCAGGCTGGGAAGACTGAATATGCAATAGGTAAGCAGCTTGGTTTGAAGAAATCAACTGTGGGAGCAATTATTAGGAAATGGAAGACATACAAGACCACTGATAATCTCCCTCGATCTGGGGCTCCATGCAAGATCTCACACCGTGGGGTCAAAATGATCACAAGAACAGTGAGCAAAAATCCCAGAACCACACGGGGGGACCTAGTGAATGACCTGCAGAGAGCTGGGACCAAAGTAACAAAGCCTACCATCAGTAACACACTACGCCGCCAGGGACTCAAATCCTGCAGTGCGAGACGTGTCCCAATGCTTAAGCCAGTAAATGTCCAGGCCCGTCTGAAGTGCATTTGGATGATCCAGAAGAGGATTGGGAGAATGTCATATGGTCAGATGAAACCAAAATATAACTTTTTGGTAAAAACTCAACTCGTCATGTTTGGAGGACAAAGAATGCTGAGTTGCATCCAAAGAACACCATACCTACTGTGAAGCATGGGGTTCGAAACATCATGCTTTGGGGCTGTTTTTCTGCAAAGGGACCAGGACGACTGATCCGTGTAAAGGAAAGAATGAATGGGGCCATGTATCGTGAGATTTTGAGTGAAACCCTCCTTCCATCAGCAAGGGCATTGAAGATGAAACGTGGCTGGGTCTTTCAGCATGACAATGATCCCAAACACACCGCCCGGGCAACGAAGGAGTGGCTTCGTAAGAAGCATTTCAAGGTCCTGGAGTGGCCTAGCCAGTCTCCAGATCTCAACCCCATAAAAAATCTTTGGAGGGAGTTGAAGTCTGTGTTGCCCAGCGACAGCCCCAAAACATCACTGCTCTAGAGGAGATCTGCATGGAGGAATGGGCCAAAATACCAGCAACAGTGTGTGAAAACCTTGTGAAGACTTACAGAAAACGTTTGACCTGTGTCATTGCCAACAAAGGGTATATAACAAAGTATTGAGAAACTTTTGTTATTGACCAAATACTTATTTTCCACCATCATATGCCAATAAATTCATAAAAAATCCTACAATGTGATTTTCTGGATTTTTTTTCTAATTTTGTCTGTCATAGTTGACGTGTACCTATGATGAAAATTACAGGCCTCTCTCATCTTTTTAAGTGGGAGAACTTGCACAATTGGTGGCTGACTAAATACTTTTTTTCCCCACTGTATACAAGTATAGTCCCTTTCATTACAGCCTGCTTTGTTGGCCTTGGACACATGGTCAGGTGGCAGGTCACAGGTCAGCAGTGTGTGTGTGTGCTTCGGAGCTGTTCCCCATCTCAGTCTGTATGTCACTGTGTGGAGAGAGGTAGAGGACAGGAATGACAGGAGAAGGGAGAGAAAACCACACAGGGGGAGATGGAGGGAGAGGGAAGGAGGGAGGTCCAGAGGGAGAGGTGGAGAGGGAAGGGGGTGGAGAGGGAAGGAGGGAGAGGTAGAAATTGATATGCCGAACTGTCCCGGAGAGAGAGAGAGAGCGAGAGAGAGAGAGACAGAAGAGAGAGAGAGAGAGAGAGAGAGAGAGAGAGAGAGAGAGAGAGTGAGTGAGTGAGTGAGAGAAGAGAGAGAGAGAGAGAGAGAGAGAGAGAGAGAGAGAGAGAGAGAGAGAGAGAGAGAGAGAGAGAGAGTGAGTGAGTGAGTGAGAGAAAGAGAGGAGAGAGAGAGAGAGAGTGCGAGAAAGAGAGAGAAAGAGAGAGAGAGAGAGAGTGAGAGAGGGAGAGAGAAAGTGAGAGAGAGAAGAGAGAGAGAAAGAGAGAGAGAGAAAGCGAGAGAGAGAGAGAGAGAAGAGAGAGAGACAGAGAGAGAGAGAGAGAGAGAGAGAGAGAGAGAGAGAGAGAGAGAGAGAGAGAGAGAGAGAGAGACAGAGAGAGAGAGAGAGAGAGAAAGAGAGAGACAGACAGAGAGAGAGCGAGAGAGAGAGAGAGAGACAGAAGACAGAGAGAGAGAGACAGAGAGAGACAGAGAGACAGAGAGAGAGAAAGAGAGAGACAAATAGAGAGAGAGAGACAGTTAAACAAAAATGGGAAGGAGCATCTCTGTCGAGCCTTAGGCCTGTACATGCTTAATGGTAGAATCAGAGGGGACTCTTTAGGTCAGTTTACTTACTGCTCAGCTCTTGGGACAAGTGGAGTCGATTATGCCATCACTGACATTGACCCCTCCTCCATTAGTGCATTCACTGTCAGACCACAGACACCATTGTCAGATCACAGTCAGATCAACGTGTTTCTGAAGAAATTAACCGGCAATATTCATTCAAAAAAACTGCGAATAAACTCTACAACATGAACCAATCGTACAGATGGGCTCAAAACAGTGCAGAGAGATTCATTGAAACATTGAACTCAAATGAAATGATGAACTCTATACAGTTTTTCAATTACTCACAATACCAAAACAATAAAGAAGGTGTCAATTCGGCTACTCAAAACATCAATTGCATTTTCCAAAAAGCAGCATCGAAAGCAAATTTGAGAAAACCAAAGAAATGCAACATCAGAAACAAAAAACAGAATGTTTCTGAAAAATGGATTGATAACGAATGTAAAACAATTAGAAAACACCTAAGACAAATTTCAAATGAAAAACATAAGCAGCAAAACAACCCAGATCTACGCTATGAATACTTTGAAACTCTGAAACAGTATAAACATACACTAAAACGCAAGAAATAGAATTATACCAACAAGACACTTGATGAAATTGAAAGTGCAATTGACCAAAATCAGTTCTGGGACATGTGGAACAATTTAAGCATGACAAAGCCACAAGAATTAGCCATACAAGATGAAGGAATTTGGAAAACTTATTTTGTAATCTATACAAAAACATCCCACAAAAAGACTTACAACAGAACCAATTAGAAATTCAAGAAAAATTTAACATCCTTGAATCGGTCATTAAAAACAACCAAAATCCATTAGATTACCCAATAACCCAACCAGAACTAAATGAAAAGCTCAAATCTATAAAATCAAAGAAGGCTTGTGGTCTAGATAACATCAGAAATGAAATGCTGAAAAACAGCACACCTGAGTTGCAAAATGCTGTGCTTAAGTTGTTCAACATAGTTTTAACTTCTGGCTGCTTCCCTGATGTCTGGAACCAGGGGCTCATCTCCCCTATCCACAACAGTGGAGACAAATCAGACCCCAATAATTACAGGGGAATTTGCGTAAACAGCAACTTGGGAAAGGTTTTCTGTAGCATTTTGAATTAAATAATTCAAACCTTTCTTAAAGAGAAAAATGTAATAAGTAAATGTCAAATTGGCTTTCTCCCTAACCATCTCACTGACCACATATACACCTTACACACACTAATTAATAAACACGTCCACCAAAAAAAAGAGGGCAAAATCTTTGCTTGCTTTATTGACTTTAAAAAAAGCATTTGATTATATTTGGCATGAAGGGCTATTCTACAAAATTATCCAAAGTGGGCTTGGTGGTAAGGTGTATGACTTAATAAAATGTATGTACACAGAAAACAAGTATGCAATAAAAATCTAAAACCAAAGAACATAATTATTTTCACAACATCGAGGTGTGAGACAAGGCTGCAGTTTGAGTCCAAATCTTTTCAACATTTATATCAATGAATTAGCAGACATGTTGGACAATTCTCCAGCCCCAGGACTCACACTATTTGACACAGAGGTAAAATACCTGCTATATGCTGATGACTTGGTACTTCCATCACCAACCAAAGAAGGTCTTCAACAGAACCTTAACATTCTAGAGCAATATTGCAATAATTGGGCCCTGGCAGTACATTTCAAAAAAACTAAAATCATGATTTTCCCAAAAAAAAAAAAGATGTCAGAAACACAAATATAAATTCACCCTGAACAACACCATAATTGAACACACTAAAAATTACACATACCTTGGTCTGACCATATCTGCATCGATAAAACTTTAATATGGCAGTGAATGCACTCAAAGAAAAAGCCTGCAGAGCATTGTATGCAATAAAAATGAAATTATTCAAAATCAACATCCCAATTAGAATTTGGACCAAAATATTTGACAGTGTAATCCTACCAATAGCTCTTTACGGAAGTGAGGTATGGGGGCCACTCAATAAACTGGACTTTAAAATATGGGACAAACATACAAGGGAGAGAAAATTCTACAAGTCCAGAGAAATACACCAACTAATGCATGTAGGGCAGAATTGGGCCGCTTTCCAGTAGTAATGAAAATACAGAAAATATAATTCACATTTTGGCTACATCTAAATTCAAGTCCAAATTCAAGTCTGCAATTTAAAGCACTTCAAACCCAAGAGCTGAGCCCAGAAACGAGCCCTCTCAGTCAGCTGGTGTTGGACCTAACCAACCAAGCTGACACCAGCACTGCTTCAAAAGAAAGAATTCCAATGAACAAAATCATGAACCAATCAAAGGACTCATATTTACAACATTGGAAAAACGAAACAAAATCCCAAAGCCGACTAAATTGCTATCTGACCCTAAACAGAGAATATGAATTGGCTGATTATCTCTACTCTGTCAGAGATATGAAGCAGAGACAGATCCTTACCAGGTACAGGCTGAGTGACCATCAATTGGCAATAGAAACCGGCAGACATAAAAAGACATGGCTACCCAAAGAGGAGCGTATATGTGGTCACTGCACGACAGGGGAGGTAGAAACAGAAATGCACTTTCTCCTTTACTGTGATAAATATTCCTCACAAAGAGATTCATTATTCACAGAAATGACTACATTTATTCCAAATTTTAACTTATTAAACCCAGAGGAAAAACTAAAAATACTCATGGGCGAAGGAGCAATGGCTCCTCTTGCAGCCAAATATGTATTTGCCTGCCATAGCCTGAGGGACACTGAATAATAACATCTGCATAGTAAATAGTAACGTACTTATTATTATTTTTATTGCTATTATTGTTATTACCATTATTATTGTTGTTTATCATTCCAAATAGTAGTGGTATGGGTGGTAATGGTAATGATGTCAGTTTAATGATGGTGGTGGTAGTAGTGGTAGTAATGATGATGGTAGTTGTAGTACTGATATAATGGTGAAGATGACAGTTATTTAGTTATAAGTTAGTTATAGTTTCATTTTCCATATTTAGATTTGTATATTTATTATATTTATACTATTGACTGTTACCATTTTATTGTTGTTATTTATTTATTATTATTTACTACCATTTTTTATTATTATTTGTTATTATTTATTATTTTATTACAATGTATATTGTATACATTGTGGCTTTGGCAATATTGACGCAATGTTTTTCATGCCAATAAAGCAGCTTGAATTGAATTGAATTGAATTGAATTGAGAGAGAGAGAGAGAGACAGAGAGACAGAGAGAGAGAGAGAGAGAGAGAGAGAGAGAGAGAGAAAGAGAGATAGAGAGACAGAGAGAGAGAGACAGAGAGAGAGAGAGAGACAGCGAGAGAGACAGGGAAACAGGGAAACAGGGAGCACAAACACAATCTGTTTATTATGTTCCCTTTTGTACTTAAACTATTTGCAAATTGTTACAACACTGTTACATAGCCAATAATAAAACATGTGAAATGTCTATACTCTTTTAAAACTTTTGTGAGTGTAATGTTTACTGTTAATTTACTGTTAATTTTCCTTTTTTTTTATGTCTATATCACTTGCTTTGGCAATGTATACATATGTTTCCCATGCAATAAAGCCCTGAATTGAATCAAAAAGAACGATGAGAGAGATAGATAGAGAGAGACTGAGAGCACAGTCATTTATAAGACTGAGTTAGTTTCCTCATTCTGTCTGTCTGATTATCACTGTGTCAGTGCTAATGGAGGGAGAAGACTGATGGTTCACTGTGGGCGTCAGTCTTTGGATGAGGAGAGAGAGGAGGAGAGGAAGAGAGTGAGGGGGGGAGAGGAGGACGATGAGCGGGTGAGGACATGAGGGGGTTGGGTTGGCTCGTTGCAGTGGAGCGGAATTGAGGAGGAGGGGTTGTTTGGAAGGGATGAGGTGAGGGAGACTCTGGATGATGAGGGGTCAGGGTGAAGGAATGATGAGGAGACGGGGTGGATGGGGGAGATGGGGTGGAAGGGGTGAGTAGGAGGATGAGCAGGCTCTGTCGATATGCCTTTCTGGGAATGGGCCCCCCTGGTACTGGAGTTGACCTCTCACACTGGAATCTCTCTCTCTCTCTCTCTCTCTCTCTCTCTCTCTCTCTCTCTCTCTCTCTCTCGCTCTCTCTCTCTCTCTTCTCTCTCTCTCTCGCTCTCTCTCTCTCTCTGTCTCTCTCTCTCTCTCTCTCTCTCTCTCTCTCTCTCTCTCGCTCTCTCTCTCTCTCTCTCTCTGTCTCTCTCTCTCTCTCTCGCTCTCTCTCTGTCTCTCTCTGTCTCTTTCTCTGTCTCTCTCTCGCTCTCTCTCTCTCTCTCTCTCTCTCTCCCTCTCTCTCTCTCTCTCTCTCTCTCTCTCTCTCTCTCTCTCTCTCTCTCTCTCTCTGTCTCTGTCTCTGTCTCTCTCTCTCTTTCTCTGTCTGTCTCTCTCTCTGTCTCTCTCTTTCTCTGTCTCCCTCTCTCCTCTCTCTCTCTCTTGCTCTCTCTCTCGCTCTCTCATGAAATCATGAGGAGGTTTTTCTTATCATGAGGAGGTTTTTCTTTCTAAAGGGTACAAAGTCTGTAGAGGGTTTTAATGGAGTTGTTGAAGAAAGATTCTTAAAACATATGAAATTGGATGAGGATGAGATGTAGTCTGCAGTGTTTGATGCGTCAGAGTACAACACTAGTCTAGATCATTCCGGTGAATGATTGATGTTATGGACAGCTATATTTATCAGAAGAACATAACTTTCTGAGAGAGCTGAAGAGTGGCTAGAACTGGTGTTAGCTAGACCTCAGGGATCCTGACTATAGTAAAG
>NC_140023.1:333080-385580 GCF_964263955.1 Coregonus lavaretus | reverse complement strand
ATAGTGATTTAGTCAGACAGCATAGACAGCAGCTCTATAGAGATGAGATGACTTGGAATGAAATAATAAAGTCATCAAATTAAACAAATTAAATTTACACAACAACTGAAATATTTTATTAAAGTAAAGTAATGTGAATAAATGATGGTTAATAAGTGATAAGCAGTAATGGTCAGTCACTACCATCATGGGACTTTTATTAATTGTTTTATTCAGTGTTGTTACAGTATTCAACCCACATAATGCATAGTGTATTTAATGTTAAAAAAATAATCAAAATCGAAACCGTTATTATTTTGAAATAATCGAACCGAAACCAAACCGACCTCAAAAAGCACTAATCGCTCAGCACTAAGGACAGGTCGTCAGGTGATGTAATATTGTAGCATTTCTGGTATTATTGAAGCGTCAGCTGCCTGATGGGATGTTGTCTTAGCTTCATAAAGGAAATGGGTTTCATCTGGGCTCAATGACCCACCCGCCAACCTAGCTCACTCTTGATTAGAGGGGGTGGGAGTACTGTAAACCATCCCTCTCTCCCAGGGTTATGGGTAGGTGTGTGAGTGCATGCGTTTGTGTGTGCGTGTGCACGCATGTCTGCGTGCCTGTGTGTGTGTGTGAACCATCACTCATTCTCAGTGGGGTTAAGGCTCCTTGGCTGGAGCGTGCTGGAAACACCCGGAACTTCTAAACTTCCCAGGGAAGGGGAGACTTGTGCATTCCTCTGTGCTTGGTGGTCACTAGACGGCCATGCTAGAGAGGACAGAGGCACTGTTCTTTATAACCATAACATGCCATTTGAACGACTAGGCCTAACCCACTCCACTCCTTATCATATCGCATAATAGCGTATAAACAAATGCCAACCTTCCTCCCACTATTTCATTCCAGAAACATCTCAATGTAGTCAAAATGTTTTTATCTGCTACCTGTCCCCATGGTCAATGGATCAAAGTGATGAGGTATCTAAATGTATCGGGTTATAGTGAGCACTTTGGGAACTGGTACACAATGGGGTTTTAATCTTTGTTACATTACTATCAGTCTTCAGTCTAACACCTGGTTACAGTGTCTAGTTCCATCTTCCTAGGAACATAACAGGGTTCAATGCTTGGGGAATGAAGTGTCAGGATGTTGGTTACTATTGGCCCTTTTTCTGAAACTCTCCATGCAGTGAGGAATGAGCATGCTTTCTAGTGCAGGAGTAGACCTAAACATTATTATTATTATTTTTATATATATACACAAAAAAATAAAGGGAACACTTAAACAACACAATGTAACTCCAAGTCAATCACACTTCTGTGAAATCAAACTGTCCACTTAGGAAGCAACACTGATTGACAATAAATTTCACATGCTGTTGTGCAAATGGAATAGACAACAGGTGGAAATTATAGGCAATTAGCAAGACACCCCCAATAAAGGACTGGTTTTGCAGGTGGTGACCACAGACCACTTCTCAGTTCCTATGCTTCATGGCTGATGTTTTGGTCACTTTTGAATGCTGGCGGTGCTTTCACTCTAGTGGTAGCATGAGACGGAGTCTACAACCCACACAAGTGGCTCAGGTAGTGCAGCTCATCCAGGATGGCACATCAATGCGAGCTGTGGCAAGAAGGTTTGCTGTGTCTGTCAGCGTATTGTCCAGAGCATGGAGGCGCTACCAGGAGACAGGCCAGTACATCAGGAGACGTGGAGGAGGCCGTAGGAGGGCAACAACCCAGCAGCAGGACTGCTACCTCTGCCTTTGTGCAAGGAGGAGCAGGAGGAGCACTGCCAGAGCCCTGCAAAATGACCTCCAGCAGGCCACAAATGTGCATGTGTCTGCTCAAATGGTCAGAAACAGACTCCATGAGGGTGGTATGAGGGCCCGACGTCCACAGGTGGGGGTTGTGCTTACAGCCCAACACCGTGCAGGACGTTTGGCATTTGCCAGAGAACACCAAGATTGGCAAATTCGCCACTGGCGCCCTGTGCTCTTCACAGATGAAAGCAGGTTCACACTGAGCACATGTGACAGACGTGACAGAGTCTGGAGACGCCGTGGAGAACGTTATGCTGCCTGCAACATCCTCCAGCATGACCGGTTTGGCGGTGGGTCAGTCATGGTGTGGGGTGGCATTTCTTTGGGGGGCCGCACAGCCCTCCATGTGCTCGCCAGAGGTAGCCTGACTGCCATTAGGTACCGAGATGAGATCCTTAGACCCCTTGTGAGACCATATGCTGGTGCGGTTGGCCCTGGGTTCCTCCTAATGCAAGACAATGCTAGACCTCATGTGGCTGGAGTGTGTCAGCAGTTCCTGCAAGAGGAAGGCATTGATGCTATGGACTGGCCCGCCCGTTCCCCAGACCTGAATCCAATTGAGCACATCTGGGACATCATGTCTCGCTCCATCCACCAACGCCACGTTGCACCACAGACTGTCCAGGAGTTGGCGGATGCTTTAGTCCAGGTCTGGGAGGAGATCCCTCAGGAGACCATCCGCCACCTCATCAGGAGCATGCCCAGGCGTTGTAGGGAGGTCATACAGGCACGTGGAGGCCACACACTACTGAGCCTCATTTTGACTTGTTTTAAGGACATTACATCAAAGTTGGATCAGCCTGTAGTGTGGTTTTCCACTTTACTTTTGAGGGTGACTCCAAATCCAGACCTCCATGGGTTGATACATTTGATTTCCATTGATAATTTTTGTGTGATTTTGTTGTCAGCACATTCAACTATGTAAAGAAAAAAGTATTTAATAAGATTATTTCATTCATTCAGATCTAGGATGTGTTATTTTACTGTTCCCTTTATTTTTTTGAGCAGTGTATATTTTTGTATATATTTATTAATTTTTGTATATATATATATATATTATTTTAGCGTGTAGATCAGCTTTAAAATTGCAGATATATTGTGGCTTCCATCAATGTAATTGTCTGCATCATTTCCAATCCCCCATATAATCTTTTTGTAAATATATACAGTACCAGTCAAAAGTTTGGACACACCTACTCATTCAAGGGTTTTTCTTTATTTTTACTATTTTTTACATTGTAGAATAATAGTGAAGACATCAACACTATGAAATAGCACATATGGAATCATGTAGTAACCAGAAAAGTGTTAAACATATCAAAATATATTTTATATTTGAGATTCTTCAAATAGCCACCCTTTGCCTTGATGACAGCTTTGCACACTCTTGGCATTCTCTCCCTCAGTGTGTTGGTGTCTAACTAGGAGGTCAGCATCTTCACAGCTCTTATCCTGAAGGCATGGGAGTGTCAATGTCATGATTATGCATTTTGTTTTCAGTTGTCACACAATGTTCTTATTCCGTAAAGCACCCCTGGCATCCCAATTCAACAGTGGGTCTGTTTGTCTGGGTCTTTGGTCATCAAACGTGGTTAGATGTTCACTTCACAGACTCATAAATCCTATCTTTGAAACTTCAAAACATGAAAGTAATGTGTTGGTTTTGGGACTTTATGTCATTACAAGGTATTTTGTATTTTTTCTTTCTACCACTGGGTCCTTCTGATTTCTGACCTAAAATCAGAGTGTGTGGCGTAGTTCTATATGTGTTTCTATGGTGATGGAACTCCTAACAAAGCGTGCCTCTGTTCCGACTCAGAGCTCTTGTGTGAAAAGTACCAACTTCTGTAATGTCATTGCAGCCAAGAGTGCCACATTCAGAGAAATAGTGATTGGGGTTTCCCCTGGAAATGAAATTCTTATTTTTCTCTTTAGCGCTCTCCAACTAGCCACTAGACTATAGCTGCTGCTAAAGAAAATGAGCTAACTTTTGGCAAAAGTTAAAATGTTCCTTTGATTCAGTGATGTTTTGAATCTGAAAGGGATGTAGAGTATGGGTCAGGAGTCCATAGAAACATTCTGGTTTCTAATCTTTTAGCCTGTTTTATTCACTATTCACTATTTTCTCAGATAGCCAAAGCTGTCCGTGGGTGTCTCTGTCAGTTTGACAGATAGGCTATGCCCAAGCTCCCATTGTCTGTCTGTTGGTGTTCTCCATGACAGCAAGGCCTTCTTAGGATTCAATCTGGGTGGCTCTCTTCCTCCCCAGTGCCCCTGTATCCTGTTTTAATGACCTTTCACCTTTCCCCCCTGTGGTGAAGGTTCATCTGATCTCACTGTGTAGTGAGCTGGTGAGAGGTGGTGAGGTGGTGAGCTGGTGAGAGGTAGTGAGAGGTAGTGCGGTGGTGAGCTGGTGAATGAAAATCATTTGAGAATAAAAATGCAATTCGTATTTGGTTTCCCTCAAGAATAGAGATTATACATACAACAGACCAGCTGCAATACCTTCACAACTGTCACACTGAAGAAAAATTGTAGTTAATATACAAAGACAGGATACAAAATAATCAGATAAAGACAATTAAATAGAGGATTTTTTGTTGTTGTTGTAATTCTTTACCATGTACTATTCTTTACCAAGTGTGTAACTGGTGAGGGGTAGTGAGCTGGTGAGCTGGTGAGAGGTAGTGAGCTGGTGAGAGGTAGTGAGGTGATGAGAGGTGGTGAGCTGGTGAGAGGTAGTGAGCTGGTGAGAGGTAGTGAGCTGGTGAGAGGTAGTGAGGTGGTGAGAGGTAGTGAGGTGATGAGAGGTGGTGAGCTGGTGAGGGGTGGTGAACTAGTGAGCTGGTGAGAGGTAGTGAGCTGGTGAGAGGTAGTGAGGTGATGAGAGGTGGTGAGCTGGTGAGAGGTAGTGAGCTGGTGAGAGGTAGTGAGGTGGTGAGAGGTAGTGAGGTGATGAGAGGTGGTGAGCTGGTGAGAGGTAGTGAGGTGGTGAGAGGTAGTGAGGTGATGAGAGGTGGTGAGCTGGTGAGAGGTAGTGAGGTGGTGAGAGGTAGTGAGGTGATGAGAGGTGGTGAGCTGGTGAGAGGTAGTGAGGTGGTGAGAGGTAGTGAGGTGATGAGAGGTGGTGAGCTGGTGAGAGGTAGTGAGGTGGTGAGAGGTAGTGAGGTGATGAGAGGTGGTGAGCTGGTGAGGGGTGGTGAACTAGTGAGCTGGTGAGAGGTAGTGAGCTGGTGAGAGGTAGTGAGGTGATGAGAGGTGGTGAGCTGGTGAGAGGTAGTGAGCTGGTGAGAGGTAGTGAGGTGGTGAGAGGTAGTGAGGTGATGAGAGGTGGTGAGCTGGTGAGAGGTGGTGAGCTGGTGAGAGGTAGTGAGGTGGTGAGAGGTAGTGAGCTGGTGAGAGGTAGTGAGCTGGTGAGAGGTAGTGAGCTGGTGAGGGGTAGTGAGGTGGTGAGAGGTAGTGAGCTGGTGAGAGGTAGTGAGCTGGTGAGAGGTAGTGAGGTGGTGAGAGGTGGTGAGCTGGTGAGAGGTAGTGAGCTGGTGAGAGGTAGTGAGGTGGTGAGAGGTAGTGAGCTGGTGAGAGGTAGTGAGCTGGTGAGAGGTAGTGAGCTGGTGAGAGGTAGTGAGGTGGTGAGAGGTAGTGAGGTGGTGAGAGGTAGTGAGGTGATGAGAGGTGGTGAGCTGGTGAGAGGTAGTGAGGTGATGAGAGGTGGTGAGCTGGTGAGAGGTAGTGAGCTGGTGAGAGGTAGTGAGGTGGTGAGAGGTAGTGAGCTGGTGAGAGGTAGTGAGCTGGTGAGAGGTAGTGAGGTGGTGAGAGGTGGTGAGGTGGTGAGAGGTAGTGAGGTGGTGAGAGGTGGTGAGAGGTAGTGAGGTGGTGAAAGGTGGTGAGCTGGTGAGGGGTAGTGAGGTGGTGAGAGGTAGTGAGGTGGTGAGAGGTGGTGAGCTGGTGAGGGGTAGTGAGCTGGTGAGAGGTAGTGAGCTGGTGAGAGGTAGTGAGGTGGTGAGAGATGGTGAGCTGGTGAGAGGTAGTGAGCTGGTGAGGGGTAGTGAGGTGGTGAGAGGTAGTGAGGTGGTGAGAGGTGGTGAGCTGGTATGCGGTGGTGAGCTGGTTAGAGGTGGTGAGCTGGGGAGGGGTAGTGAGCTGGTGAGAGGTAGTGAGGTGGTGAGAGGTGGTGAGCTGGTGAGAGGTAGTGAGGTGGTGAGGGATAGTGAGCTGGTGAGAGGTATTGAGGTGGTGAGAGGTAGTGAGGTGGTGAGGGGTAGTGAGCTGGTGAGAGGTATTGAGGTGGTGAGAGGTAGTAGGGTGGTGAGCTGGTGAGAGGTAGTGAGCTGGTGAGAGGTGGTGAGCTGGTGAGAGGTAGAGAGCTGGTGAGAGGTAGTGAGGTGGTGAGGGGTAGTGAGCTGGTGAGAGGTAGTGAGAGGTAGTGAGGGGGTGAGCTGGTGAGAGGTAGTGAGAGTTAGTGAGGTGGTGAGCTGGTGAGAGGTAGTGAGCTGGTGAGGGGTAGTGAGCTGGTGAGAGGTGGTGAGCTGGTGAGAGATGGTGAGCTGGTGAGAGGTGGTGAGCTGGTGAGGGGTAGTGAGCTGGTGAGAGGTGGTGAGCTGGTGAGGGGTAGTGAGCTGGTGAGAGGTGGTGAGCTGGTGAGCGGTAGTGAGAGGTAGTGAGGTGCTGAGCTAGTGAGAGGTAGTGAGGTGGTGAGCTGGTGAGCTGGTGAGAGGTAGTGAGGTGGTGAGGGGTAGTGAGCTGGTGAGAGGTATTGAGGTGGTGAGAGGTAGTGAGAGGTAGTGGGGTGGTGAGCTGGTGAGAGGTAGTGAGCTGGTGAGAGGTGGTGAGCTGGTGAGAAGTAGTGAGAGGTAGTGAGGTGCTGAACTAGTGAGAGGTAGTGAGGTTGTGAGCTGGTGAGAGGTAGTGAGGTGGTGAGGGGTAGTGAGCTGGTGAGAGGTAGTGAGGTGGTGAGAGGTAGTGAGGTGGTGAGCTGGTGAGAGGTAGTGAGAGGTAGTGAGGTAGTGAGCTGGTGAGGGGTAGTGAACTGGTGAGAGGTAGTGAGGTGGTGAGAGGTGGTGAGCTGGTGAGAGGTGGTGAGCTGGTGAGGGGTAGTGAGCTGGTGAGAGGTGGTGAGCTGGGGAGGGGTAGTGAGCTGGTGAGAGGTAGTGAGGTGGTGAGAGGTGGTGAGCTGGTGAGAGGTGGTGAGCTGGTGAGGGGTAGTGAGCTGGTGAGAGGTAGTGAGGTGGTGAGAGGTGGTTAGCTGGTGAGAGGTAGTGAGGTGGTGAGAGGTTGAGAGGTGGTGAGAGGTGGTGAGCTGGTGAAGGGTAGTGAGCTGGTGAGAGGTAGTGAGGTGGTGAGAGGTAGTGAGGTGGTGAGAGGTGGTGAGCTGGTTAGAGGTGGTGAGGTGGTGAGAGGTGGTGAGCTGGTGAGGGATAGTGAGCTGGTGAGGGGTAGTGAGCTGGTGAGAGGTAGTGAGCTGGTGAGAGGTGTTGAGCTGGTGAGGGGTAGTGAGCTGGTGAGAGGTAGTGTGCTGGTGAGCTGGTGAGGGGTGGTGAGCTGGTGAGGGGTAGTGAGCTGGTGAGAGGTAGTGAGGTGGTGAGAGGTGGTGAGCTGGTGAGAGGTGGTGAGCTGGTGAGGGGTAGTGAGCTGGTGAGAGGTAGTGAGGTGGTGAGAGGTGGTGAGCTGGTGTGAGGTATTGAGGTGGTGAGAGGTAGTGAGAGGTAGTAGGGTGGTGAGCTGGTGAGAGGTAGTGAGCTGGTGAGAGGTGGTGAGCTGGTGAGAGGTAGTGAGAGGTAGTGAGGTGCTGAACTAGTGAGAGGTAGTGAGGTGGTGAGCTGGTGAGAGGTAGTGAGGTGGTGAGGGGTAGTGAGCTGGTGAGAGGTAGTGAGAGGTAGTGAGGTGGTGAGCTGGTGAGAGGTAGTGAGAGTTAGTGAGGTGGTGAGCTGGTGAGAGGTAGTGAGCTGGTGAAGGGTAGTGAGCTGGTGAGAGGTAGTGAGGTGGTGAGAGGTAGTGAGGTGGTGAGAGGTGGTGAGCTGGTTAGAGGTAGTGAGCTGGTGAGAGGTGTTGAGCTGGTGAGGGGTAGTGAGCTGGTGAGAGGTAGTGTGCTGGTGAGCTGGTGAGGGGTGGTGAGCTGGTGAGGGGTAGTGAGCTGGTGAGAGGTAGTGAGGTGGTGAGAGGTGGTGAGCTGGTGAGAGGTGGTGAGCTGGTGAGGGGTAGTGAGCTGGTGAGAGGTAGTGAGGTGGTGAGAGGTGGTGAGCTGGTGTGAGGTATTGAGGTGGTGAGAGGTAGTGAGAGGTAGTAGGGTGGTGAGCTGGTGAGAGGTAGTGAGCTGGTGAGAGGTGGTGAGCTGGTGAGAGGTAGTGAGAGGTAGTGAGGTGCTGAACTAGTGAGAGGTAGTGAGGTGGTGAGCTGGTGAGAGGTAGTGAGGTGGTGAGGGGTAGTGAGCTGGTGAGAGGTAGTGAGAGGTAGTGAGGTGGTGAGCTGGTGAGAGGTAGTGAGAGTTAGTGAGGTGGTGAGCTGGTGAGAGGTAGTGAGCTGGTGAGGGGTAGTGAGCTGTTGAGAGGTGGTGAGCTGGTGAGGGGTAGTGAGCTGGTGAGAGGTGGTGAGCTGGTGAGAGATGGTGAGCTGGTGAGAGGTGGTGAGCTGGTGAGGGGTAGTGAGCTGGTGAGAGGTGGTGAGCTGGTGAGGGGTAGTGAGCTGGTGAGAGGTGGTGAGCTGGTGAGCGGTAGTGAGAGGTAGTGAGGTGCTGAGCTAGTGAGAGGTAGTGAGGTGGTGAGCTGGTGAGCTGGTGAGAGGTAGTGAGGTGGTGAGGGGTAGTGAGCTGGTGAGAGGTATTGAGGTGGTGAGAGGTAGTGAGAGGTAGTGGGGTGGTGAGCTGGTGAGCGGTAGTGAGCTGGTGAGAGGTGGTGAGCTGGTGAGAGGTAGTGAGAGGTAGTGAGGTGCTGAACTAGTGAGAGGTAGTGAGGTGGTGAGCTGGTGAGAGGTAGTGAGGTGGTGAGGGGTAGTGAGCTGGTGAGAGGTAGTGAGGTGGTGAGAGGTAGTGAGAGGTAGTGAGGTGGTGAGCTGGTGAGAGGTAGTGAGAGTTAGTGAGGTGGTGAGCTGGTGAGAGGTAGTGAGCTGGTGAGGGGTAGTGAGCTGTTGAGAGGTGGTGAGCTGGTGAGGGGTAGTGAGCTGGTGAGAGGTGGTGAGCTGGTGAGAGATGGTGAGCTGGTGAGAGGTGGTGAGCTGGTGAGGGGTAGTGAGCTGGTGAGAGGTGGTGAGCTGGTGAGGGGTAGTGAGCTGGTGAGAGGTGGTGAGCTGGTGAGCGGTAGTGAGAGGTAGTGAGGTGCTGAGCTAGTGAGAGGTAGTGAGGTGGTGAGCTGGTGAGCTGGTGAGAGGTAGTGAGGTGGTGAGGGGTAGTGAGCTGGTGAGAGGTATTGAGGTGGTGAGAGGTAGTGAGAGGTAGTGGGGTGGTGAGCTGGTGAGCGGTAGTGAGCTGGTGAGAGGTGGTGAGCTGGTGAGAGGTAGTGAGAGGTAGTGAGGTGCTGAACTAGTGAGAGGTAGTGAGGTGGTGAGCTGGTGAGAGGTAGTGAGGTGGTGAGGGGTAGTGAGCTGGTGAGAGGTAGTGAGGTGGTGAGAGGTAGTGAGAGGTAGTGAGGTGGTGAGCTGGTGAGAGGTAGTGAGCTGGTGAGGGGTAGTGAGCTGGTGAGAGGTGGTGAGCTGGTGAGGGGTAGTGAGCTGGTGAGAGGTGGTGAGCTGGTGAGGGGTAGTGAGCTGGTGAGAGGTGGTGAGCTGGTGAGAGGTATTGAGAGGTAGTGAGGTGCTGAACTAGTGAGAGGTAGTGAGGTGGTGAGCTGGTGAGAGGTGGTGAGGTGGTGAGAGGTGGTGAGCTGGTGAGGGATAGTGAGCTGGTGAGGGGTAGTGAGCTGGTGAGAGGTAGTGAGCTGGTGAGAGGTGTTGAGCTGGTGAGGGGTAGTGAGCTGGTGAGAGGTAGTGTGCTGGTGAGCTGGTGAGGGGTGGTGAGCTGGTGAGGGGTAGTGAGCTGGTGAGAGGTAGTGAGGTGGTGAGAGGTGGTGAGCTGGTGAGAGGTGGTGAGCTGGTGAGGGGTAGTGAGCTGGTGAGAGGTAGTGAGGTGGTGAGAGGTGGTGAGCTGGTGTGAGGTATTGAGGTGGTGAGAGGTAGTGAGAGGTAGTAGGGTGGTGAGCTGGTGAGAGGTAGTGAGCTGGTGAGAGGTGGTGAGCTGGTGAGAGGTAGTGAGAGGTAGTGAGGTGCTGAACTAGTGAGAGGTAGTGAGGTGGTGAGCTGGTGAGAGGTAGTGAGGTGGTGAGGGGTAGTGAGCTGGTGAGAGGTAGTGAGAGGTAGTGAGGTGGTGAGCTGGTGAGAGGTAGTGAGAGTTAGTGAGGTGGTGAGCTGGTGAGAGGTAGTGAGCTGGTCAAGGGTAGTGAGCTGGTGAGAGGTAGTGAGGTGGTGAGAGGTAGTGAGGTTGTGAGAGGTGGTGAGCTGGTTAGAGGTAGTGAGCTGGTGAGAGGTGTTGAGCTGGTGAGGGGTAGTGAGCTGGTGAGAGGTAGTGTGCTGGTGAGCTGGTGAGGGGTGGTGAGCTGGTGAGGGGTAGTGAGCTGGTGAGAGGTAGTGAGGTGGTGAGAGGTGGTGAGCTGGTGAGAGGTGGTGAGCTGGTGAGGGGTAGTGAGCTGGTGAGAGGTAGTGAGGTGGTGAGAGGTGGTGAGCTGGTGTGAGGTATTGAGGTGGTGAGAGGTAGTGAGAGGTAGTAGGGTGGTGAGCTGGTGAGAGGTAGTGAGCTGGTGAGAGGTGGTGAGCTGGTGAGAGGTAGTGAGAGGTAGTGAGGTGCTGAACTAGTGAGAGGTAGTGAGGTGGTGAGCTGGTGAGAGGTAGTGAGGTGGTGAGGGGTAGTGAGCTGGTGAGAGGTAGTGAGAGGTAGTGAGGTGGTGAGCTGGTGAGAGGTAGTGAGAGTTAGTGAGGTGGTGAGCTGGTGAGAGGTAGTGAGCTGGTGAGGGGTAGTGAGCTGTTGAGAGGTGGTGAGCTGGTGAGGGGTAGTGAGCTGGTGAGAGGTGGTGAGCTGGTGAGAGATGGTGAGCTGGTGAGAGGTGGTGAGCTGGTGAGGGGTAGTGAGCTGGTGAGAGGTGGTGAGCTGGTGAGGGGTAGTGAGCTGGTGAGAGGTGGTGAGCTGGTGAGCGGTAGTGAGAGGTAGTGAGGTGCTGAGCTAGTGAGAGGTAGTGAGGTGGTGAGCAGGTGAGCTGGTGAGAGGTAGTGAGGTGGTGAGGGGTAGTGAGCTGGTGAGAGGTATTGAGGTGGTGAGAGGTAGTGAGAGGTAGTGGGGTGGTGAGCTGGTGAGCGGTAGTGAGCTGGTGAGAGGTGGTGAGCTGGTGAGAGGTAGTGAGGTGGTGAGGGGTAGTGAGCTGGTGAGAGGTAGTGAGGTGGTGAGAGGTAGTGAGAGGTAGTGAGGTGGTGAGCTTGTGAGAGGTAGTGAGCTGGTGAGGGGTAGTGAGCTGGTGAGAGGTGGTGAGCTGGTGAGGGGTAGTGAGCTGGTGAGAGGTGGTGAGCTGGTGAGGGGTAGTGAGCTGGTGAGAGGTGGTGAGCTGGTGAGAGGTAGTGAGAGGTAGTGAGGTGCTGAACTAGTGAGAGGTAGTGAGGTGGTGGGCTGGTGAGAGGTAGTGAGGTGGTGAGGGGTAGTGAGCTGGTGAGAGGTAGTGAGGTGGTGAGAGGTAGTGAGAGGTAGTGAGGTGGTGAGCTGGTGAGAGGTAGTGAGCTGGTGAGGGGTAGTGACCTGGTGAGAGGTGGTGAGCTGGTGAGGGGTAGTGAGCTGGTGAGAGGTAGTGTGCTGGTGAGCTGGTGAGGGGTGGTGAGCTGGTGAGGGGTAGTGAGCTGGTGAGAGGTAGTGAGGTGGTGAGAGGTGGTGAGCTGGTGAGAGGTGGTGAGCTGGTGAGGGGTAGTGAGCTGGTGAGAGGTAGTGAGGTGGTGAGAGGTGGTGAGCTGGTGTGAGGTATTGAGGTGGTGAGAGGTAGTGAGAGGTAGTAGGGTGGTGAGCTGGTGAGAGGTAGTGAGCTGGTGAGAGGTGGTGAGCTGGTGAGAGGTAGTGAGAGGTAGTGAGGTGCTGAACTAGTGAGAGGTAGTGAGGTGGTGAGCTGGTGAGAGGTAGTGAGGTGGTGAGGGGTAGTGAGCTGGTGAGAGGTAGTGAGAGGTAGTGAGGTGGTGAGCTGGTGAGAGGTAGTGAGAGTTAGTGAGGTGGTGAGCTGGTGAGAGGTAGTGAGCTGGTCAAGGGTAGTGAGCTGGTGAGAGGTAGTGAGGTGGTGAGAGGTAGTGAGGTTGTGAGAGGTGGTGAGCTGGTTAGAGGTAGTGAGCTGGTGAGAGGTGTTGAGCTGGTGAGGGGTAGTGAGCTGGTGAGAGGTAGTGTGCTGGTGAGCTGGTGAGGGGTGGTGAGCTGGTGAGGGGTAGTGAGCTGGTGAGAGGTAGTGAGGTGGTGAGAGGTGGTGAGCTGGTGAGAGGTGGTGAGCTGGTGAGGGGTAGTGAGCTGGTGAGAGGTAGTGAGGTGGTGAGAGGTGGTGAGCTGGTGTGAGGTATTGAGGTGGTGAGAGGTAGTGAGAGGTAGTAGGGTGGTGAGCTGGTGAGAGGTAGTGAGCTGGTGAGAGGTGGTGAGCTGGTGAGAGGTAGTGAGAGGTAGTGAGGTGCTGAACTAGTGAGAGGTAGTGAGGTGGTGAGCTGGTGAGAGGTAGTGAGGTGGTGAGGGGTAGTGAGCTGGTGAGAGGTAGTGAGAGGTAGTGAGGTGGTGAGCTGGTGAGAGGTAGTGAGAGTTAGTGAGGTGGTGAGCTGGTGAGAGGTAGTGAGCTGGTGAGGGGTAGTGAGCTGTTGAGAGGTGGTGAGCTGGTGAGGGGTAGTGAGCTGGTGAGAGGTGGTGAGCTGGTGAGAGATGGTGAGCTGGTGAGAGGTGGTGAGCTGGTGAGGGGTAGTGAGCTGGTGAGAGGTGGTGAGCTGGTGAGGGGTAGTGAGCTGGTGAGAGGTGGTGAGCTGGTGAGCGGTAGTGAGAGGTAGTGAGGTGCTGAGCTAGTGAGAGGTAGTGAGGTGGTGAGCAGGTGAGCTGGTGAGAGGTAGTGAGGTGGTGAGGGGTAGTGAGCTGGTGAGAGGTATTGAGGTGGTGAGAGGTAGTGAGAGGTAGTGGGGTGGTGAGCTGGTGAGCGGTAGTGAGCTGGTGAGAGGTGGTGAGCTGGTGAGAGGTAGTGAGAGGTAGTGAGGTGCTGAACTAGTGAGAGGTAGTGAGGTGGTGAGCTGGTGAGAGGTAGTGAGGTGGTGAGGGGTAGTGAGCTGGTGAGAGGTAGTGAGGTGGTGAGAGGTAGTGAGAGGTAGTGAGGTGGTGAGCTTGTGAGAGGTAGTGAGCTGGTGAGGGGTAGTGAGCTGGTGAGAGGTGGTGAGCTGGTGAGGGGTAGTGAGCTGGTGAGAGGTGGTGAGCTGGTGAGGGGTAGTGAGCTGGTGAGAGGTGGTGAGCTGGTGAGAGGTAGTGAGAGGTAGTGAGGTGCTGAACTAGTGAGAGGTAGTGAGGTGGTGGGCTGGTGAGAGGTAGTGAGGTGGTGAGGGGTAGTGAGCTGGTGAGAGGTAGTGAGGTGGTGAGAGGTAGTGAGAGGTAGTGAGGTGGTGAGCTGGTGAGAGGTAGTGAGCTGGTGAGGGGTAGTGACCTGGTGAGAGGTGGTGAGCTGGTGAGGGGTAGTGAGCTGGTGAGAGGTGGAGAGCTGGTGAGAGGTAGTGAGGTGGTGAGGGGTAGTGAGCTGGTGAGAGGTAGTGAGGTGGTGAGCTGGTGAGAGGTAGTGAGGTGGTGAGGGGTAGTGAGCTGGTGAGAGGTAGTGAGGTGGTTAGAGGTAGTGAGAGGTAGTGAGGTGGTGAGCTGGTGAGAGGTAGTGAGCTGGTGAGGGGTAGTGAGCTGGTGAGAGGTAGTGAGGTGGTGAGGGGTGGTGAGCTGGTGAGAGGTAGTGAGAGGTAGTGAGGTGGTGAGCTAGTGAAAGGTAGTGAGCTGGTGAGGGGTAGTGAGCTGGTGAGAGGTAGTGAGGTGGTGAGGGGTGGTGAGCTGGTGAGAGGTAGTGAGCTGGTGAGAGGTAGTGAGCTGGTGAGAGGTGGTGAGCTGGTAAGCGGTGGTGAGCTGGTTAGAGGTGGTGAGGTGGTGAGAGGTGGTGAGCTGGTGAGGGATAGTGAGCTGGTGAGGGGTAGTGAGCTGGTGAGAGGTAGTGAGCTGGTGAGCTGGTGAGGGGTGGTGAGCTGGTGAGGGGTAGTGAGCTGGTGAGAGGTAGTGAGGTGGTGAGAGGTGGTGAGCTGGTGAGAGGTGGTGAGCTGGTGAGGGGTAGTGAGCTGGTGAGAGGTAGTGAGGTGCTGAGAGGTGGTGAGCTGGTGTGAGGTATTGAGGTGGTGAGAGGTAGTGAGAGGTAGTAGGGTGGTGAGCTGGTGAGAGGTAGTGAGCTGGTGAGAGGTGGTGAGCTGTTGAGAGGTAGTGAGAGGTAGTGAGGTGCTGAACTAGTGAGAGGTAGTGAGGTGGTGAGCTGGTGAGAGGTAGTGAGGTGGTGAGCTGGTGATAGGTAGTGAGAGTTAGTGAGGTGGTGAGCTGGTGAGAGGTAGTGAGAGGTAGTGAGGTGGTGAGCTGGTGATAGGTAGTGAGAGTTAGTGAGGTGGTGAGCTGGTGAGAGGTAGTGAGCTGGTGAGGGGTAGTGAGCTGGTGAGAGGTGGTGAGCTGGTGAGGGGTAGTGAGCTGGTGAGAGGTGGTGAGCTGGTGAGAGATGGTGAGCTGGTGAGAGGTGGTGAGCTGGTGAGGGGTAGTGAGCTGGTGAGAGGTGGTGAGCTGGTGAGGGGTAGTGAGCTGGTGAGAGGTGGTGAGCTGGTGAGGGGTAGTGAGCTGGTGAGAGGTGGTGAGCTGGTGAGAGGTAGTGAGAGGTAGTGAGGTGCTGAACTAGTGAGAGGTAGTGAGGTGGTGAGCTGGTGAGAGGTAGTGAGGTGGTGAGGGGTAGTGAGCTGGTGAGAGATAGTGAGGTGGTGAGAGGTAGTGAGAGGTAGTGAGGTGGTGAGCTGGTGAGAGGTAGTGAGCTGGTGAGGGGTAGTGAGCTGGTGAGAGGTGGTGAGCTGGTGAGGGGTAGTGAGCTGGTGAGAGGTGGAGAGCTGGTGAGAGGTAGTGAGGTGGTGAGGGGTAGTGAGCTGGTGAGAGGTAGTGAGGTGGTGAGCTGGTGAGAGGTAGTGAGGTGGTGAGGGGTAGTGAGCTGGTGAGAGGTAGTGAGGTGGTGAGAGGTAGTGAGAGGTAGTGAGGTGGTGAGCTGGTGAGAGGTAGTGAGCTGGTGAGGGGTAGTGAGCTGGTGAGAGGTAGTGAGGTGGTGAGGGGTGGTGAGCTGGTGAGAGGGAGTGAGGTGGTGAGAGGTAGTGAGGTGGTGAGGGGTAGTGAGCTGGTGAGAGGTAGTGAGAGGTAGTGAGGTGGTGAGCTGGTTAAAGGTAGTGAGCTGGTGAGGGGTAGTGAGCTGGTGAGAGGTAGTGAGGTGGTGAGGGGTGGTGAGCTGGTGAGAGGTAGTGAGCTGGTGAGAGGTAGTGAGCTGGTGAGAGGTGGTGAGCTGGTAAGCTGTGGTGAGCTGGTTAGAGGTGGTGAGGTGGTGAGAGGTGGTGAGCTGGTGAGGGATAGTGAGCTGGTGAGGGGTAGTGAGCTGGTGAGAGGTAGTGAGCTGGTGAGAGGTGTTGAGCTGGTGAGGGGTAGTGAGCTGGTGAGAGGTAGTGAGCTGGTGAGCTGGTGAGGGGTGGTGAGCTGGTGAGGGGTAGTGAGCTGGTGAGAGGTAGTGAGGTGGTGAGAGGTGGTGAGCTGGTGAGAGGGGGTGAGCTGGTGAGGGGTAGTGAGCTGGTGAGAGGTAGTGAGGTGGTGAGAGGTGGTGAGCTGGTGTGAGGTATTGAGGTGGTGAGAGGTAGTGAGAGGTAGTAGGGTGGTGAGCTGGTGAGAGGTAGTGAGCTGGTGAGAGGTGGTGAGCTGTTGAGAGGTAGTGAGGTGCTGAACTAGTGAGAGGTAGTGAGGTGGTGAGCTGGTGAGAGGTAGTGAGGTGGTGAGGGGTAGTGAGCTGGTGAGAGGTAGTGAGGTGGTGAGCTGGTGAGAGGTAGTGAGAGTTAGTGAGGTGGTGAGCTGGTGAGAGGTAGTGAGCTGGTGAGGGGTAGTGAGCTGGTGAGAGGTGGTGAGCTGGTGAGGGGTAGTGAGCTGGTGAGAGGTGGTGAGCTGGTGAGAGATGGTGAGCTGGTGAGAGGTGGTGAGCTGGTGAGGGGTAGTGAGCTGGTGAGAGGTGGTGAGCTGATGAGCGGTAGTGAGAGGTAGTGAGGTGCTGAGCTAGTGAGAGGTAGTGAGGTGGTGAGCTGGTGAGAGGTAGTGAGGTGGTGAGGGGTAGTGAGCTGGTGAGAGGTATTGAGGTGGTGAGAGGTAGTGAGAGGTAGTGGGGTGGTGAGCTGGTGAGCGGTAGTGAGCTGGTGAGAGGTGGTGAGCTGGTGAGAGGTAGTGAGAGGTAGTGAGGTGCTGAACTAGTGAGAGGTAGTGAGGTGGTGAGCTGGTGAGAGGTAGTGAGGTGGTGAGGGGTAGTGAGCTGGTGAGAGGTAGTGAGGTGGTGAGAGGTAGTGAGAGGTAGTGAGGTGGTGAGCTGGTGAGAGGTAGTGAGCTGGTGAGGGGTAGTGAGCTGGTGAGAGGTGGTGAGCTGGTGAGGGGTAGTGAGCTGGTGAGGGGTAGTGAGCTGGTGAGAGGTGGTGAGCTGGTGAGAGGTAGTGAGAGGTAGTGAGGTGCTGAACTAGTGAGAGGTAGTGAGGTGGTGAGCTGGTGAGAGGTAGTGAGGTGGTGAGGGGTAGTGAGCTGGTGAGAGGTAGTGAGGTGGTGAGAGGTAGTGAGAGGTAGTGAGGTGGTGAGCTGGTGAAAGGTGGTGAGCTGGTGAGGGGTAGTGAGCTGGTGAGAGGTGGTGAGCTGGTGAGGGGTAGTGAGCTGGTGAGAGGTGGAGAGCTGGTGAGAGGTAGTGAGGTGGTGAGGGGTAGTGAGCTGGTGAGAGGTAGTGAGGTGGTGAGCTGGTGAGAGGTAGTGAGGTGGTGAGGGGTAGTGAGCTGGTGAGAGGTAGTGAGGTGGTGAGAGGTAGTGAGAGGTAGTGAGGTGGTGAGCTGGTGAGAGGTAGTGAGCTGGTGAGGGGTAGTGAGCTGGTGAGAGGTAGTGAGGTGGTGAGGGGTGGTGAGCTGGTGAGAGGTAGTGAGGTGGTGAGAGGTAGTGAGGTGGTGAGGGGTAGTGAGCTGGTGAGAGGTAGTGAGAGGTAGTGAGGTGGTGAGCTGGTGAGAGGTAGTGAGCTGGTGAGGGGTAGTGAGCTGGTGAGAGGTAGTGAGGTGGTGAGGGGTGGTGAGCTGGTGAGAGGTAGTGAGGTGGTGAGAGGTAGTGAGGTGGTGAGGGGTAGTGAGCTGGTGAGAGGTAGTGAGGTGGTGAGCTGGTGAGAGGTAGTGAGGTGGTGAGGGGTAGTGAGCTGGTGAGAGGTAGTGAGGTGGTTAGAGGTAGTGAGAGGTAGTGAGGTGGTGAGCTGGTGAGAGGTAGTGAGCTGGTGAGGGGTAGTGAGCTGGTGAGAGGTAGTGAGGTGGTGAGGGGTGGTGAGCTGGTGAGAGGTAGTGAGAGGTAGTGAGGTGGTGAGCTAGTGAAAGGTAGTGAGCTGGTGAGAGGTAGTGAGCTGGTGAGAGGTAGTGAGCTGGTGAGAGGTGGTGAGCTGGTAAGCGGTGGTGAGCTGGTTAGAGGTGGTGAGGTGGTGAGAGGTGGTGAGCTGGTGAGGGATAGTGAGCTGGTGAGGGGTAGTGAGCTGGTGAGAGGTAGTGAGCTGGTGAGAGGTGTTGAGCTGGTGAGGGGTAGTGAGCTGGTGAGAGGTAGTGAGCTGGTGAGCTGGTGAGGGGTGGTGAGCTGGTGAGGGGTAGTGAGCTGGTGAGAGGTAGTGAGGTGGTGAGAGGTGGTGAGCTGGTGAGAGGTGGTGAGCTGGTGAGGGGTAGTGAGCTGGTGAGAGGTAGTGAGGTGCTGAGAGGTGGTGAGCTGGTGTGAGGTATTGAGGTGGTGAGAGGTAGTGAGAGGTAGTAGGGTGGTGAGCTGGTGAGAGGTAGTGAGCTGGTGAGAGGTGGTGAGCTGTTGAGAGGTAGTGAGAGGTAGTGAGGTGCTGAACTAGTGAGAGGTAGTGAGGTGGTGAGCTGGTGAGAGGTAGTGAGGTGGTGAGGGGTAGTGAGCTGGTGAGAGGTAGTGAGAGGTAGTGAGGTGGTGAGCTGGTGATAGGTAGTGAGAGTTAGTGAGGTGGTGAGCTGGTGAGAGGTAGTGAGCTGGTGAGGGGTAGTGAGCTGGTGAGAGGTGGTGAGCTGGTGAGGGGTAGTGAGCTGGTGAGAGGTGGTGAGCTGGTGAGAGATGGTGAGCTGGTGAGAGGTGGTGAGCTGGTGAGGGGTAGTGAGCTGGTGAGAGGTGGTGAGCTGGTGAGGGGTAGTGAGCTGGTGAGAGGTGGTGAGCTGGTGAGGGGTAGTGAGCTGGTGAGAGGTGGTGAGCTGGTGAGAGGTAGTGAGAGGTAGTGAGGTGCTGAACTAGTGAGAGGTAGTGAGGTGGTGAGCTGGTGAGAGGTAGTGAGGTGGTGAGGGGTAGTGAGCTGGTGAGAGATAGTGAGGTGGTGAGAGGTAGTGAGAGGTAGTGAGGTGGTGAGCTGGTGAGAGGTAGTGAGCTGGTGAGGGGTAGTGAGCTGGTGAGAGGTGGTGAGCTGGTGAGGGGTAGTGAGCTGGTGAGAGGTGGAGAGCTGGTGAGAGGTAGTGAGGTGGTGAGGGGTAGTGAGCTGGTGAGAGGTAGTGAGGTGGTGAGCTGGTGAGAGGTAGTGAGGTGGTGAGGGGTAGTGAGCTGGTGAGAGGTAGTGAGGTGGTGAGAGGTAGTGAGAGGTAGTGAGGTGGTGAGCTGGTGAGAGGTAGTGAGCTGGTGAGGGGTAGTGAGCTGGTGAGAGGTAGTGAGGTGGTGAGGGGTGGTGAGCTGGTGAGAGGGAGTGAGGTGGTGAGAGGTAGTGAGGTGGTGAGGGGTAGTGAGCTGGTGAGAGGTAGTGAGAGGTAGTGAGGTGGTGAGCTGGTTAAAGGTAGTGAGCTGGTGAGGGGTAGTGAGCTGGTGAGAGGTAGTGAGGTGGTGAGGGGTGGTGAGCTGGTGAGAGGTAGTGAGCTGGTGAGAGGTAGTGAGCTGGTGAGAGGTGGTGAGCTGGTAAGCGGTGGTGAGCTGGTTAGAGGTGGTGAGGTGGTGAGAGGTGGTGAGCTGGTGAGGGATAGTGAGCTGGTGAGGGGTAGTGAGCTGGTGAGAGGTAGTGAGCTGGTGAGAGGTGTTGAGCTGGTGAGGGGTAGTGAGCTGGTGAGAGGTAGTGAGCTGGTGAGCTGGTGAGGGGTGGTGAGCTGGTGAGGGGTAGTGAGCTGGTGAGAGGTAGTGAGGTGGTGAGAGGTGGTGAGCTGGTGAGAGGGGGTGAGCTGGTGAGGGGTAGTGAGCTGGTGAGAGGTAGTGAGGTGGTGAGAGGTGGTGAGCTGGTGTGAGGTATTGAGGTGGTGAGAGGTAGTGAGAGGTAGTAGGGTGGTGAGCTGGTGAGAGGTAGTGAGCTGGTGAGAGGTGGTGAGCTGTTGAGAGGTAGTGAGGTGCTGAACTAGTGAGAGGTAGTGAGGTGGTGAGCTGGTGAGAGGTAGTGAGGTGGTGAGGGGTAGTGAGCTGGTGAGAGGTAGTGAGGTGGTGAGCTGGTGAGAGGTAGTGAGAGTTAGTGAGGTGGTGAGCTGGTGAGAGGTAGTGAGCTGGTGAGGGGTAGTGAGCTGGTGAGAGGTGGTGAGCTGGTGAGGGGTAGTGAGCTGGTGAGAGGTGGTGAGCTGGTGAGAGATGGTGAGCTGGGGAGAGGTGGTGAGCTTCTAGCCGGTGCCCCCGCACATTGACTATGCAACGGTACCCCCCTGTATATATAGCCTCCCTACTGTCACTTTATTCTATTGTATATATAGCCTCCCTACTGTCACTTTATTTTTTACTTCTGCTCTTTTTTTTCTCAACACTTTTTTGTTGTTGTTTTATTCTTACTTTTTTGTTTAAAATAAATGCACTGTTGGTTAAGGGCTGTAAGTAAGCATTTCACTGTAATGTCTGCACCTGTTGTATTCGGCGCATGTGACCAATAAAATTTGATTTGATTTGATTTGATTTGATTTGAGCTGGTGAGGGGTAGTGAGCTGGTGAGAGGTGGTGAGCTGATGAGCGGTAGTGAGAGGTAGTGAGGTGCTGAGCTAGTGAGAGGTAGTGAGGTGGTGAGCTGGTGAGAGGTAGTGAGGTGGTGAGGGGTAGTGAGCTGGTGAGAGGTATTGAGGTGGTGAGAGGTAGTGAGAGGTAGTGGGGTGGTGAGCTGGTGAGCGGTAGTGAGCTGGTGAGAGGTGGTGAGCTGGTGAGAGGTAGTGAGAGGTAGTGAGGTGCTGAACTAGTGAGAGGTAGTGAGGTGGTGAGCTGGTGAGAGGTAGTGAGGTGGTGAGGGGTAGTGAGCTGGTGAGAGGTAGTGAGGTGGTGAGAGGTAGTGAGAGGTAGTGAGGTGGTGAGCTGGTGAGAGGTAGTGAGCTGGTGAGGGGTAGTGAGCTGGTGAGAGGTGGTGAGCTGGTGAGGGGTAGTGAGCTGGTGAGGGGTAGTGAGCTGGTGAGAGGTGGTGAGCTGGTGAGAGGTAGTGAGAGGTAGTGAGGTGCTGAACTAGTGAGAGGTAGTGAGGTGGTGAGCTGGTGAGAGGTAGTGAGGTGGTGAGGGGTAGTGAGCTGGTGAGAGGTAGTGAGGTGGTGAGAGGTAGTGAGAGGTAGTGAGGTGGTGAGCTGGTGAAAGGTGGTGAGCTGGTGAGGGGTAGTGAGCTGGTGAGAGGTGGTGAGCTGGTGAGGGGTAGTGAGCTGGTGAGAGGTGGAGAGCTGGTGAGAGGTAGTGAGGTGGTGAGGGGTAGTGAGCTGGTGAGAGGTAGTGAGGTGGTGAGCTGGTGAGAGGTAGTGAGGTGGTGAGGGGTAGTGAGCTGGTGAGAGGTAGTGAGGTGGTGAGAGGTAGTGAGAGGTAGTGAGGTGGTGAGCTGGTGAGAGGTAGTGAGCTGGTGAGGGGTAGTGAGCTGGTGAGAGGTAGTGAGGTGGTGAGGGGTGGTGAGCTGGTGAGAGGTAGTGAGGTGGTGAGAGGTAGTGAGGTGGTGAGGGGTAGTGAGCTGGTGAGAGGTAGTGAGAGGTAGTGAGGTGGTGAGCTGGTGAGAGGTAGTGAGCTGGTGAGGGGTAGTGAGCTGGTGAGAGGTAGTGAGGTGGTGAGGGGTGGTGAGCTGGTGAGAGGTAGTGAGGTGGTGAGAGGTAGTGAGGTGGTGAGGGGTAGTGAGCTGGTGAGAGGTAGTGAGAGGTAGTGAGGTGGTGAGCTGGTGAAAGGTAGTGAGCTGGTGAGGGGTAGTGAGCTGGTGAGAGGTAGTGAGGTGGTGAGGGGTGGTGAGCTGGTGAGAGGTAGTGAGCTGGTGAGAGGTAGTGAGCTGGTGAGAGGTGGTGAGCTGGTAAGCGGTGGTGAGCTGGTTAGAGGTGGTGAGGTGGTGAGAGGTGGTGAGCTGGTGAGGGATAGTGAGCTGGTGAGGGGTAGTGAGCTGGTGAGAGGTAGTGAGCTGGTGAGAGGTGTTGAGCTGGTGAGGGGTAGTGAGCTGGTGAGAGGTAGTGAGCTGGTGAGCTGGTGAGGGGTGGTGAGCTGGTGAGGGGTAGTGAGCTGGTGAGAGGTAGTGAGGTGGTGAGAGGTGGTGAGCTGGTGAGAGGTGGTGAGCTGGTGAGGGGTAGTGAGCTGGTGAGAGGTAGTGAGGTGGTGAGAGGTGGTGAGCTGGTGTGAGGTATTGAGGTGGTGAGAGGTAGTGAGAGGTAGTAGGGTGGTGAGCTGGTGAGAGGTAGTGAGCTGGTGAGAGGTGGTGAGCTGTTGAGAGGTAGTGAGGTGCTGAACTAGTGAGAGGTAGTGAGGTGGTGAGCTGGTGAGAGGTAGTGAGGTGGTGAGGGGTAGTGAGCTGGTGAGAGGTAGTGAGGTGGTGAGCTGGTGAGAGGTAGTGAGAGTTAGTGGGGTGGTGAGCTGGTGAGAGGTAGTGAGCTGGTGAGGGGTAGTGAGCTGGTGAGAGGTGGTGAGCTGGTGAGGGGTAGTGAGCTGGTGAGAGGTGGTGAGCTGGTGAGAGATGGTGAGCTGGTGAGAGGTGGTGAGCTGGTGAGGGGTAGTGAGCTGGTGAGAGGTGGTGAGCTGGTGAGGGGTAGTGAGCTGGTGAGAGGTGGTGAGCTGATGAGCGGTAGTGAGAGGTAGTGAGGTGCTGAGCTAGTGAGAGGTAGTGAGGTGGTGAGCTGGTGAGCTGGTGAGAGGTAGTGAGGTGGTGAGGGGTAGTGAGCTGGTGAGAGGTATTGAGGTGGTGAGAGGTAGTGAGAGGTAGTGGGGTGGTGAGCTGGTGAGCGGTAGTGAGCTGGTGAGAGGTGGTGAGCTGGTGAGAGGTAGTGAGGTGCTGAACTAGTGAGAGGTAGTGAGGTGGTGAGCTGGTGAGAGGTAGTGAGGTGGTGAGGGGTAGTGAGCTGGTGAGAGGTAGTGAGGTGGTGAGAGGTAGTGAGAGGTAGTGAGGTGGTGAGCTGGTGAGAGGTAGTGAGCTGGTGAGGGGTAGTGAGCGGTGCGAGGTGGTGAGCTGGTGAGGGGTAGTGAGCTGGTGAGAGGTGGTGAGCTGGTGAGGGGTAGTGAGCTGGTGAGAGGTGGTGAGCTGGTGAGAGGTAGTGAGAGGTAGTGAGGTGCTGAACTAGTGAGAGGTAGTGAGGTGGTGAGCTGGTGAGAGGTAGTGAGGTGGTGAGGGGTAGTGAGCTGGTGAGAGGTAGTGAGGTGGTGAGAGGTAGTGAGAGGTAGTGAGGTGGTGAGCTGGTGAAAGGTGGTGAGCTGGTGAGGGGTAGTGAGCTGGTGAGAGGTGGTGAGCTGGTGAGGGGTAGTGAGCTGGTGAGAGGTGGAGAGCTGGTGAGAGGTAGTGAGGTGGTGAGGGGTAGTGAGCTGGTGAGAGGTAGTGAGGTGGTGAGCTGGTGAGAGGTAGTGAGGTGGTGAGGGGTAGTGAGCTGGTGAGAGGTAGTGAGGTGGTGAGAGGTAGTGAGAGGTAGTGAGGTGGTGAGCTGGTGAGAGGTAGTGAGCTGGTGAGGGGTAGTGAGCTGGTGAGAGGTAGTGAGGTGGTGAGGGGTGGTGAGCTGGTGAGAGGTAGTGAGGTGGTGAGAGGTAGTGAGGTGGTGAGGGGTAGTGAGCTGGTGAGAGGTAGTGAGAGGTAGTGAGGTGGTGAGCTGGTGAGAGGTAGTGAGCTGGTGAGGGGTAGTGAGCTGGTGAGAGGTAGTGAGGTGGTGAGGGGTGGTGAGCTGGTGAGAGGTAGTGAGCTGGTGAGAGGTAGTGAGCTGGTGAGAGGTAGTGAGGTGGTGAGGGGTAGTGAGCTGGTGAGAGGTAGTGAGGTGGTGAGAGGTAGTGAGAGGTAGTGGGGTGGTGAGCTGGTGAGAGGTGGTGATGGGTAGTGAGCTGGTGAGAGGTGTTGAGCTGGTGAGAGGTAGTGAGAGGTAGTGAGGTGGTGAGCTGGTGAGCTGGTGAGAGGTGGTTTGCTGGTGAGAGGTGGTGAGCTGGTGAGAGGTAGTGAGAGGTAGTGAGGTGCTGAACTAGTGAGAGGTAGTGAGGTGGTGAGCTGGTGAGAGGTAGTGAGGTGGTGAGGGGTAGTGAGCTGGTGAGAGGTAGTGAGGTGGTGAGAGGTAGTGAGAGGTAGTGAGGTGGTGAGCTGGTGAGAGGTGGTGAGCTGGTGAGGGGTAGTGAGCTGGTGAGAGGTGGTGAGCTGGTGAGGGGTAGTGAGCTGTTGAGAGGTGGTGAGCTGGTGAGAGGTAGTGAGCTGGTGAGAGGTAGTGAGGTGGTGAGCTGGTGAGAGGTAGTGAGGTGGTGAGGGGTAGTGAGCTGGTGAGAGGTAGTGAGATTGTGAGAGGTAGTGAGAGGTAGTGGGGTGGTGAGCTGGTGAGAGGTGGTGAGGGGTAGTGAGCTGGTGAGAGGTGTTGAGCTGGTGAGAGGTAGTGAGAGGTAGTGAGGTGGTGAGCTGGTGAGCTGGTGAGGGGTGGTTTGCTGGTGAGAGGTGGTGAGCTGGTGAGAGGTAGTGAGGTGGTGAGGGGTAGTGAGCTGGTGAGAGGTAGTGAGCTGGTGATGGGTAGTGAGCTGGTGAGAGGTGGTGAGCTGGTGAGAGGTAGTGAGGTGGTGAGCTGGTGAGAGGTAGTGAGGTGGTGAGGGGTAGTGAGCTGGTGAGAGGTAGTGAGCTGGTGATGGGTAGTGAGCTGGTGAGAGGTGGTGAGCTGGTGAGAGGTAGTGAGGTGGTGAGCTGGTGAGTGGTAGTGAGCTGGTGAGAGGTAGTGAGGTGGTGAGCTGGTGAGTGGTAGTGAGCTGGTGAGGGGTAGTGAGCTAGTGAGAGGTGGTGAGCTGGTGAGAGGTGGTGAGCTGGTGAGGGGTTGTGAGCTGGTGAGAGGTAGTGAGCTGGTGAGAGGTGGTGAGCTGGTGAGAGGTAGTGAGCTGGTGAGAGGTAGTGAGGTGGTGAGTCATGATTGTAAATGAAGTATTGACTGAAAGTCAACTGTCACTCCAAGTTTGAAAGCTATTGCTTTTCTGTGTGGTTGCGGAGCGCTGACAAACAAGCTTCAATACCAGTCAAATCCACTTAGCAGGATATTCCAACTCCAGTTCGATTAGTTTAGTCAATGCATTTATGTGTGGTGAATATTCATTCTCTGTTTGTGTTGTCTTGCACTTGCCCAGACAATCTTTACTCTCGAGACAAATGGACTTTTACACGGTTTTACTTAAGGGCAATTCCATGGTAACAGAATTGTGCTGAGACTTTTCACTTAAATTGTGCTGATTTTTCACTTAAAATGTAACAAAAAACATTGATTTCTAAGTTTAACAAACCACACGACTCTATGTCCAAGGACTACTTTTAACAATTTACACTGAACATTTTACAAAAACACATTTACTGGAAGAACTGTGCAGAGGCAAAGTTTGGTAACAGAGTTTCGGTAAAATATCCCTCCGTTTTTTATGTGTCCACATAAAAAACTCTTAAATATTTGTTCCGAATTAAAATTCAATGATGTCTGAAGAAAGAATGGGTTGTCAGCTATGACATGACACATTGACACAAATCTATTTTGGTTATTGAACTACAGTAAGTGAAGTGGATTTACACCCGGTAATGAAATTGCGGTAACAGAATTTCTTCATGGGTCCCTGAACTTTTTATTATTTTTAAAATTTATTTTACCTTTATTTAACTAGGCAAGTCAGTTAAGAACAAATTCTTATTTACAATGACGGCCTACACCGGCCAAACCCGGACGACGCTGGGCCAATTGTGCGCCGCCCTATGGAACTCCCAATCACGGCCGGTTGTGATACAGCCTGGAATCGAACCAGGTTGTCTGTAGTGACTCGCAAGCACTGAGATGCAGTGCCTGTACTACACAGAAATGTCTACACAGAAATGCATAATGATGGATATGAATGCCATTCTCTTCATGGTGATGTATCCTAAAGTGGGACACAAAGGTAGAAATATGCAATATGCTCCTTTGCATATTTGGGTATTATTCCACACACTGGCTATTTTAATGAGCTCTGCCCCCAAACAAGACCAAATCTGAACCAATCATAGATACAAGTTTGAAAATCAAAGTACACCACAGTTCAGCACAGTACAGTAGAAGTACAGTAGAGTACAGTACAATGCAGTACATTATAGTGTACTGAAGTCGTCTGCTCTACTGTGTACTGTACTGAACTATACTGAACTCAACTTTTCTGTACTGAACTCTACAGTACTGTACTATTGTTACATTTCCCAGCAAGAAAACCAAAAGTGTTACTCAAACAGAAAGGGGAACTAAAAAAGAGTCACTGACCAACAACCAAAACGAAACAGGTGGGGTTTTAGGAGGGTTTCTGAAAGACACTCATGGGGGTGTCCACTGAAAGTTGACTAGTAACAACAACTGGGACCTAAAAGACACCCACCATGAGCACCCACTAAATTTGCCTAAGAAGAGGCAACCAAAAGAAAAACCCAAACCAAACTTAAAGCCAGGAAGCAAAACAAAAAGTGGAGCAAAACAAAATCAGACAAAGGAATGTTTTTTTATGAATCAAATAGGGAGAGCCAACTAAAGGTGTTGAAATTACACTTCTCTCAGGAACACTGGGCCAGCCACTCTTAAATAGCACCTGGGCCAGCACAGGTGTAACACATACTGACTAAGGAGGTGACACCAATCGGTGTGCCCTATGTGCTGACGAGCTATACGTGCTGAAGTCCAACCTCAAAACATAAATGGAAAAACCAAAGCCTGTAACTCTGTGCTCTACTTGTATTTTCTTTACTGTGCTCTACTGTACTGTTTTGTATAGGGCGGCAGGTAGCCTAGCGGTTAGAGGGTTGGGCCAGTATCCGAAAGGTCGCTGGTGTCGATGTGCCCTTGAGCAAGGCACTTAACCCTAATTTGTTCCAGGGGCACTGTACTACTCTGGCTGACCCTGTAAAACAACACATTTCACTGCACCTATCTGGTGTATTTGACAATAAAAGTTTTTTTGTACTGTACTGTACTGTGCTGTCCAAACTTGGGAACCCAACTGTGATTTGTGACTACTACGATTTCCTATTGTAGCCAATTCATTAGCAGAAATTCCGTTACCGATTTTTCTGAAATTCAGTTACCAGTTTTGAGTTTTAATCACTTAATAATTCATAAATAACATTTATATCAGTAAAGACACTATAACTAATTGGGAGGTCGACCTTTACTTGTTACTTCTGTGAACTTTCATTATCCTCCCGCCTCATGAGGGAGAGAAATTAGAAAATATCTTAAAGATATGTGAGTTTTCTAAGACCCCTTTACAATCTGTTTGACCAGAAATCAACGCCTTTGCTTATTCCACATTTTTAGGATGGAAAATGGTTGAAAAATGTATATATACCTTAATGGAAAAAAATATATAGACTCTTCCCACTGGGAAAAAACAGGTTGAATCAACGTTGTTTCCGTGTTATTTCAACTCAAAAAATCTATGTGATGCCGTTGAATCAATGTGGAAAACGAATTAGATTCACAATTGTATTTTTTCCCCATCCAATTTTTAACCTAAATCAAATTACATGGGAATATGTTGTTGTTGATTTCCAGTTCAATTCACATAAGTTGATAACTCAAACCAAATGTAAATCAAAACTAGATGTTGAACTGACGTCTTTGCCCAGTGGGTTAGCTTTCATTTGACCATTTGACACCCAATTTCACATGCTCTTATGAACATCACATGCTCTTATGAACTTCACATGCTCTTATGAACTTCACATGCTCTTATGAACTTCACATGCTCTTATGAACTTCACATGCTCTTATGGACTTCACATGCTCTTATGAACTTCACATGCTCTTATGAACTTCACATGCTCTTATGAACTTCACATGCTCTTATGAACATCACATGCTCTTATGAACATCACATGCTCTTATGAACATCACATGTTGGTGCTCATTAGTCCTTTTACATGGAAATGACCTTAAACCATGATTAGATATTCTATTACCTGTTTTCTCAAACCTCAGCTTTTAGTAATCATGATCACTTTCCTCAAGCTGTGATTACTATGAGTAATCACAGTTTATATATTCATAATATTGCCTTTTGCTCCCACTTAAGCCTTCTCCTTTATGTTTAAAGGCCCAGTGCAGTCAAAAACGGGATTTTCCGGTGTTTTATACACATTTCCACACTATAAGGTTGGAATAATAATGTGAAATTGAAAATGCCCTTGTTTTGGTGGGATGGAGGTTTGGCCTTCCATGTTGACATCGCCATGCTGTAAATTAGTTCATAGACCAATAAGAAAGAGAGTTCCAAACCTCTCTGCCAATAACAACACATTTTCAGTTTTCCCCACTCCCTGACCTTTAGTTTCTACTGAAATATTTATCTTAAGTCCGTAGGGCGGGGTGGGAGAGAGAGAAGGCTGAGTTTACTGCTATAAATCAATGGAGCTCGTCACACCTGTAGATCAGGGATGGGAAACTTTGATGGAGGTGGGGGCCACAAAAAATCTGAACTCATGAGGAGCCGCAGTGGCTCGCGGGTCTGTGACTCTGCACACCCACATCCATACCCACACATGCAGTCAGAGCCTTTTGGGGGCCCTAAGTGACATTTTGTTGGGGGGCCACCCCCACCTTTGTTAGAAAAACAAGTTTTAGAGTTAATTTCCTGCAATTCTACACATTTTGCAATGGGGCGTAGAGAAAATGTTGCTGTTTTAAAGCTAGTTTGCTGCAATTCTACACATTTTGCCATGGTGTGGGGAGAAGATTTAGCAATTTTATAACTCATTTCATGCAATTCTACTAATTTTGCAATAGGGTGGAGAGAAATGTTTGCAGTTTTTTATATGATAGCCGGCTAGACTAATTTACCAATCTAAAAAAATATTGCTGACATGGCAAGCGCTTGGGACTATAAGGTTCTATCTGCAAAAAGATGATTCTGAGATACTTGGCTATAAAGTTCAGAACCCTCATTGGTTTGAATGGTGTCAGCTATTTTTATCTTGTATTCTTTTGAACTTAACAACCTGAATTGGGGTATTTCGAGGACTACATAGCTAGAGAACATTGAACAGGACAAGGCTATGTCAGTAAATACATTTTGACAAAAATGCAGATCAAACCTTATAGTCCCAAGCTCTCGATGGGCTAATTAAGTGACGGTCAGTGATGACATAACAAGAGAAAAACTGCTGATGCACAACCAAATTTCGAAATTGCACCTTGTGTTTTCTATTATTTTAACTGTCAACAGATCAACTATATATATATATATTGATCCGCGGGCCTTCAAAGGGTGCCAGTTGCCCATCCCTGCTGTAGATAGACATTCAAGGAATGGTTCCTACTGTTTCACAGTCGTTAAGAAAATGCGTTCTTTTTTTGCACTTAAGAAATACTGCATCAACGTAATCTGAAAACACAGGGTTAGTGAGAACAGTATGGTAGATGACGTCTACTGGGATTTTGCTTTCAGCTCTTTCACATCAGTAAAGAAGGAAAGGAGAGGAAGTCAGTCAGATTTTTGAGATGCGCCCTTTAGTCTTTGAGAAAAGAAGAACCCAAGGGCCCACCCCACAGAGAGCCAGGCTGAGCTGGGGTGACATTGGTGTGTGCTGTGCTGGTAGAAGGACTCTTTTCAGTGTCTTTATGGGTCTGTTTTTACTGTTGCTGGCTCCACATCTGTGTTCTCCATGGCAGACACAGACACTCTGCTCGTAAAGACACACACACACACACACACACACACACACACACACACACACACACACACACACACACACACACACACACACACATACACACACACACACACACTAAAGGGTGTGTCAGGGAGCCCTGTAAGCCCAGCAACAACACAAAGGCAAAGAAGAAGAGGCTCTGGGAGGGTGTAGTAATATAAATCACAACAGACTTCCTTCACCATTTATGTGTGCGCGGGCGCGCCGTGCGTGTGTGTTACAACACTGTAACAACACTGTACATAGCCAATAATATAACATGTGAAATGTCTACATTCTTTTAAAACTTTTGTAATGTGAGTGTAATGTTTACTGATTGTTTATTTCCCTTGTTTATTTCCCTTTTGTTTATTGTCTATTCCATTTGCTTTGGCAATGTAAACATATGTTTCCAATGCCAATAAAGCCAGTTGAATTGAATTGAGAGAGAGGGGTGACATTGGAGAGACATTGAAGAGATTTATATGTAGATTTTTATTCAGTCAACAGATTAATCTGTTGATTCGCTAAAGGCAGTGGGTCTCTGTGAGAGGGTCCCTATGTCTGGGTCTCTGTGAGACAGAGGGAGGGTCTGTCTGGGTTTCTGTGAGACAGAGGGAGGGAGGGTCTGTCTGGGTCTCTGTGAGACAGAGGGAGGGAGGGTCTGTCTGGGTCTCTGTGAGAGGGGGTGAGGGCCGGTCTGTCATTCTGGGTATCTGTGAGAGGGAGGGAGGGTCTGTCTGGGTCTCTGTGAGAGGGAGGGTCTGTCTGGGTCTCTGTGAAAGGGAGGGAGGGTGGGTCGGTCTGTCTGGGTCTCTGTGAGAGGGGGGGTCGGTCTGTCTGGGTCTCTGTGAGAGGGAGGGTCTGCTGGGTCTCTGTGAGAGGGAGGGAGGGAGCAGCAGAAAGATTTGTGACCTGTTGCCACAAGAAAAGGGCAACCAGTGAAGAACAAACACCATTGTAAATACAACCCATATTTACAGTGGGGAAAAAAAGTATTTAGTCAGCCACCAATTGTGCAAGTTCTCCCACTTAAAAAGATGAGAGAGGCCTGTAATTTTAATCATAGGTACACGTCAACTATGACAGACAAATTGAGGAAAAAAAATCCAGAAAATCACATTGTAGGATTTTTAATGAATTTATTTGCAAATTATGGTGGAAAATAAGTATTTGGTCACCTACAAACAAGCAAGATTTCTGGCTCTCACAGACCTGTAACTTCTTCTTTAAGAGGCTCCTCTGTCCTCCACTCGTTACCTGTATTAATGGCACCTGTTTGAACTTGTTATCAGTATAAAAGACAGCTGTCCACAACCTCAAACAGTCACACTCCAAACTCCACTATGGCCAAGACCAAAGAGCTGTCAAAGGACACCAGAAACAAAATTGTAGACCTGCACCAGGCTGGGAAGACTGAATCTGCAATAGGTAAGCAGCTTGGTTTGAAGAAATCAACTGTGGGAGCAATTATTAGGAAATGGAAGACATACAAGACCACTGATAATCTCCCTCGATCTGGGACTCCACGCAAGATCTCACCCCGTGGGGTCAAAATGATCACAAGAATGGTGAGCAAAAATCCCAGAACCACAAGGGGGGACCTAGTGAATGACCTGCAGAGAGCTGGGACCAAAGTAACAAAGCCTACCATCAGTAACACACTACGCCGCCAGGGACTCAAATCCTGCAGTGCCAGACGTGTCCCTCTGCTTAAGTCAGTACATGTCCAGGCCCGTCTGAAGTTTGCTAGAGTGCATTTGGATGATCCAGAAGAGGATTGGGAGAATGTCATATGGTCAGATGAAACCAAAATATAACTTTTTGGTAAAAACTCAACTCGTCGTGTTTGGAGGACAAAGAATGCTTAGTTGCATCCAAAGAACACCATACCTACTGTAAAGCATGGGGGTGGAAACATCATGCTTTGGGGCTGTTTTTCTGCAAAGGGACCAGGACGACTGATCCGTGTAAAGGAAAGAATGAATGGGGCCATGTATCGTGAGATTTTGAGTGAAAACCTCCTTCCATCAGCAAGGGCATTGAAGATGAAACGTGGCTGGGTCTTTCAGCATGACAATGATCCCAAACACACCGCCCGGGCAATGAAGGAGTGGCTTCGTAAGAAGCATTTCAAGGTCCTGGAGTGGCCTAGCCAGTCTCCAGATCTCAACCCCATAGAAAATCTTTGCAGGGAGTTGAAAGTCCATGTTGCCCAGCGACAGCCCCAAAACATCACTGCTCTAGAGGAGATCTGCATGGAGGAATGGGCCAAAATACCAGCAACAGTGTGTGAAAACCTTGTGAAGACTTACAGAAAACGTTTGACCTGTGTCATTGCCAACAAAGGGTATATAACAAAGTATTGAGAAACTTTTGTTATTGACCAAATACTTATTTTCCACCATAATTTGCAAATAAATTCATTAAAAATCCTACAATGTGATTTTCTGGATTTTTTTTCTTCTCATTTTGTCTGTCATCGTTGACGTGTACCTATGATGAAAATTACAGGCCTCTCTCATATTTTTAAGTGGGAGAACTTGCACAATTGGTGGCTGACTAAATACTTTTTTCCCCCACTGTATGTTTATTTATTTTCCCTTTAGTACTTTAACTATTTGCACATTGTTACAACACTGTATATAGACATAATATTACATTTGATTTGTTTCTATTTGTTTGGAACTTTTGTGAGTGTAATGTTTACTGTTCAGGGTGTCTGTGAGAGGGAGAGAGGGTCTGTCTGGGTCTCTCTGAGAGGGAGGGAGGGATCTAGTCGGTAGATCTGTCTTCAGGTTAATTCTGACAGCCAGGGACTCTGGATGCTTCCCAAATGGCACCCTATTTCCTATGTAAAGCACTACATTGGACCAGGACCCATAGTACTCTGGTCAAATGTGGTGCACAATATGAAATAGGGTGTCATTTGTGACTCAGCCTCTGTCTGTCCTAAATTAGCAGAGGAACAGATTAGCCTGTTTGCTTATTGGAACAGAAAAGATTAGACACGAGATAAGGAAAGAGTCTACACTTACAAACATGGATGGGTTGAAATGTGTGTGAGTTCAGTGTGTGTGTGTGCATGCATATGTGCGTGCGTGAATGCAATGCATGAACTCAGTGTGTTCGGTGTGTATCACAAAGTCCACAGAGTGATGGATCATGGGGGATTCAGCCTAAGTTTCCATTAGATCTAGAATGTGATAGTATGGAGGTATGCAGGGGGAACATAAACAGGGTCTTGTCAACCATGCTGGGGAACTGTATCACAGTTACCTACTGTTTTTGTTATAGGGAGTGGTGTTCAGTCATTACCTTGGTTTTGAAGAAGCTTTTCCAACTACTGGAACGGTAGTAGTAGTAGTAGTAGTAGTGGTAGTAGTAGTAGTAGTAGTAGTGGTAGTAGTAGTAGTAGTAGTAGTAGTAGTAGTAGTAGTAGTAGTAGTAGTAGTAGTAGTAGTAGTAGTAGTAGTAGTAGTAGTAGTAGTAGTAGTAGTAGCAGTAGCAGTAGTAGTAGTAGTAGTAGTAGTAGTAGTAGTAGTAGTAGCAGCAGCAGTAGCAGTAGTAGTAGTAGTAGTAGTAGTAGTAGTAGTAGTAGTAGTAGTAGTAGTAGTAGTAGTAGCAGTAGCAGTAGCAGTAGTAGTAGTAGTAGTAGTAATGGTAGTGGTAGTAGTAATAGTAGTAGCAGTAGCAGTAGTAGTAGTAGTAGCAGCAGCAGCAGCAGTAGTAGTAGTAGTAGTAGTAGTAGTAGTAGTAGTAGTAGTAGTAGTAGCAGCAACAGCAGTATTAGCAGTAGTAGTAGTAGTAGCAGTCGCAGTAGTAGTAGCAGCAGTAGTAGTAGTAGTAGTAGTAGTGGTAGTAGTAGTAGTAGTAGCAGTAGTAGTAGTAGAGCGTCTGCTAAATGACGTAAATGTAAATGTAGTAGTAGTGGTAGTAGCAGTAGTAGTAGTAGAATCGTATCGTTTTGACAATATCACAATATATTTTTTTGCGCTACAGTGCCTTCAGAAAGTATTCAAACCCCTTGACCTTTTCCACATATACTAGAGAAATGTGAAGTTTGACATGCAGTAAGTTTGTTAATGGGACAAGTGATGGCTACAACCATCAAACTAGTTAGTAGTATCAGGCCATTTCCATGTAAAAGGACCCATGAGCACCAACATGTGAAGTTCATAGGAGCATGTGAAATTGGGTGTCAAATGAAAGCTAAGAGCCTTTTCATTCAGAAAGTAATCAGACCCCTTGACTTTTTCCACATTTTGTTACGTTACAGCCTTATTCTAAAATGGATTAAATAAAACAACTTCCTCATCAATCTACACACAATACCCCATAATGACAAAGCGAAAACAGGTTTTTACACATTTATTAAAAATTAAAAACGGAAATACCTTATTTACAGTGCATTTGGAAAGTATTCAGACCCATTGACTTTTTCCACATTTTGTTACGTTACAGCCTTATTCTAAAATTTATAAAATATTTTTTTTACTCATCAATCGACACACAATACCCCATAATGACAAAGTGAAAACAGGTTTTTAGACATTTTTGCAAATGTAAGTAAAGGGTCTGAGTAAAGGGTCTGAATATTTATGTAAAAATTTCTGTAAACTTGTTTTTGCTTTGTCATTATGGGGTATTGTGTGTAGATTGATGAGGGAAAAAACGATTTCATGAATTTTACAAAAAGGCTGTAAGATAACAAAATGTGGAAAAAGTCAAGGGGTCTGAATACTTTCCGAATGCACTGTAAGCTTGTTTTAACAAAGTACATGGAAACAAACACTGTATAGCCTCAAAACATGGTTAAAACTATAATTTTTATATCATGGATGGTCAGTCCTTGCATCCATAGCTCTGTCTATCCGATGACCCACTGACGGGAGAGGTTGTGTTTTCTCTAGCAGGAGGTAAGCTTGGCTTCTTATATGGTGTTGAGTAAAGCTTAAACCATGTATTTAGATTGTAGGTAGGTATTGTAGTTAGGTATTATAGGTAGTTTACTCAGGTAGTTATTGTAGGTAATTATTGTAGGTAAGGACTGTATTCGGCGGACCCCGGCGAAGCACGAGGCTAGCTTACCCACTACTTGGACCAACAAAGCTAGCTAGCTAGCGGGTAGCTACCGGTAACTTTTAGCAACTTTTAGCAACTGTGGTTAGCTGTTTCCAATGTTATTTCACGCTTAAGAGTGCCTGTAATTGAGCCAGCTAGCTGCCACCTTCAGCTGTTTTTCTAACCTCATTATCATTAACGTTAGGTGGTTGGTAGCTGCTGTACTTAATTTCGGCTACTGATTGCAGTCTGCCAGTTTGGCTTTATACATAGCTTGGGCTTTGTCGAGTAAGGCTTAAACTATGTATTTAGATTGTAGTTAGGTACTATAGATAGGCATCGTGGGCTGTATATTATTAAGTAGTATAGGTAGGCATCGTGGGCTGTTGTGGATAGCTGTTGTGTAGTTATTGTAGGTTACTTTTGTATTCGGCGGTGCCGGGTGTAGCACGAAGCTAGCTAGCTAACTCACCTCCTGGATTAGCTGGCGAGTTGCTATTAGCAACGGTTGCAACTAAAAACAATATCATTTTAAACAGCTACATTCGTTCGCAGCGACGCCGTTTTTCAAACAAAGTCAACACAGTAGCCATTGCTAGCCAGCCAACACTACCAGCTGGCTGTACTGTGGTAGCTAAATACAATATCTTTGTGCTAGCTACCCAACGTTTAATCATTGCTGCGTTATGAAAGGTAAGCTTGGCTTCTTATATGGTGTTGAGTTAAGCTTAAACCATGTATTTAGATTGTAGGTAGGTATTGTAGTTTGGTATTATAGGTAGCTTACTCAGGTAGTTATTGAAGGTTATTGTAGGTAATTATTGTAGGTAAGGACTGTATTCGGTGGACCCCGGCGAAGCACGAGGCTAGCTTACCCACTACTTGGACCAACAAAGCTAGCTAGCTAGCGGGTAGCTACTGGTAACTTTTTGCAACTGTGGTTAATTGTTTCCAATGTTATTTCATGCTTAAGAGTACCTGTGATTGAGCCAGCTAGCTGCTACCATTCAGCTGTTTTTCTAACCTCATCCGAGGCATTAACGTTAGGTGGTTGGTAGCTGCTGTACTTAATTACAGCTACTGATAACAGTCTGCTGTAGTTTACAACAATTCTAATTTCTAAAGTGGAAGTTGGGAGAGTTTTACTCGGGTGGTTCAGTGAAACAATTATAGTTTCTGAGGTGGAAGTTGGGAGAGTTATATATATTTTTTTTTTTGGTGAGGGAGGCCTGCTCTCTCCTTTCCCTGATGTTTAGTTCATTTCATTCCGATCTCCTCTGCATTATTGTAACCATCTGCTGCAGCCTGTCAACTATGCCTCTGCCTATCCCTGTTCTCTCCTCTCCGCACAGGCTACACAAACGCCTCACACCGCGTGGCTGCTGCCTCTCTAACCTGGTGGTCCCTGCACGCACCACACACCTGGAGTTCCAGGTCTCAGACAGCCTCTGGAACTGCCGTTCTGCCGCCAACAAGGCTGACTTCATCCCAGCCTATGCTACCCTCCAGTCCCTCGACTTCCTGGCGCTGACGGAAACATGGATTACCACTGAAAACACTGCTACTCCTACTGCTCTCTCCTCGTCTGACCATGTGTTCTCGCATACCCCGAGAGCATCTGGTCAGAGGGGTGGTGGCACAGGAATCCTCATCTCTCCCAAGTGGTCATTCTCAATTTTTCCCCTAACCCATCTGTCTATCTCCTCATTTGAATTCCACGCTGTCACAGTCACTAGCCCATTTAAGCTTAATATCCTTGTCATCTATCGCCCTCCAGGTTCCCTTGGAGAGTTCATCAATGAGCTTGACGCCTTGATAAGTTCCTTTCCTGAGGATGGCTCACCCTTCACAGTTTTGGAGGATTTCAACCTCCCCACGTCTACATTTGACTCATTTCTCTCTGCCTCCTTCTTTCCACTCCTCTCCTCTTTTGACCTCACCCTCTCACCATCCCCCCCCACTCACAAGGCAGGCAATACGCTTGACTTCATCTTTACTAGATGTTGCTCTTCTACTAATCTCACTGCAACTCCCCTCCATGTCTCCGACCACTACTTTGTATCCTTTTCTCTCTCGCTCTCCTCCAACACTACTCACTCTGCCCCTACACAGATGGTAACGCGCCGCCGCAACCTTCGCTCTCTCTCTCCCACTACTCTCTCCTCTTCCATCCTATCATCTCTTCCCTCTGCTCAATCCTTCTCCCTCCAATCTCCTGATTCTGCCTCCTCAACCCTCCTCTCCTCCCTTTCTGCATCCTTTGACTCCCTGTGTCCCCTATCCTCCCGGCCGGCTCGGTCCTCCCCTCCAGCTCTGTGGCTTGATGACTCATTGCGAGCTCACAGAACAGAGCTCCGGGCAGCTGAGCGGAAATGGAAGAAAACTAAACTCCCTGCCGACCTGGCATCTTTTCACTCCCTCCTCTCTACATTTTCTTCATCTGTTTCTGCTGCTAAGGCCACTTTCTACCACTCTAAATTCCAAGCATCTGCCTCTAACCCTAGGAAGCTCTTTGCCACATTCTCCTCACTGCTGAATCCCCCCCCCCCCCCCCCCCCCCTCCCTCTCTGTGGATGACTTTGTCAACCACTTTGAAAAGAAGGTTGACGACATCCGATCCTCGTTTGTTAAGTCTAATGACACTGCTGGTCCTGCTCACACTGCCCTACCCTATGCTTTGACTTCTTTCTCCCCTCTCTCTCCAGATAAAATCTTGCGACTAGTGACTGCAGGCCGCCCAACAACCTGCCCGCTTGACCCCATCCCCTCCTCTCTTCTCCAGACCATCTCCGGTGACCTTCTCCCCTACCTCACCTCGCTGATCAACTCATCCTTGACCGCTGGCCATGTCCCTTCCGTCTTCAAGAGAGCGAGAGTTGCACCCCTTCTCAAAAAACCAACACTCGATCCCACTGATGTCAACAACTACAGACCAGTATCCCTTCTTTCTTTTCTTTCCAAAACTATTGAGCGTGCCGTCTTTAGCCAACTCTCTTGCTATCTCTCTCAGAATGACCTTCTTGATCCAAACCAGTCAGGTTTCAGGACTGGTCATTCAACTGAGACTGCTCTTCTCTGTGTCACGGAGGCTCTCCGCACTGCTAAAGCTAACTCTCTCTCCTCTGCTCTTGTCCTTCTAGACCTGTCTGCTGCCTTTGATACAGTGAACCATCAGATCCTCCTCTCCACCCTCTCCGAGCTGGGCATCTCCGGCGCGGCTCACTCCTGGATTGCGTCCTACCTGACCGGTCGCTCCTACCAAGTGGCGTGGCGAGAAGCTGTCTCCGCACCACGTGCTCTCACCACTGGTGTCCCCCAGGGCTCAGTTCTAGGCCCTCTCCTTTTCTCCCTATACACCAAGTCACTTGGCTCTGTCATATCCTCACATGGCCTCTCCTATCATTGCTACGCTGACGATACACAACTAATCTTCTCCTTTCCCCCTTCTGATAACCAGGTGGCGAATCGCATCTCTGCATGTCTGGCCGACATATCAGTATGGATGACGGATCACCACCTCAAGCTGAACCCTGGCAAGACGGAGCTGCTCTTCCTCCCGGGGAAGGACTGCCCGTTCCATGATCTCGCCATCACGGTTGACAACTCCGTTGTGTCCTCCTCCCAGAGTGCGAAGAGACTTGGCGTGACCCTGGACAACACCCTGTCGTTCTCCGCTAACATCAAGGCGGTGACCCGATCCTGCAGGTTCATGCTCTACAACATTCGGAGAGTACGACCCTGCCTTACACAGGAAGCGGCACAGGTCCTAATCCAGGCACTTGTCATCTCCCGTCTGGATTACTGCAACTCTCTGTTGGCTGGGCTCCCTGCCTGTGCCATTAAACCCCTACAACTCATCCAGAATGCCGCAGCCCGTCTGGTGTTCAACCTTCCCAAGTTCTCTCACGTCACCCCCCTCCTCCGCACACTCCACTGGCTTCCAGTTGAAGCTCGCATCCGTTACAAGACCATTGTGCTTGCCTATGGAGCAGTGAGGGGAACGGCACCTCCGTACCTTCAGGCTCTGATCAGTCCCTACACCCAGGCGAGGGCATTGCGTTCATCCACCTCTGGCCTGCTGGCTCCCCTTCCTCTGCGGAAGCATAGTTCCCGCTCAGCCCAGTCAAAGCTGTTCGCTGCTCTGGCACCCCAATGGTGGAACAAGCTCCCTCACGACGCCAGGACAGCGGAGTCACTCACCACCTTCCGGAGACATTTGAAACCCCACCTCTTTAAGGAACACCTGGGATAGGATAAAGTAATCCTTCTACCCCCCCCCCCCCCCAAAAAAAAAAAAGGTATAATTGTAAAGTGGTTATCCCACTGGCTATAGGGTGAATGCACCAATTTGTAGTCGCTCTGGATAAGAGCGTCTGCTAAATGACGTAAATGTGCCCTTGAGCAAGGCACTTAACCCTAATTGCTCCTGTAAGTCGCTCTGGATAAGAGCGTCTGCTAAATGACTAAAATGTAAATGTAAATGTCTATGAATTTGAGAGTGGTTACATTTCTCCAGCCCCATCCCTCAGCTTTTTAGCGAAACTGTGGCGTGTAGATGTCAGAGTGGTGTGTGTGGATGAGTAAGGAATCAAGCGCAGGAAACCAGGAGGACTTTAACTGAACTTTAGTAAAGTCCGACACGACAAAAGACGTCAACCCAACCGGGTGGCGCAAACAAATTACGCACCAAACACTGTGCGGAGAAAACAAGAAAAGGCGCACGCAGTGCGAACTCTCGAATTAACACATACGAGAGACTCAAAATACTAGAGTACAAGCTGACAACAAAACAATCACGCATAACACCTGACCCAAACACACGAAACTAAATAGGGAAACAATTAAGACACAAATAAGGGACAGGTGTTATGAACAGACAAAACCAAACGAACATGAAACATAGAACGGTGGCAGCTAGTACTCCGGAGACGACGACCGCCGAAGCCTGCCCGAACAAGGAAGAGGAGCAGCCTCGGCCGAAACCGTGACAGTACCCCCCCCTTGACGCGCGGCTCCAGCCGTGCGCCGACCCGGAGCTCGGGGACGACCCGGACGACGCGGAGCAGGGCGCGCAGGATGACCCCGATGGAACTCGGTCAGTAGGGACTGGTCCAATATGTCCCTCCTTGGCACCCAGCACCGCTCCTCCGGACCGTACCCCTCCCACTCCACGAGATATTGAAGACCCCCCATCCGGCGTCTAGAATCCAGGATGGACCTCACGGTGTACGCCGGAGCCCCCTCGATGTCCAACGGGGGCGGAGGAGTCTCCTCAATCTCAAAGTCCTGGAGTGGACCAGCTACCACCGGCCTGAGGAGAGACACATGGAACGAGGGGTTAATATTTTTGTAATCAATAGGTAGTTCTAACCTATAACTCACCTCGTTCAATCTCCTCAGGACTTTAAAGGGCCCCACAAACCGCCGACCCAGCTTCCGGCAGGGCAGGCGGAGGGGCAGGTTTCTGGTTGAGAGCCAGACTCGATCTCCAGGTGCGTACACTGGCCCCTCACTGCGGTGTAGGTCGGCGCTCGTCTTCTGTCGACGTATGGCACGCTGCAGATGGACGTGTGCAGCGTCCCACGTCTCCTCCGAGCGCCGCACCCACTCATCCACAGCGGGGGCCTCGATCTGGCTCTCATGCCATGGTGCCAGAACCGGCTGGTACCCTAATACACACTGAAAAGGGGTTAGTTGGGTGGAGGAGTGGCGAAGAGAGTTCTGTGCCATCTCGGCCCAGGGCACATATCTCGCCCACTCCTCCGGCCGGCCCTGACAGTATGACCTCAGAAACCTACCCACATCCTGGTTGACACGTTCAACCTGCCCATTACTCTCCGGGTGGTAACCCGAGGTAAGGCTTACCGACACCCCCAACCGTTCCATAAATGCTCTCCACACTCTAGAGGTGAACTGGGGGCCTCGGTCAGACACTATATCCTCGGGTACCCCGTAATGCCGGAAGACATGGGTGAACAGAGCCTCTGCGGTCTGTAGGGCAGTGGGTAGACCCGGCATGGGAAGGAGACGACAGGCCTTAGAGAACCGATCCACAACGACCAGGATGGTAGTATTCCCCTGTGAGGGGGGAAGGTCGGTAACAAAATCCACCGAGAGGTGGGACCAGGGTCGTTGTGGAATAGGCAGGGGTTGTAACTTACCCCTGGGCAAATGTCTGGGCGCCTTACACTGGGCACACACCGAACAGGAGGAGACATAAATCCTCACATCCCTAGCTAACGTTGGCCACCAGTACTTCGTGCTAAGGCAGTGCACTGTCCGGCCGATACCCGGATGGCCAGAGGAGGGGGACGTATGAGCCCAACAAATGAGGCGATCGCGTACCTCGAGCGGAACGTACGTCCGACCCACAGGACACTGTGGAGGACTCGGGTCGGTGCGTAACGCCCGCTCGATCTCACCATCAACCTCCCACACCACCGGAGCAACCAGACAAGACTCCGGTAGTATGGGCGTGGACTCAACTGACCTCTCCTCTGCGTCATACCGCCGAGACAGAGCATCTGCCTTCCCGTTCTGGGACCCAGGGATGTATGTGATTTTAAACACAAACCGGGCTAGAAACATAGTCCAGCGAGCCTGGCGAGGATTCAGTCTCCTAGCTGCCCGGATGTACTCCAGGTTACGATGGTCAGTTAGAATGAGGAAAGGGTGTTGAGCCCCCTCGAGCCAATGCCGCCACACCTTTAGGGCCTGTACCACGGCTAACAGCTCCCTGTCTCCTACGTCATAATTCCGCTCCGCCGGACTGAGCTTCTTTGAGTAAAACGCACAGGGACGGAGTTTAGGTGGAGTGCCAGAACGCTGGGAAAGAACGGCCCCTATCCCGGCTTCTGACGCGTCCACCTCTACTTGGAACGGTAAAGAGGGATCCGGATGCGCCAACACCGGCGCCGAGGTAAACAGGTCCTTCAGTCTCCCAAATGCCCTGTCCGCCTCAGCTGACCACCGCAAGCGCACCGGACCCCCCTTTAACAGAGACGTTATGGGAGCTGCCACCTGTCCAAAACCCCGGATAAACCTCCGGTAATAATTCGCAAAACCCAAGAACCGTTGCACCTCCTTCACAGTGGTTGGGGTCTGCCAATTACGCACAGCTGACACCCGGTCTACCTCCATCTTCACCCCTGACGCAGATAACTGGTAACCCAGAAAGGAGACCGACTTCTGAAAAAACAGACATTTCTCTGCCTTGACATATAGGTCATGCTCCAACAGCCGCCTCAATACTCGGCGCACCAGGGCTACATGCTCAGCACGGGTAGGACTATACACCAGAATGTCGTCGATGTACACAACTACTCCCTGTCCCTGCATGTCCCGGAAAATCTCATCGACGAAGGATTGGAAGACTGAGGGAGCATTCATCAACCCATATGGCATGACTAGATACTCGTAGTGTCCGGAAGTCGTGCTAAACGCTGTCTTCCATTCATCGCCCTCTCTAATGCGCACCAAGTTATATGCGCTCCTAAGATCCAATTTTGTAAAGAACTGCGCACCGTGCAGTGACTCCGTCATAGTCGCAATCAGAGGAAGTGGATAGCTGTACTTCACTGTGATCTGATTGAGACCGCGGTAATCAATACACGGGCGCAGACCTCCATCCTTTTTCTTCACAAAAAAGAAACTTGAGGAAGCGGGTGAAATGGAGGTCCGTATGTATCCCTGTCTAAGAGACTCAGAGATGTACGTCTCCATAGCCTTTCTCTCCTCTTGAGACAAGGGATACACATGGCTCCGCGGGAGAGCTGCTCCTGACTGGAGATCTATCGCACAATCCCCCCGTCTATGAGGCGGCAGCTGCGCCGCCCTAGTCTTACTGAACGCCAGTGCCAAATCCTCATACTCGGGGGGAATCTGCAGTGCTGGCATTAGATTCGGACTCTCCACCGAGGTCGCCCCTATGGAAACACCCAGACACCGCCCCTCACATTGAGCAGACCACCCTTTAAGAGCTTTCTCTCGCCACATAATAGTAGGGTCATGAGTCATCAACCAGGGAAGACCCAGCACTACCGGATACGCAGGAGAGTCAATCAGATAGAGCTGAATTATCTCCTCATGACCCTCCTGCGCCATCATCTGAAGGGGTGCTGTGACCTCCCTAATCAACCCAGACCCTAACGGACGGCTATCTAGGGCATGGACGGGAAAAGGCTTATCCACTGGAAGGAGGGGAATCCCTAACTCTATACAGAACTGGCGATCTACAAAATTCCCAGCTGCGCCTGAATCTACCAGCGCCTTATGCTGGGAACGAGGTGCAACCTGTGGGAAACAAACAGGCAAGGTTAGGTGCACGACAGAAAGCTCTGGGTAAGCAGGGCGCCTACTCACCTGGGGGGACCCCCCAATGCGTGACCTGCCTTCTCCCTCACCGGAGGACCCGCCCCAACACCTAGCCGCGGTGTGCCCTCCACGACCACAGTTAGTGCAAGGGCCGGGTCCCCTCGGGCTCCTCCTCCTCCGTTCCCTAGCGCCAGCACCACCGAGCTCCATAGGGCTCGGCTCGGAGGTGCTGGAGAGTGGAATGGGCGAACCCCCCCTCCCGGGACGTCCACGGGTGGCGAGCAGGGTATCCAGCCGAATGGCCATGTCGACAAGCTGGTCGAAAGTCAACGAGGTGTCCCTGCACGCCAACTCTCGCTGGACGTCCTCCCGGAGGCTGCAGCGGAAATGGTCGATATGGGCCCGCTCATTCCACCCTGCATCGGCCGCTAGGGTCCGAAACTCCAAGGCAAAGTCCTGGGCGCTCCTCATCCCCTGTCGGAGGTAGAATAGACGCTCCCCCGCCGCCTTCCCCTCTGGTGGATGGTCGAACACAGCACGGAAGCGGCGGGAGAACTCCGCATAGTTCGTGGTAGCGGCGTCCATTCTCCTCCACTCAGCGTTGGCCCACTCCAACGCCTTGCCGGTGAGACAGGAGATGAGGGCTGAGACGCTCTCGTGTCCCGAGGGCGCCGGGTGTACGGTGGCGAGGTAGAGCTCCACCTGCAGCAGGAACCCTTGACACCCGGCAGTGGAGCCGTCGTACGCCCTCGGGAGCGAGAGCCGAATCCCACTGGGTTCCGGAGATGAGACAGGAGGGCTGACCGATGGGGCTGGTTCGGTTCGTGGGGGTGTGGGAACCCCGCTGGTCTCCCATCGGTGCAGAGTATTCATCACCCCCTCCAGGGCATGACAGACCTGGTTGATGCGGTCCTCCTGACCACGAAGACGTTCAGCCATCTCGGCTGTTGGCGCGGTCGCTCCTGCTGATTCCATGGAGATGATGCGTGATTCTGTCAGAGTGGTGTGTGTGGATGAGTAAGGAATCAAGCGCAGGAAACCAGGAGGACTTTAACTGAACTTTAGTAAAGTCCGACACGACAAAAGACGTCAACCCAACCGGGTGGCGCAAACAAATTACGCACCAAACACTGTGCGGAGAAAACAAGAAAAGGCGCACGCAGTGCGAACTCTCGAATTAACACATACGAGAGACTCAAAATACTAGAGTACAAGCTGACAACAAAACAATCACGCATAACACCTGACCCAAACACACGAAACTAAATAGGGAAACAATTAAGACACAAATAAGGGACAGGTGTTATGAACAGACAAAACCAAACGAACATGAAACATAGAACGGTGGCAGCTAGTACTCCGGAGACGACGACCGCCGAAGCCTGCCCGAACAAGGAAGAGGAGCAGCCTCGGCCGAAACCGTGACAGTAGAAAACATTGTTATTGTTTCAAATGCTGATTGCCGCTTTAAGTGGTTAAAACAGAAAAATCGTCTACAATGGGAAATCATAGTAATCACAAACCACAGTTGGGTTCACAAGTTTGGACAGCTCAGTACAGTACAGCACAGTAGAGTACAGTAAAGTAAAGTAGAGTATAGTTCAGTACAGTACAGCAGAGTAGAGTACAGTAAAGTAGAGTATAGTTTAGTACAGTTCAGTACAGCACAGTAGAGTACAGTAGAGTACAGTAGAGTACAGTAAAGTAGAGTATAGTTCAGTACAGTTCAGTTCAGTACAGTATAGCACAGTAGAGTACATTAAAGTAAAGTAGAGTATATTGCAGTACAGTACAGTATGGCACACTAGAGTTGAGTACACTATAATGTACTGTATTGTACTGTATATCTGAAAAGGGTCTGAATACTTATGTAACAGTCTGAAAACCTGTTTTTGCATTGTCATTATGGGGTATTGTGTGTAGATTGCTGAGGGAAAAAAATATTTTATCCATTTTAGAGTACAGTACAGCACAGTAAAGTACATTAAAGTAGAGTATAGTTCAGTACAGTACAGTACAGCACAGTAAAGTAGAGTTTAGTACAGTATATTATACAGTAGAGTACAGTACACAGTACGGCACACTAGAGTTGAGTACACTATAATGTACTGTATTGTACTGTATATCTGAAAATTTTCGTGACCCCAACCATGTGATTTAAAAAAAACATTAACAGCCAATGTTTGCTTTTTTATTTGGGGCTGTGGCAGTCAATTGAAAAACATTCTAACAGTATTTCTGATTGTCTTCTCAGCTCACCATCACATACTTTTAATGTGGCGCTATGACAGTCAATTGCAAATGAGTCTGAAATAATGTATCTTATATCACTACCACTAATGAGATGGGGGTGCTTGATGCATGTCCTATCGGAGCTTCTCAAAGTCAGGGGGTGTGGTCGACAGTGCGCATCTCATCTCTGCTGTCACATCCAACCTGGATCGATATTTGGTTTTAATGCAGATGAGAGCACTGAATCCAGCTTCACACGGATATGAGCTGGCGAAGGGGAGCTTACCATGAGTTTTATGGTGCTTTCAAGACAACTGGGAACTCTGAAAAATATGAGATCAAATCATGACGTGAGTGATCTTCAGGTTGGAAAGTCTGAGCGATAGAAAGAGCCCTGAGTTCCCGGGTTGGAATTCCGAGTTGGATGAACATTCAAAGGGATTATTCCCAGTCAGAGCACGTTTCTTTCCGAGTTAACAGTTGTCTTGAACGCACTGAAGTCGGAAGTCTGAGATTTCCGAGTTCCAAGTTCCTAGTTGTTTTGAACACTGCACTCAGAGGTAGATGGCAGAGTATTACCCTTGAGTCAGGAACCAAAACTCCTCCGTAGTGACCCGTGAATGCATTGTCTGCAACATTCGGTCACATGACAGCTCGATCAGCTGTTCGATTGGGAAGTAGGTTCCGAAGTGCTCTTCCAAGCGTTGGAGGTGAGCAGTCATCACACATGTGGGACACTTGCTGTTTTCTGTTCTTTTCTTTTCATTACACAGAAAGTCAACTAAGTCTGTTTTTTTTACATCCATTGTGAATGACAACAGTTACTCTCTCAATGCGAAAAATCTTTCCAACACTCCCCCTCGATAACCACCAAGCCTCGGTGTGAAATAGAATATTGTCATGCTCTGATCCCATATCTCCACATAGTTTTGCGAACAAGCATACGCGCAGTGGATGTGGTTTGATGTAGTTTACATTTGAAGTTACCTGCTGCAGTATATCTCTGAGTTCTGTGCTCAGCTCTTTTGCTGCCAGTTGCTCTTGGTGTATCATAGAATGCATACATATAGCAAAGGGAGACACATTCATAACTAGAGTGCAGAGGCCTGCCCGCCGTCCCGCCATAGATGGAGCCCCATCTGTGCAAAAGCCCACCATTTGATCCCATGGAATCTGTTTTTCGTCAATATAGCCACGCAGCACACTGAACATCCCACCTGCCGTTTCATGCTCGGGAATCGTGAGACGGAACAATATGTCCTCGTGAATAGCATCCCCGACATGTATAGCGAACAGAAGTCAATTCATGGGCATCTCGGCCCTCACAGCTAACGTCCATTTGGAGAGCATAAGCTGGGGAGTTTTTGAGTCGTTCAGTCAGAGCATGAATTATTTGTTTAACAGTGTTATCTGACAAAGGTATTGATGTGAGTTTCTATGCCTCTGCCTCCCCACACATTGTTTTCACCTTATCAATTGCGGCCGGTAATATCAAAGTCTCTGCAATAGTGTGTGGTTTCGTAGTGTAGCAGGCCTAGCCATTCACTGTGGGAATGATTCAAGTGCAACGGTCAAGTGCGGCCTTTTCCCATGATCTAAGGGCGCTCTCTGGTTGAATTTACATTTTACATTTTAGTTATTTAGCATTTTTTTATACTTTATCTTTTAGATTTGAATAATAATAATGAAAAAAAAAAAATTCATTTACATTTTTAAGGTTAACCACTTTACAATGATTTTGAGATACAAAGACAATATTATAATATACTTTATATATATTTTTGTATGCTATATATATTTTTTCTTTTCAGGAGTTTGCAAATTCTCCCGCAACGCCGTTTTCATATCAGGCGACCCCACATGGGGTCGCGACCCCTAGTTTGGGAAACGCTGGTCTATGTAGAGGGCGAGCAATGCCGAACCAGAGGGAAGGGTGTCTGCAGAAGAGTCTCCTGCCTCAGTAGCTGGTGAGAATGTGGAATAAGGAGCACATCGTTGTAATCTGGAGATTAGAAAGGGGGGGGGGGACTGTGTGTGTGCGACTGCGCATGTTTGTGTGTGCATGCGTGTCAGTGTGTGTAAGAGAGAGTGAAATCAATAGAGCGTATGGAAGTTAATGGCTCCAGTGGTTTAAGTATGAAGCCCACACAGACAACAGGGCTAGTCACTTTACCCCTACCTACATGTACATATTACCTCAATTACCTCGACTAACCTGCACCCCCGCACACTGACTCGGTATTACTTTCTTTGACTTTATTTTATTTAGTAAATATTTTCGTAACTCTTATTTTTTAAAAAATTTTTTTACTGCATTGTTGGTTAAGGGCTTGTAAGTAAGCATTTCACTGTAAGGTCTACACCTTTTGTAATCGGTGCATTTGACAAATACAATTTGATTTGATTTGATTTGACTCCAGACATCTTCATTTTGAATAGATGTCGCTAAGCCAGTATACATTCCTTAGTGGTGTTGTTGGAGTGTAGTAATTACTACTGACTAGCCCAGTGTTATCTCTGCTGTTGTATAGGCAGTCAGAAGGGGCCCGTCTGTAAGTTCTGTTTTTAGACCTTTAGGCTGTAATGTAATCACATGCGTAATCTACTGGGACTCGGTGGGGCTACAGGAGCAGAAGCACAGCCATGTGAATAGAATACATGTGGCATTTATCAACCTCAGTCTCAGGCAGTTAAGAGATAGGGGAGAACAGTGATTCCCCTATATTCTGCTATATCCCCTTTGTGATAGCAAATTCATCAGGGACCCCCTCATAATCAGAACACAACTGGAGTGAGTTACAAAAATATAGCATACAAGGAGTTTTACTGTGACTTTGGCAGTGCATGGCTGGACGAACCAAGTCTCGGACCCTGGGAAGGAACATTTTAAAGGCCCACCTCTTGGCATCTGAGCGAATTTTGTAGCTTTAAAGCTAACATCCTGCAATTCTACACATTTTGCCATGAGACAGAGAGAACAGTTTGCAGTTTTAAAGCTTAATTTACAGTGGATTTATAAAAAATGGGGGGAATACAAGAAGTATTACGTAGAATAATGGATACTTGGTAGAGTACTGTGGATACCAATATCCCTGTGAGCCTCCCAGGCCCATGTTGCCCAGGGTTAAGAACATAAATTGTAGATTCATAATATTAGATTTAATTGTATTACACCCTCTAAACTTATTCCACGGATCCCTTGGCCCAAATGTGTTAAATCTGTTGTTGTTAGTAATATTCATTCAAAGCAAATGAAATCTGACCGTGGACCCCCTGTAGTCCCTCCGCGCCTGGAGTTCTCAGTACCTCCTCAGTACCTCCTCAGTACCTCCTCAGTACCTCCTCAGACCCCAGTTTGAGAACCCCTTTGCTAGAGTATCTGTCTCTCTGTCAGTCAATCTCTTTCAAAATCACAGGAGTACTGTATGATTTAAATACATCTTATTTATAGATTGTTTATGTGTGAGATTCGATTTTCCTGTCCATGTTTACTCTATGAGAAACTATTTGATGTATGAGAATAAATATATCCTAGATCAGAAGATTGTAGACATTGCTTGTTTTGATAAGTGATTTCATACAGTACATTGCTAGTTTTTATAAGCGATTTCATACAGTACATTGCTTGTTTTGATAAGTGATTTCATACAGTACATTGCTTGTTTTGATAAGCGATTTCATACAGTAAGTACATTAATACCATTACAAGTACACCTGACATAGGCCTAAATCAAAACTAACACCAAGGAACATTCTAAGGGACCCATTCTAAGTCTAGAATGTTAATATTCCTGTTGCTTCCATCTCCTGTTCTACTCACTAGACTACTGTCTCCCCTCCTCGTGGCACGAGGTGCCATTGCCATGGTAACCAGAGGGGTATTGATGTGGCGTTTGACAAAGGGTTTAATGTCCGTGTCGGTGTAATGTTCCAGGAACAAAGAGTCCCTTCCTTTCCCCTGAAGAAAAGAGAGCTAGAGCACTGAGCTCTATTAGAGGGCTGGTCACACCTTCTAATGTTAGACTAAATAATAACAGCCAGGTCCATCTGCTACTGTACTGTACAAGCAGCTTGGTGGTTTCACACCTGTTGGTGTTCCACAATAAACCTACATAGAGAAATGCTGTGGAGAGAGGGACAAGCCAGAGAGAGAGAGAGATAATGGAAAAGGCATAGAGAAGAAGTCCAGTCTGATACTGTACTATAGACGTCCTGGTCCAGTCTGATACTGTACTATAGACGTCCTGGTCCAGTCTGATACTGTACTATAGACATCCTGGTCCAGTCTGATACTGTACTATAGACATCCTGGTCCAGTCTGATACTGTACTATAGACGTCCTGGTCCAGTCTGATTCTGTACTATAGACGTCCTGGTCCAGTCTGATTCTGTACTATAGACGTCCTGGTCCAGTCTGATACTGTACTATAGACGTCCTGGTCCAGTCTGATACTGTACTATAGACGTCCTGGTCCAGTCTGATACTGTACTATAGACGTCCTGGTCCAGTCTGATACTGTACTATAGACATCCTGGTCCAGTCTGATACTGTACTATAGACGTCCTGGTCCAGTCTGATACTGTACTATAGACACCCTGGGCCAGTCTGTTACTGTACTATAGACATCCTGGTCCAGTCTGATACTGTACTATAGACGTCCTGGTCCAGTCTGATACTGTATTATAGACATCCTGGTCCAGTCTGATACTGTATTATAGACACCCTGGGCCAGTCTGATACTGTACTATAGACATCCTGGTCCAGTCTGATACTGTACTATAGACGTCCTGGTCCAGTCTGATACTGTATTATAGACATCCTGGTCCAGTCTGATACTGTACTATAGACATCCTGGTCCAGTCTAATACTGTACTATAGATGTCCTGGTCCAGTCTGATACTGTACTATAGACATCCTGGTCCAGTCTGTTACTGTACTATAGACATCCTGGTCCAGTCTGATACGGTACTATAGATGTCCTGGTCCAGTCTGATACGGTACTATAGATGTCCTGGTCCAGTCTGATACTATATTATAGACGTCCTGGTCCAGTCTGATACTGTACAATAGACGTCCTGGTCCAGTCTGATACTGTACTATAGACGTCCTGGTCCAGTCTGTTACTGTATTATAGACGTCCTGGTCCAGTCTGATACTGTACTATAGACGTCCTGGTCCAGTCTGATACTGTACTATAGACGTCCTGGTCCAGTCTGATACTGTACTATAGACGTCCTGGTCCAGTCTGATACTGTACTATAGACATCCTGGTCCAGTCTGATACTGTACTATAGACGTCCTGGTCCAGTCTGATTCTGTACTATAGACGTCCTGGTCCAGTCTGATACTGTACTATAGACGTCCTGGTCCAGTCTGATACTGTACTATAGACGTCCTGGTCCAGTCTGATACTGTACTATAGACATCCTGGTCCAGTCTGATACTGTACTATAGACGTCCTGGTCCAGTCTGATACTGTATTATAGACGTCCTGGTCCAGTCTGATACTGTACTATAGACGTCCTGGTCCAGTCTGATACTGTACTATAGACGTCCTGGTCCAGTCTGATACTGTATTATAGACGTCCTGGTCCAGTCTGTTACTGTACTATAGACATCCTGGTCCAGTCTGATACGGTACTATAGATGTCCTGGTCCAGTCTGATACTGTACTATAGACGTCCTGGTCCAGTCTGATACTGTACTATAGACATCCTGGTCCAGTCTGTTACTGTACTATAGACATCCTGGTCCAGTCTGATACTGTACTATAGACGTCCTGGTCCAGTCTGATATGGTACTATAGACGTCCTGGTCCAGTCTGTTACTGTACTATAGACATCCTGGTCCAGTCTGTTACTGTACTATAGACATCCTGGTCCAGTCTGATACTGTACTATAGACGTCCTGGTCCAGTCTGATACGGTACTATAGACGTCCTGGTCCAGTCTGATACTGTACTATAGACATCCTGGTCCAGTCTGTTACTGTACTATAGACATCCTGGCATTTTTCAACCTGTTGATGTTCAACTCAGTAATAGACTTCTTAGGTAGGGTCTTCTGATCTTCTAGACAACAGTGTTTATAGGCCTCAAGACTGGGAGGAGAAAGGAAATGGAGAGTATGAGAAATGAATAGATAGTGAGGGAGAGAAAGGAGGACGATATCCCTGAAACATAAGGACACTCTTCTATTCATCCTTTGTCCTCTGCCTAAACCCCTGTTTACTCTCTCTCTCTCTCTCTCTCTCTCTCTCTCTCTCTCTGTCTCTCTCTCTCTCTCTCTCTCGGTCTCTCTCTCTCTCTCTCTCTCTGTTTACTCTCTCTCTGTCTCTCTCTGTCTCTCTCTCTCTCCTTCTCTCTCTCTCTCGCTCTCTTTCTCTGTCTCTCTCTGTCTCTCTCTCTGTCTCTCTCACTCTCTCTCTCACTCTCTTCTCTCTCCCTCTCCCCAGGGAAGGGATTGTGTTGCTAGGGGACCTAATTTCTGCGGCCTATGGCGATCCTTCCTTTTCCCTGTTGATGTCTCTAAAGAAGACAGACAATGAGGCCATCTCAGACAGGATATCCTCCTCTATCAGGGACAGTGAGGCTGATGGAGGCTCCCTTTCTAAGTAGGTTACATTACAACGCCTGCCAGGAGGTCTGGACCTTTGTGGCGCAGAAGGTAGTGCACCAAGCCCTGCTCAAGATGATTTGCCACACTAACATCTTTGAGTGTTCTTCCTTCCTCATCATCAATGTTTCCTCCATCTCCTCCCACAAGACTATGTTAGTCCCAGCCATTAGCTGTTGCAATGCAGCCAGCCTGGCAGCCATTGCCGTAGGAAGTGAACACAATAGAGAGCTAAGACCTAAGGGGAGGAACACTCAGTGAAACATCAGCTCTGAGGATTAGACTGAGCTTTAACGGTCTGTTGTCAGTGGTGAGGGTGTAGTGGGGTTAGGATTAGACTGAGCTTTAACGGTCTGTAGTCAGTGGTGAGGGTGTAGTGGGGTTAGGATTAGACTGAGCTTTAACGGTCTGTTGTCAGTGGTGAGGGTGTAGTGGGGTTAGGATTAGACTGAGCTTTAACGGTCTGTTGTCAGTAGTGAGGCCAAAATAGCCCTTGTTGTTGTCATTTAATTCATAATAATTAATAATAATAATAATAATTATCTAGATAGCTTCTCAGACTGAGGTCTTCTTGGTAATTAAAGCTCGGCAAAATGAATGACATTTTTGCATGAGATGTCAGTGTGAAGAAGTACTTTTTTTCACATTTCACGTTGTGTTTCTTACAGGATGTATGGAATGCATTGACTGCATTTTATTCGCGGTTTAGCACCTCTGCAGACTGCCTCGGGTGTGCATGTGTGTGTGTGTGTGTCTTATCCAACCATCTGATTAGTGGTTTATTTTCCCTGACATAAGTGTTTCCAGTGTGTGAGGGAGGTGAATGTTTACTCTGCAGGGAGAGATGTGTTTGCCAGACACGGTGGGAGAATCACACAAACACACCATATGGTTTAACACCAAGAATTTGTTGAAACAGCATGTGTTGTTGTGAATGAAAACCAATATCCCAGGTCTTATTGAGGCCTTGGTCACTGCCCTGTGTCTATGTCTGGGGTTGGTTACATTTCAACTAATACTAAGGAGACTAGACTAGGCCTACCAAGCTTGTCGGTAGGCTAATCATTTAACAGCTCAGGGTGGGAGAGCACAAAGTGGCCGTCCAAGATTGTGAGTACTTAACCTATTATAATGTAACCTATAGTTAAATATTAAGACCTGTGG